>NC_090651.1:230168223-230483223 GCF_040937935.1 Hyperolius riggenbachi | reverse complement strand
TTACGTTACTTCTTTTCGTGAAAATTCGGCGAAAAGAATATTTGCATTTTCGCTCATCACTGATATATATATATATATATATATATATATATATATATATATGTGTGTATATATGTTTATGTGTGTGTATATATGTTTGTGTGTGTATACATATGTGTATGTGTGTGCATGTGTGTGCGTGTGTGTGTGTGTGTATGTGTGCGTGTGTGTGTGTACATGTGTGTGTGTATATATGTGTGTATATATATATATATATATATATATATATATATGTGTGTGTGTGTGTGTGTGTGTGTGTGTGTGTGTGTGTGTATATATATATATATATATATATATATATATATATATATATATATATGTCTGTGTGTGTGTGTATATGTGTGTGTGTGTATATGTGTGTGCGTGTATGTGTGTATATATATATATACTGTAAATATGAAGATAAGTAAGGGAAGGGGGCAGATCATACTGCCAGTGTTTTGCCTAAGAGAGGATGGGGCAGCAAAGGAGCATGAATGAAGGTAAGTAAAACACTTTGTACAAGTACTCTTTGAGTGAATGTATATGCGAATGTATATGTTATAATGTGTAGTAAATAAACGCAGTGTCTTTGGTGTAAGCGTGCTACGAAAGAAAACTATTTGCAGCAGTAGAGCCAGTAAAACATCTGTGTGGGATGTAGATGCCATGTGCTATAATGTGCTATAATGTGCTGTTATTGTGCTATTCTTGTACTGTTTGCATGTCTTATATAACCTTCACTTACAGTTTGCTTGATTTCTAGTCTCTGCAGCTAAAAACGAGTTGTGTGTTTTGTGAAATAATATGCTTTATTCTGTATTAATATGTGCTATTTGATTAGTAAATGTGTGTTACAGTATGTATGAAGTAATAGCATATTGTGTGTTAGGACTTGTATACAGTATTGTGTGTTAGGACTTGTGTATGTTGTATATGTAGGAAGATAAAGGTGGACACATGAATCACTGTATTGCTTTATGGATAAATGAGTAGAGAACCAAAATGGAGATCTTCCATTTACTATACAGCTGTTTTGCGGCTCTCAAGCTGCATCTTCAGAGGTATAAGATTCAATGTGGGGATACTGGAAGCCATTCACCATGCTGATTATGTATCATTGTAGTCTCCCTGCAGCATCTCCCAGAACTCTGTTACCCACTCACATCCAGTATCTCACTGGCACCAATAAAACACCCCTACTTCCTACCCATATGGTTATTGCATAGGACAGAACATCCTTGATACGCCCAGGGATGAGCAGGACTAACAAGCCTACCACCTACAGTAACAGTTCACTATCGTATAGCATCCACTGCTGGCCACAAATGAGGCAGCAGGGCTCATAAACACAAGGGGCAGTACACACTTATCTTCTTTAAGCTTTTTAAGATTCGCATTCTGTTATCAAATATTCAGGTGCTATTGTAAGCTCATTACTCTGATCTCCCATGGGTTTTTTTCAAAAACAATATTATTATATGCTCTGGTCGGCTCACTGGTCCATTGCCCTCAGGTAAGAAGTCTCCCAGTTTAGATATTCAACTGGTGAAGGATAGATAGCATGTTATCATGCTTTCTGATTGGATATACTATTCCAGTATTGAGAGCGTTGATAAGTATAATTTGATTTGGGAGGAGTGGAAAATGCATAGGGGTTTATGGATATACTGTATTTCTGGGATCTGGCTTTGTTATGATCTATTTGTTATGATATTTTGCTATAACATTCCTGGTTGTGATGATTTTATTTTCACTGTGCACATGACTGTTATCATGGAGTGTACTGTTTTTGTTTGTGCTAATAAACTTTTTTGAAAAAAAAAAAAAAAGAAAGAAAGACAAAGATTGCTGTCGATAATCCAAGAAATAAAAGGCTTATATATGGCCATATTTCCATGCTCACTGTGTTGGAAGCCTTGTGTGAAATACACAGGAGCTGAAAAGATCTACAATATCTCACTAGATGGTGCTGTTATGATGACATTCAGAAGCCTGAAACAAAGAGTGATTAAAGCTAGTTAGGTTTTGCATAACATGACTGGAATACAGCACACAATGCAAAGGATCACCAGTATAATATTGGAATGTGGAAGTTTAATTACCATCTCAGGCAGATCACTCAGGAAACTCATCAGTAGAGACTGTAATTTTACGAAATACTGTAAATAATGTCTAATTTGCTGATGTAACCCCACAAAAAACATCCTCTATTTATTTATTTTATTTATTTATTGTACTTATAAAGCGCCAACATATTACACAGTGCTCTAAAGACATTTTCTACCCCAGCCCATTATCTTGAAGGTGCATTTTTAGCCCAAGTAATTTCTAGATTTTGAAGTTACCTACATTCCCTAAGCATTATTTCTACATCAAGAATAACTCCACATTGTAAAGACAGGAGGTGCTTACAGCCAAAGTTCAAGCAGACTGCTTCCAAAAGGTTTATGATTCTGCCTATCCAGTCAGAACAGGCAGCAAACAGTGCTGTACTGCACACCTGAACAAAACAGCATGGGAAATGCCCCTCCCACCGTCTATTGCTCAGACAGGGCAGGTTAGCAGATAAGTGATGAGTCATCACTCTGCTACTCGATACTTGTTGTAAACAAGATAGACTTAAAGCGGATCCAAGATGAAAAAATAACTATAGCAAGTAACTTGTATGTATATCTTATCTAAAGTTCAGATGGTTTACACAGTAAATCTAGCTGCAAACTACTTCATAAGTATATGATTATTTCTTCCTGTTATACAATGAGAGCAGCCATATTCTGCTTGTCATCATTACACTGGCAAGCTGCTCTGAATCTCCACCCCTCAGCCTGTGAAAACTCCACTCCCCTCTCCTCCTCTCTCCACTCCTCTCCGCCCCCTTGCCTCTGAAATCTTGTGAATGCTTCAGCAAAAGCCTACTCCTCCCCAGGCTGAGCTCCCATGAGCACTTGCAGCATGGGACTCAGAATGCCTAGGCGCTAGAGGAGCTGGAGGTGTGGATACATTCATTTACCTGAAATTAGGTAATAAATAAAATTTAAAAAAGCATTTGGAGGGAAAAATGCCCAACAAACTATATGTAAGGGGCAGAAAAAAGACAGCAAAAGCTTGTTTTTGGTCCACTTTAACCACATGCCAACCAAGTGGTTTCCCATTGATCTGTGCTGGGTGGGCTCTTCAGCCCCCAGCACAGATCGTATTGCAGGCAGGGCGATTAGACTTCCCCCCTTTTTCCCCACTAGGGGGATGTCCTGCTGGGGGGGTCTGATCGCCGCCGCTCTGCTGTGCCTTGCGGGGGGCTCCTCAAAGCCCCCCTCCGCAGCGTGATTCCCCCCTCCCTCTCCTTCCCTCTCTCTCCCTGGCTCCGTGGGCGGTACAGGATGGCGATACGTCCTGTACCGCCTCTGATAGACTTCAGCCTATCAGACGGCGGCGATCCCCGGCCTATCAGAGGCACATCGCCGATCTCCTTTATGGCGCTGCTGCAGCTGCAGCGCCGTGCAGTGTAAACACCGGGGATTTCTTCCCCGTGTATTTACATTTCGCCTGCGAGCCGCGATTGGAGGCTCGCAGGCAGAACACGGAGACACCCTCCGTGAACTGACATGGAACGGCCGTTTCCATGGAAACCCGCAGACAACCAGTTTACGGCAATCGGTGTTAGCTGGTCATCAAGAGGTTAAAGCATACCAGAGCTGAAACAAATAGCAGAAATGGGGGGAGCAGGCATGTAAGGCATGCTTTCCTGTTGGCCACCTCACCCCCCCTGTTCTCCTCTGTCCCTTGTTTTTCTTACTTAAATGTCCCACGGCAGCCTCTTCCGCAGGTGCTGGACCAGCTGCAGGCATCCTACAGCACGCGACTGCAGCTGGGAGTGCTCTGTGCATGCATATGACATAATCGTGACATCATGCACATGTACAGAGCGCTCCTGGCCATGGTCATGCTCTGTAGGATGAGTGCAGCTTGGCCAGCGCCTGCGCACTGATGCCTAACTCTGGAAACCCGGAAGAGGCTGCCAGAGGGGGCATTTAGGTAAGAAAGATGGGTGACTGAGGAGAATGGGGAAAGCAGTCACCTTTAGGACAGTTCTCATTACATGCCTGCTCCCCCTGTTTCTCCTATTTGTTTCAGCTCTGGTATCCTTTCAGGTACCCATACATTACTCAATTTTCTGTTGAGCAAAAACAGTGTGGTTGATTTGAGTCCCACACACTGCAAGCAGGATCCTGGTGATTCTACTTCATTAAACAACGTTGTTCCTTCATGCTTTGAAACCAAAAACTCTATTCTGTGTCAATCGAAATCTTGTTAACTTTGGCTGATTCCTTTACCATTGAACAATATTTTCCATCCTGCTGAACTGAGTAAATTTGTTGTTGTGGCACATGTTGCCCAATTTCCATTGATCAAGCATAATGAAACGTAAATAATTCTCCACCAATTTGATAAAATTATCGAATCAAAGTAAATTGAACAGGAAAATCAAATAGTATATGGACACCATTAGCCTAGATTCATATTCATCTCCAGGTCAAACCTTTATCCGCAATGTACCAACACACATGTCAATGGATCCTATGTTAAATACAGCATGGGCCTGATTCACAAAGCGGTGCTAACAGTTAGCACGCTGGTGAAAAGCCCTTTATCATGCCTAAACTCAGTTTAGGCATGATAAGTTTAGGTGTGATAAGTTTAGGTGTGATAAGTTTAGGCATGATAACTTTAGGCGTGATAAGTTTAGCCGTGATAAGTTTAAGCGCCAACTGGGTTAGCACCGCAGTGCACAGCTGATCAAAAGTTTTGCGCTAGCAAAGTCTGGTGCACTTTGCATAAAGTTTAATGGCACTGCTTTGCGTGCGTGACTTTGCAAGCGAACTAAACTTATCTAAACTTAGCATGCCTAAACTTATCACACCTAAACTTATCATACCTAAACTTATCATGCCTAAACTGGCTTTTCACCAGCGTGGTGCAATGGTTATCATGCCTAAAGTCTCTAACTGGGTTAGCACCACTTTGTGAATCGAGCCCCATGTGTTCACACAGCTGTTGCAATGATAGAACTTAAAATACTGCTGATGTATGACTTTTCTAGACTTCGGACGGACATGTCATAGATAGCAATGCTATTTATGACATCTCGGTTATAATGGACACTAACGCGCACTGTGGTAATGCAAATTGTCGGTGCTGTGCTAACATTCTAAATGGAGGCCGGGGGGGGGGGGGGGTGGCTAACTGCCCCACTGATTGTTTTTATTAATATAACGGAAAAAGAGTTCTAGGCTTCATTTTTAATATATTCAGGATAATGCCCTCTTTCCATCCATTCTTGGTTATTAATAGTATTTTTTCTATTATACATATGTGATGTGTCACGAAGATCTAAGCATTTGGTGTGATGTGTCACAAAGTCAAAAAGGTTGGGAACCACTGTCCTAGGAGATACGGGGCTTGATTCACCAAGCGGTGCAAAGTGTTTGCACGCTGGTGAAAAGGCCCTTATCACGCCTAAACTCACTTTAGGCATGATAAGAAGAAACTCGCGCGAAGTTACCGCGTGTACGCGCGTAAGTGCGCGCGCAGCACCCGACGCTTCGCGCGAAGCTCCCATTAAACCCTATGGGACTTTGCGCGCGCTCTCACGCGCGTACGCACGAACGCGCGTACGCGCGGTAACTTCGCGCGAAGAGCAGGAAAAAGCGGTGATAACTCAGTGGTGAAAAGGTCATCACGCCTAAAGTCTTTTAGGCGTGATAATAACTGGGTTATCACCACTTTGTGAATCGAGGCCTCTGTATTGTTTGGACTATAAGGGCTCGATTCACCAAGCGGTGCAAAGTGTTAGCACCGTGGTGAAAAGGCCCTTATCACGCCTAAAGTCACTTTAGGCATGATAAGAAGAAACTCGCGCGAAGTTACCGCGCGCAAAGTTTTGCGCGCGCAACCGCGCGCGCGCGCAGCGGCCCCCGCTTCGCGCGAAGCTCCCATTAAGCCCTATGGGACTTTGTGCACGCGCGAACGCGCGTACGCGCGGTAACTTCGCGCGAAGAGCAGGAAAAATCGGTGATAACTCAGTGGTGAAAAGGTCATCACGCCTAAAGTCTTTTAGGCGTGATAACTGGGTTATCACCGCTTTGTGAATCAAGCCCCAAGACTCACTTTTTCTCCCCCAAAATTGGGGAAAAAAGTCACTGCGTCTTATAGTCCAAATGCAGGGAGTTCCTGACTGAATGTCTACCAATATTTACCTCCAATCCGTATTGTGCCCATGAAGAGGAGGACACAGGGGGACAAACGGAGGACACAGGGGACACAAAGGGGCATAGAGGAGGACACAAGGGGGACACAAAGGGCATAGAAGTGGACACAAGGAGGACAGAGGCGGACACATTAGGTACACAGGAGACCACAAGTGGGACAGGGGAGGACACAGGGAGACACAAGAGGTACAAGGGGGCATGAGGTACAAAGGGGGCATAATCCACAAGATGCCCCTTCACCATGTATGCACCAGGTTTAGTATATATTTTTGCCCTGGGTTTTGCCCTCTAAAGCTAGGTGCGTCTTATAGTCAGGAGCGTCTTATAGTCCGAATAATACGGTATCTCAGGAGAAAAGGTGAATTGCATATGGGACTGTGTGTGTGTGCGCACCTGCGTGTGTGCGTACGAGGATGAAGGGGGGGGCACAAAAATCAGGTTTTGCTCAGGGTGCTGTGAAACCTAACTAATAATTTAACTAGATTACATCAAAGGTCGTTATCTGTGACCTGAGCCATTTTACAACCTTATAATGTGGGTTGTTGGGAGTTGGTAAGCCTTTTCTAGTTTTGATGTTTGGCGGATACCTACCTCTGAGCATTTGATATATTGTGGTGAAGAATTTACCATTCCCTACATATAATGACTTTCTAAACCTGCGCTGAACTTTGATGTATGCCTGACTTCTGAACTTTTGGACATTGTTCTTCTCAGCGGCGGTTCCATTGTCCCTTGGCGCCAATATATTTGCTATTATAATTTAACTAGATTGTGTGAGAGTGTGTGAGGAGTGTGGATACTGCAAAGAGGTGCTATTATTTATGCTCTAGATGTGGGTTGTTATATGAGGAACTATCAAACTGTGAAAAAAGGCCACCACCATTTGTAAAAGATTGTTCTTACTGATTGAAACATTGGACCTGAAAACAGCTACAGCAACATTTCAGAGCACTTTGCTCCTTTGTCAAGCTGTGCTAGGTCTAGGATGGTTCTCCAAAGATATGCATTTTGAGGATGTGTGTGATGGTTTCAAGACTAGGGGCTCGATTCACAAAGCGGTGCTAACCCAGTTAGAGACTTTAGGCGTGATAACCATTGCACCACGCTGGTGAAAAGCCAGTTTAGGCGTGATAAGTTTAGGTGTGATAAGTTTAGGTGTGATAAGTTTAGGCATGCTAAGTTTAGATAAGTGTAGATAGTGTGCAAAGTTCCGTACGCAAAACAGCGCCATTAAACTCTATGCGAAGTGCACCAGACTTTGCTAGCGCAAAAATTTTGATCAGCTGTGCATTGCAGTGCTAACGCAGTTGGTGCTTAAACTTATCATGCCTAAACTTATCACACCTAAACTTATCATGCCTAAACTTATCACACCTAAACTTATCACACCTAAACTTATCATGCCTAAACTGAGTTTAGGCGTGATAAGGGCCTTTTCACCACGGTGCTAACACTTTGCACCGCTTGGTGAATCGAGCCCATGGGGCTCGATTCACAAAGCGGTGCTAACCCAGTTAGAGACTTTAGGCGTGATAACCATTTTTATCATGCCTAAACTCAGTTTAGGCATGATAAGTTTAGGCATGATAAGTTTAGGCATGCTAAGTTTAGATAAGTTTAGATCGCATGCAAAGTCCCGCACGCAAAGCAGCGCCATTAAACTCTATGCAAAGTGCACCAGACTTTGCTAGCGCAAAACTTTTGATCAGCTGTGCACTGCGGTGCTAACCCAGTTGGTGCTTAAACTTATCACGCCTAAAAACTTATCACACCTAAACTTATCACACCTAAACTTATCATGCCTAAACAGAGTTTAGGCGTGATAAAGGGCTTTTCACCAGGGTGCTAACTGTTAGCACCGCTTTGTGAATCAAGCCCCTAGTGTTCAACAAGAATCACCACATCAGTTGTGACAGATACTCACTGTGGCATAAAAAATGTGGGGTCCTTGAATTTCTTTAGTGAGATTTCAAAACCATAACGTTTAGAGATTTGCACAGCATTTCCTTCCCCAATGTAACCACAGTTGGACCCAGCAATTGGTTTCTCAGACAATGGGCTTGATTCACAAAATGGTGCTAACTGTTTGGACGCTGTGAAAAGTGCTTCTCGCAAAATTCCGCGTGATAAGTTATCACGCACAAAAGTTCACGCGAATTTTTGCGCGCCATAACCATTTTTCACGCAAAAACACGCCAAAACGCTTGAAAAGCCGTGCTAACAGTTAGCACTGTTTTGTGAATTAAGCCCAATGTGTGTCATGCTGTATGAAGGTGTGCTCTACAAAGAGCCAGGAAAAGAGGAGTTTTGTGAGTCTATGGAGCAGTTAAACAATACCAGTTGCATTGTGGTCCTGATAATCTATTTGTAGTGTCTGAATCACACAGAAACAAGCAGGCAGCTAACCTTGTCAGATTTGACAAAATGTCAGAAACACCTGATCTGCATATGTAGGACCCTACAACCAGAGGGCCTAAACATCTGCTTGGAGCACAACTTATAACTCCTATAACCCAACTACTATCGATCAGGGACCATAATTGAGAATGGCCATGTATTATTTTCCATAGCTTTAGTATCACTTCATTGTACTCCAGGATATAGAACCTGTGAGCCAATTTTAGTTTCCTTAGGCCTACCCACACCTCCTTACCCTTACTTTTATAGGCCAAAACACTCATTTTATTAGGGCCTCGAACCCAGGGAATTTTAACAGACAGCCCCTTAGAAAGATAGACTGTACCACCTATACCATAGATCCTGGGGCTTACATTAAACGATAGTTATGAGTCATGGTGGCGACCGATGGAGCCAGTCCTATACCATCAGTCAGAAAGGTTTAAATAATAGACAACAATACTGTATGTATATAGTAGGATTTCTTTTTATCAATGTTTTCTTGTCATTGTTGATTTTAGGTGTTTTTAGATATTTGAATATATCCCTTTTAAGAGACTCCTTCACAAACGGAGGGGCGACATTTTAATCGCTCCACATACATTACTATCACCCCATAGGCGTAATCCCAGCCTACTATTCGTAGTGCTCATATTATTTGCCACTCCTCCTGAACTTATAGCCCTATAAGAGATGGCCGCCACTTATGGTCACTCTAAAAAAGAAAATAACCTATTACTATGTACACAGGTTTGTATCTCACTAGAGTAATGATCTTTCCAATATGGTCATAATAATCCTTGTAGACTTCTGGAAAAACAGCAACTAATATCAATGCAGGCCCCAACTATGTCCACCCTTAGATGACCACCATGCGTAGTTCCCTTTGTTGTATTATGCCTGCCACCATTCGTGCCCATAGTAACATTATTAACTCACCATGCCTACCCCCGTTGCGATATATTGGCCTCTATAACCCTAACCTCGCCCCTCCCCTAGCCGCCACATCCACCATTTAATTTTTAATTTTTCATATAACTCATATCCCTCATGAGACGGCTGAGACCCCTCCAATATGCCCACTATCCTCATTGTAGGTCCACGATAAGATGGCCGCTAACTACGATAAGATGGCCACCGTTAGGGATATAATCCATCCCTATATGGCCGCTGCCCCCAGTCCCATTCCCAACCCGTATTTATCAATAATGCGGCGATACTTCCGCCTGGACTCCCTTTTTTGGCATTTACAATATGGCCACCTAATTTTCTCATTATAGGTCCTCAGTAAGATGGCCGCTGGTAGGTAGTTTCCCCACCCCTATTTGGCCGTTGTCATCAGTCCCACCGCTTCACCTTCCCAAAGTACACATCCAAACGCCCAGCCCACACCCAATATGGCCGCGGCGGTACTTCCGCCAGAACCTCCGTCCCGCGTCCTCCTATAGGCCGGCTTACTCCGGCGCCCGCCGCCTGTCATGACGCACTGCGCGTCTTCTTCCCTTTCACCACATAAATATTAGACTTATGGCGCGCACGGCGGTATACAGGCGCCTCCGAACGTATACAGCTACACAGCTGGTAAGTGTTCTATTTTCTAGCATGCTACCCCGGGCGGGTATATCCCGCTACACACCTATTCAGTTCTTCTTTCCTCCTCGCTTCTCCTAATCCCACCCTCACTCCCCCACATACCTATTATGCCCAACAGTGTGTATCTAACCTTATACACCCTTTGCATCCCCCTCCTCCTTCCATTTCCCCCCCTTCCCCCAGCCTGAAGGTATCTTGTTCAATATACAAGTTAGGAACCAGGGGTGGAAACACATGAGATATATACATTTTTATAAATAGCATAGCCTTGGAGATCTATAACCATATGCTAATTTTTATACTGTAATGTCTGTTTTTTATTTTTTGTATTTAAATAAAAACAAACAAAAAAAAAGGATTGATGACTTATATTTATTTATTTAAATTACATTTTATGAGGTTAATACCAAGAGATATTGTTGAGTACCATTGCTTTAAATTGATTACCGACTCCTGCTACTAAGCCTCATGAATGGATATGTTTTTTTTATGTCGTTGTTCTGTATATTTTTATGTATTTTTGTATGTATTCTCTATAGTTGTACATGTTCTGAGCGCCATTTTATGTTTTATTTTATGTCAAGGCACTTATTTGACCTGAGGAAGCGGCTTACGTCGAGAAACGCGTTGTCACAGTGCTGTTCGCAAATAATAAATTAAATTATATTTTACCCTAATCTGACCAAGTCAAATTTATTAGTCAGAGAATACCAACTCTTATTCATTATCTTCTGCCATTTCAAAGAATTACTTATTATTTCTATTGGGCGCCTCCAATCATCCAAATTCACTGATCTGCATATGCTTGTTCAGGGGCTATGGCTGGACGTATTAGATGCAGCAGATCAGCAGGATAGCCAGGCAACTGGTATTGTTTAAAAGGAAATAAATATGGCAGCCTCCATATCACTCTCGTTACAGTTGTCCTTTAAAGAGATTAAACTGGCATCCTTTATATTTTTCTTACTGTAAGTTTCCTTTTAAACATTACATAATGTAGACAAAGTTTCATTTTGACTTTTCTGCTTCCTGGGAACATGCACAATTTTACTTCTCTCTAATGAAATGTTAAGTGCACAATGGGCATGAGACATCCATATATTATTTATTCGGTCTGATTTAGAATGTACTCTGCCCATTATGCTCTCCGCGATGATCCAACATACATGCCTCACATCCAAAGTCGTCAAAGAGCTCCTCGCTGAACTATCTGCCTTCCATATTTCTTCCTCTGTAACCTTTTATAATGCAATTAATTTCTTCTTGACATCAAAAGGCTTCTGTGGGGAAAAAGAAGAAAAATCATTAATTGCATTAACAAGAATCAATTATTTCCTTTTTCTAATTTGTAGAATTCATAGATCATGCTTTGCGGTGATTAACTAACTAAGAAAGTGACGGAAAGTACATTTGGCAGTAGAGGAAAATACAAGAAGAGAAGAAAAGTTGTAAAAAAAATAAATTAAGAATAGAGCAAAAGAGCAGATGTACTTTAGTAATAAACATTAAGCTGTGAAGATGGATGGTTGGAGAGTTAGTGTGATGCAGATTTTGTGTATGTTGGAAGAGAAGTTTAAAGTTTGTGTATTTGGCACTGAAAAGGCATATTAAACATAGCATCTGATGCTCCATTCCCGCAAGGCGAGTGCCTCAGGTAGTTGTCTAGTTTTCCCCCTCCTCCCCTTCCGCCTCCCACTTTCAATTGAAAGGGTGATCTGGCATTTTGGGAAATATCAGTCTGCTGCAGAGGAAGTTTGGATTTTATTTGGAGCAAGTACCGGTAACTAGACAGCCATGTGGCCCCAAACACCCTAATCATGCAGCTGGTTTCCCCAGATACCAGACTTAGTCATGTGTCCCCATATATCAGTGTTAGTTAGATACTGTATGTGGCCCCGTGTACAAGGATGAAATAGCAATGTGTCCCCAGACATCTAAATTAAGTAGCCACAAATCCCTAGATACTAGAATTCAGTAGCCACAATACCAGATTAAAAAAACCAAATTAACCTAGACACTAAAATGAATTAGGCAGGTGCCCACAAATACATGAATTAAGTAGAAAGGCACCCCAGGTAATGTGCCACCAGCCAGAGGAATTAAGAAGTCATGTGCCTACCAAGAAGCAGAATTAAATGGACTGGTTACAGTTCTTGGATGAAGGTTGTATGCCCAAGATTAAAAGCCGACTCATGCGGCCACTTATGCACGTGTGCTTCCATTGCTGATAATTGTGCACATGCCTGTGTGTGCAAATACTTGGACATGTGCATGCAGCCATTTGAAAGTGATTGATTGCTGTTATAGCTATTAGCAGCAATCATTAATTAAAGGTTAGGGGGGGGAAGTTTTACAATGATTTTATATTGGTCCCCCCATCATCACCTGAGCTAGCACACCCAAATAATAGTATGCATGCATTATGTTAGGGATGCTAATTCCGGGGTATTGGAGCTGCAAACAGGGGGCTTATTGTAGCAGTTAAAATGGGAATAGGACTAGGCACTGTGCAAGTAAGTTTATTGACCTTTCATGAACATACAGTAACTCATTGTGACAGCAGATACTGACAGGAAGGTAATGACCTAGTGACTGCAGATAATGTGAGGGCTGATTCACACCAAGAATGCTTCTTCTGAGCGCTTTCAAAGGCACTAGAGTTTCAAAAAGCATGTGGCTATTGTGTTTGTGTGGGGGCCAGTTCATACCACAGCAATGTGATTTTTTCCCAAACTCAAACACGGGTCCTGCAGCATTTTGGATGTGATTACACCTTAATGTAAAGTATAGGAAACCCGTAAAATTGCTTGAAAAATCGCTGACCAGAGCGATTTTCAAAGCGTTTTTTTCCAAAGGCTGATCACTTCCAGGTCAAAGTGTACTTCCTGTTTTGCCACAAGAACTACAAAATCATTCTACCCAAATGCTCCAAAGTCGCTAGGCATGAATAGAAAATCGCTAGGCACATGCCGGGAATTCCTACTGCAAATCACTATGTGTTTGCAATTAAGCTTAGCAATTTTGGGTGTGAACTAGGCCTAGACAATTAGTTAAAGTGACAGCAAATAATGATAGTAGCAAGTAGTTATAGTGACATTAGGTAATGATGGTAGATGGTACTTCGGCAGCCGGTAGCGATAGCAGCAGGTAGTGACAGGCCGGACAGGAACTCCATCCTTGTTAAGCAGTCACCCATTCAGTTACTCCATAGGCCCCGCTGGACTACTCATAGCTGCCCTTAGCACTTGGCTGCTCTGGGTCACCTCATTATTCTCCTTCACAATGCAGCAGGGAGAAGCCTGCTGTTAGTCTGACCACAATACACCTGGCACCTCTGACCCCACTGCTAGTAAGGAACAGCCACAGTGTCACAGAGGAGTGAAGGAAGAAAGGAAGGAAGTTCTGTTGTAGCACGCTATAGCATAATTAGTCCTGCACCGGGTAATGCATGATCTGAGTGAGTTGTAGGAGTAGTGAGAGAGAGAGACCCAATGTGGAGAAGGGTGGTGGTTATTTACTAATATAATAATCCTCCTGAGTGGTATAATATTTGAACAGAACAACCCTCAAAAACTGGGAATATTATTAAGAAAATGAGATAGTCAGGACAAATGGATTTATGGTTACAAATTCATGTGTAGAGATGGCCCGAACGGTTCGCCGGCGAACGGTTCCTGGCAAACTTACGGGGTTCGCGCTTACGGGTTTCGATTCGCCCCCATAGTGCATCGTGAGGGTCAACATTGACCCTCTACACCACAGTCAGCAGGCACATTGTAGCCAATCAGGCTACACGCCCTCCCCCTCTTATAAAAGGCAGGCAGCGTCAGGCTTTTCAGGCTTTCAGGCTCGTGTGCAGTAATTAGAGAAGGGACAGCTGCTGCAGACTCTCATAGGGAAAGATTAGTTAGGCTCTTGTAGGTTTGTTAGCTTGCTCCTTGCTGATTCTTATTGCTAAAAAAGCACCCCACAACAGCTCTTTTGAGAGCTAATCTTGTTCTTGTGATCTATTTTTTTTTGTGTGTGTCGCACTGATACTTGTGTTGCATAGACAGCCTTGGTAATTCCTACTGTGTGTGCCACTGCCAGGCCCAGCACATTTAGAGACTACCTGTGTGTGTGCCAGGTGCACATTGTAATACCCATCACTGCATATACCTACCTACCTGTTGTTCACTGTGCACCCACCTACCTACATGAGCTGAGCGCATGCAGAGTCGCTGTGCCTGTCTGTGTGTGACAGGTGCACATTGTAATACCCACTGCATATACCTACCTGTTGTTCATTGTGCACCCACCCGCCTACGTGAGCGCACGCAGTGTCACAGTGCCTGTCCGGTACCTGTCTGTGTGTGACAGGTGCACATTGTAATACCAACTGCAAATACCTACCTGTTGTTCACAGTGCACCTACCCACCTACGTGAGTGCACGCAGTGTGATATACCACTCTGTGCATACCTGTTAACTGCACCTGTGTGACTGCACATTGTATTAGTCAAGTCAGTGCATACCTTTCACTTCATCCCCCCCGATATGAACAAAACGGACAAAACAGGTAGAGGCAGAGGTAGAGGCAGAGCCAGAGGAAGGCCACCCAGCAGGTCTGTGCGAGGTCGTGTTGATGTGATTTCGTGTGGCCCTGGCCAAAAGTACAGTGCTCAGAAGAAGGCACGTCCCATCAACTCCCAAGATTGTCAGGACGTGGTTGACTATTTAACACAGAACACCTCATCTTCCGCAGCCACCAGTGCTACTACAATCACCACAGCCGATGCATTTGACACTTCACAGGAGTTAATTGGTGGGGAATTAACTGAGTCACAGCCATTATTTTTACAACCAGATGAAGGCACTAAGCAAGTTACACTACCTCATAGGCGGCGACACTATGGACATAACGTGTGAGGATGAGGATGATGAAGTACCTGCTTTTGGTGCAGTTTTGGAGGTGTCTGAGGCAAGCAAAGCTGGGCAGGATGTTTATGATGATGACGATGATACGGATACCACGTGGGATCCTAAGAGACAAGATGACCAAGGGGACAGTTCAGAGAGGGAGCCAGAGAGGAGTAGGAGGAGACGAGTTGCCGAAAGAAGCAGGGGGAGCTTGTCATCAGAAACAGCTGGTGGCAGTGTCCGGCGCCAGCCAACATGCCCTTCAATATCAGCTGCTGATGCCACCATAGTGCCATCACGCCAGAGGGGCTCAGCAGCATTTTATAGTGTGTTGTCAGTAGATCAGAGCAATGCCATATGTTCTGTCTGCCACCAAAAATTGAGCCCTGGAAAGGCCAACACCCACGTAGGGACAACTGCCTTATGAAGGCACCTGCAGAAAAGGCACAAACTGTAATGGGAAGAGCACCTGAGCAAAACAGCACACAAGAGCAAAGCCACCCTCCTTCTCCTCTTCCCGCTTCAGGTGCAGCATCTTCAGCCACTTTCTCCCCTACACCTTCACAGTCACCCTCCTCCACTCTGCCTCTGCCCTTGAGCGGTTTCTGCTCCTCTGCCCACAGCAGCCAGGTGTCCGTGAAGGAAATCTTTGAGCGGAAGAAGCCAATTTCTGACAGTCACCCCCTTGCCCGGCGTCTGACAGCTGGCTTGGCGGAACTGTTAGCTCGCCAGCTGTTACCATACCAGCTGGTGGACATTGAGACCTTCCGTAAATTTGTGGCGATTGGGACACCGGAGTGGAAGATACCAGGCCGCAATTATTTCTCTAAAAAGGCCATACCCAAACTGTACTGTGAAGTTGAGAGGCAAGTGGTGTCATCTCTGGCACACAGCGTTGGGTCAAGGGTCCAGTGCTGGTCGTAATGGAAAAAGCTACGCTTACGGATCATTACGCGTAATTTTACGCTATTACGCATTACGAAATTACGCTTACGGCATAGACATTCAATTTCGGTACATGTCTGTAATTACGCATTGCCTTTACGCAATTACGCGTAAGAATACCGAAATTCAGGTTGTTACGTTATAGGCTTACGCGTAAATTCCTACTAGCAATTAATGCGTAAGGTCATGCTGCCAAGCGGAAAAGTTGACGCATGGATCAATGTTAGGTAGCCACCGACTTTAAGGGTTAATAGCAAAGCCCCCTTAAGTGCTAAGAGCCTCAAATTTGGAGAATATATTAAGGAGATCAGAAGGAATAAGAGGAAAAATTTTTTTTTCAAAAAGACCTTATAGTTTTTGAGAAAATCGATGTTAAAGTTTCAAAGGAAAAATATATACATTTAAAAACCCGCCGACTTTAACGGTTAATAGCAAAGCCTGCTTAAAATTTAGAAACACCAAATTCACAGGGTATATTAAGGGGATCAGTGGGAATAAGAGGAAAACTTTTTTTTCAAAAAGACCTTATAGTTTTTGAGAAAATCGATTTTTAAGTTTCAAGGGCAAAAATGTCTTTTAAATGCGGAAAATGTCAGTTTTTTTTTGCACAGGTAACAATAGTGTTTTATTTTCATAGATTCCCCCAAGTGGGAAGAGTTTTACTTACTTCGTTCTGAGTGTGGGAAATATTGAAAAAAAAACGACGTGGGGTCCCCCCTCCCAGACCTCTTTAACCCCTTGTCCCCCATGCAGACTGGGATAGCCAGAATGTGGAGCCGGCCGCGTGGGGCTCCGCACCCTGACTATACCAGCCCGCATGGTCCATGGATTGGGGGGTCTCGAAAGGGGAGGGGCAGCCAAGCTTTCCCCTCCCCCTCCGAGCCCTTGTCCAATCCAAGGACAAGGGGCTCTTCTCCACCTCCGATGGGCGGTGGAGGTGGAGGCCGCGATTTCCTGGGGGGGGGGGTTCATGGTGGCATCTGGGAGTCCCCTTTAAAAAGGGGTCCCCCAGATGCCCACCCCCCCTCTCAAGAGAAATCAGTATAGAGGTACTTGTACCCCTTACCCATTTCCTTTAAGAGTTAAAAGTAAATAAACACACAAACACATAGAAAAAGTATTTTAATTGAACAAAAAACATAACCACGAAAAAAGTCCTTTAATATTCTTAATTAACCATTAATACTTACCTGTCCCTTTAAAAGCCAGTTCCCACGCAATATCCTCGGAAATATACTAATCAGTTACAATGTAACAAAGTTATTACAATGTAACAACTTTGTTACTTTGTAACACCACCGCACCCGACGTCACTCGCCGCTCACCCGCCGGCCGCCGCATACACGCTAAGTCCCCGCCGGCTCCCGCCGTCCACTCCGCCCACACCTGTCACCCATATACATGCTGGCACCCATGATTTGAAGGAACCCCATTGGTCTGCTAAGGACCAATGGGGCTCCTTGGAGCCCAAATACAAAGATGCTTTCGAGAGCTCTGAGCTATAGCTCAGAGCTCTGTCGGGTGAAGGGACGCTAAGTCCCCGCCGGCTCCGCTGCCCTCCCCGCCTCTCCCACATGTCACCTATATACATGCTGGCACCCATGGGTGCCAGCATGTATATGGGTGACAGGTGTGGGCGGAGTGTACGGCGGGAGCCGGCGGGGACTTAGCGTGTATGCGGCGGCCGGCGGGTGAGCGGCGAGTGACGTCGGGTGCGGTGGTGTTACAAAGTAACAAAGTTGTTACATTGTAATAACTTTGTTACATTGTAACTGATTAGTATATTTCCGAGGATATTGCGTGGGAACTGGCTTTTAAAGGGACAGGTAAGTATTAATGGTTAATTAAGAATATTAAAGGACTTTTTTCGTGGTTATGTTTTTTGTTCAATTAAAATACTTTTTCTATGTGTTTGTGTGTTTATTTACTTTTAACTCTTAAAGGAAATGGGTAAGGGGTACAAGTACCTCTATACTCATTTCTCCTGGGAGGGGGGGTGGGCATCTGGGGGACCCCTTTTTAAAGGGGACTCCCAGATGCCACCATGAACCCCCCCCAGGAAATCGCGGCCTCCACCGCCCATCGGAGGTGGAGAAGAGCCCCTTGTCCTTGGATTGGACAAGGGCTCGGAGGGGGAGGGGAAAGCTTGGCTGCCCCTCCCCTTCCGAGACCCCCCAATCCATGGACCATGCGGGCTGGTATAGTCAGGGTGCGGAGCCCCACGCGGCCGGTGCTCCGCATTCTGGCTATCCCAGTCTGCATGGGGGACAAGGGGTTAAAGAGGTCTGGGAGGGGGGACCCCACGTCGTTTTTTTCCCAATATTTCCCACACTCAGAACGAAGTAAGTAAAACTCTTCCCACTTGGGGGAATCTATGAAAATAAAACACTATTGTTACCTGTGCAAAAAAAAACTGACATTTTCCGCATTTAAAAGACATTTTTGCCCTTGAAACTTAAAAATCGATTTTCTCAAAAACTATAAGGTCTTTTTGAAAAAAAATTTTTTCCTCTTATTCCCACTGATCCCCTTAATATACCCTGTGAATTTGGTGTTTCTAAATTTTAAGCAGGCTTTGCTATTAACCGTTAAAGTCGGCGGGTTTTTAAATGTATATATTTTTCCTTTGAAACTTTAACATCGATTTTCTCAAAAACTATAAGGTCTTTTTGAAAAAAAAAATTTCCTCTTATTCCTTCTGATCTCCTTAATATATTCTCCAAATTTGAGGCTCTTAGCACTTAAGGGGGCTTTGCTATTAACCCTTAAAGTCGGCGGCTTTTTTATATTATACGGGAGCGTAATATTACACGATTACGGCAGACTGTGTAATTTCAATGGGAGTTTACTGTCTTATGCGTAATTTGTTACGCGTAAAAACGTAACCCACGGTCTACGCGTAATTAATTACGCGTAATACCGTAACCTTACACGTAACGCTTACGGTGCATTTGTAGTGAATTACGATGCGTAATTATGCTAATGCGTAATTTCGGCCCAGCACTGCAAGGGTCCACCTGACCACGGATGCCTGGTCTGCCAAGCATGTTCAGGGTAGGTACATTACTTACACAGCCCATTGGGTCAACCTGGTGACCGATGGCAAGCAGGGAGTACGTGGCTGTGCAGCGGACCAACTTGTGACACCTCCATGGCTTGCAGGCAGGCCTCCTGCCACTTCCTCTCCTTCTACTCCTCCTGCTACATCCTCTTCGCTATCGTCCTCCTCCTCCTCCTTGGCTGAGTGGCAGTTCAACTCTACTGGTGCTGTGATCTCCTCTCCAGCTACACAGCCCCAGCTCCCCAGGGCCTATGCTGCATGCCAGGTATGATGGTGTCACGCCATCTTAGACATGTCTTGCCTCAAAGCGGAGAGTCACACTGAACCAGCTCTTCTGGCTGCTCTGAACAAACAGGTGGATCAGTGGCTGACCCTGCACCAGCTGGAGATCGGCAATGTGGTGTGTGACAACAGCAGCAATCTCATTTCTGCTTTGAATTTGGTAAAGCTGACACATGTACCCTGCATGGCACATGTGCTGAATCTAGTCATTCAAAGATTTGTGTCAAAGTACCCAGGCTTAGAGGACGTCCTGAAGCAGGCCAAGTTGTGTTTGAGGAGGTGACCAACCTGGTGAGTCGCAGTGAAGGCACCATCAGTGACTTTATCCCGTACACTTACTTGAGCGTGCCGTGCGTAGAGTGGTGGATCAAGCTGTGGAGGAGTGTGAACAGGAACAGTTACGGGAGGCACAGTTGTGGGAGCAATTCTCATCAGAGCCAGATGTTTCCTCAACACCTGCGGCAGCACAGAGGGGGGAGGAGGAGGAGGAAGAGTCGTGTGGGGAAGAGGAGTCAGACTCGGATGATGAGCAAGGTATTTCTTTGGAGGAGGAGGAGGCAGCGGCAGAAGAACAACCGCAGCAGGCGTTGCAGGGGGCTTGTGCTGCTCGACGTTCCCGTAGTATTGTTCGTGGCTAGAGGGAGGAGGAGGACTTACTTGACGTCACTGAGGAAGAGCAAGAGGAGATGGATAGTATGTCTGGATCCAACTTTGTGCAGATGGCGTCTTTCATGCTGTCCAGCCTGTTGAGGGACCCCCGTATAGAAAAAAACTCAAGTGGAATAAGCTGTACTTGGTGGCCACGCTACTAGACCCTCGGTATAGGCACAAAGTGGCAGACATGTTACCAACTCAACAGAAGGCAGAAAGGATGCAGCACATGCAGAACAAGCTGGCAACTATGCTTTACAATGCGTTTAAGGGTGATGTCACAGCATAACGGAATAAATGTACCACTGCCAGTAATCCTCCTCCCATGCAGGCAAGGAAAGGACACTCCAGCGATGTCACGGTGATGTCGGACATGCGGACATTCTTTAGTCCAAAGCCTCGCCTTAGCCCTTCCGGATCCACCCTCCGCCAACCCCTGGACTGGCAGGTAGACGACTACCTGGCCTTAAATGTGGATGTAGACACTGAGCAGCGATGAACCCTTGGACTACCTGGGGGCATTGTAACTGAGAAGAGAAGTCGCCTAAGTCACAAAAGTGTTAAATACCTCACCTTTATCAAAATGAATGAGGCATGGATCCCGGAGGGCTACTGCCCGCCCGAAGACTAAGTCAGTCCCTACACAGCATCTCTGCCTGCACGCCGTGTGACTGCCTGCCCCAAAACTAAGTCGCTCCCCACACAGCACCTCTGCCAGCAGGCCGCTTGACTGCCTTCTCCGCTATCACCAATAGGGTCCAGGACTCCAGGTGGATTCCTGAATTTTTAAGGCCGCTATAATCATTTTTCTGGTGCGTGTACATGCCTGACTAATTTTTCTGGCTGCAACAACTAAACAAAAGGCATGTACATGTGTCAATTCCCCTTCGTGATCATTACTTGCCGCGGTGAAGGGGCTTGCGTATCACCATGAAGCAATGACCGACGGCTATATGAGTGTCTCGGGGGGGGGCACACCCAAGATAATAAGGTCGTTGCTTCATTGTGGACAGACCACATTTGATCAGCTGGACAGTCACTGTTGTTCTATCATTGAGCTACCACAGCCCGGCGACCATATGGGTTTGAAAACCGCCACGGCCTGCACTCTGGCCATGGTGCGCACCAGTCCAGCATGGTCGTCACTACACAAACAGCTGTTTGTGGTGCGTTACACAGTGAGTTTGGTGTGTCAGTGTGAAGCAGTACTCTAATTACACTTCCTGATTGATGTATACACGTGCAAGATGTTTTAAAGCACCTTGGGCCTGCAATTTAGCATTCAATGTGATTTCTGTCCTTAAAACGCTGCTTTGCGTCAGATTTTCCCCGGGACTTTTGGCGTCTATCCCACTCCGTCATGCCCCCCTCCAGGTGTTAGATCCCTTGAAACATCTTTTCCATCACTTTTGTGGCCAGCATAAATATTTCTTGTTTTCAAAGTTCGCCTTCCTATTGAAGTCTATTGTGGTTCGCAAAAGTTCACGTAAATCGAACGTTTGGCGAAGGTTCGCAAACCCGGTTCGTGAATCTAAAATTGGAGGTTCGGGCCATCTCTATTCATGTGATACATAACTATACAGAAACATGTTCTGTAAAAAGCAGTGAGGTACAGGGATGCTGATCCGGATTTTTTCATCTACCCGACTGGATTTGGATTCCGGATACCTGGGCCCAAATCCGGATAGCTACCTACAGATATTTGGGCGCATAACGCGGATATCCACGGATTCAGATCCAAAACACTGTAACTAAGGAGATGACGTCCTGGAGCCAATCAGAGGGTTTCCAGCAGAAGCCCTAGCAACCAATCACAGAGGGGAACCCTGGCCAGCCCCACCTGACCTCATTGAGCCAATAAGAGGGCTCCCAGCCTAAACCCTGGCACCCAATCACAGTAAGGAACACTGGACAGCCCCCCTGTATATAAGGAGGGCTGCCATGATGAGACATATCGTCTTAGCTTGCTGAATGCTCACTGAGAGACATGCTCCAGTGCTGGTGGCCTAGCAAGGGCTGTACACAGTTATAAACCTAAAGCTGTTTAGTGATTAACCCCTTCACTATCACTACACTATTTTTAAATCGTTAATTAGCTTGATTGATGTCATAGTGTGCTCCAGTGCTGCTGGGCCTAGCAAGAGCTGTACACAGTGATAAGCTGTTTAGTGATTAACCCCTTCACTATCACTACACTATTGTTAAATCATTCATTAGCTTGTCAGAAGTCAGAATGTGTGCTGCAGGCAGCTGCTATGTGTCTGTGTGTGTGCTGTGCACAGACCAGGCCAGTTGCTGCCTGCTGGCCAGCTATTAGCCTTAGTTATAGGGTAGGTTAGGGATTAGGGGATAGGGTTACTGTGTTATTGTGTAGTTAGTACTGTAGTACTGCAGTCAGTGCTAGTAGTTGTTAGAGTAGTAGTACTACTTTGTTAGCTTTCTACAGAACTGCTGTGCTGTGAGCAGTGTCAGTGTGACAGTTAGTGTGCACTAGTGTCTTCTCCTCTGCTGTCTGATTGTCACTCGGCACTTGGCACGTGTCATGTGGCACTTGTGTCACGTGGCACTTGGCACATGGCACTTGGCACGTGTCATAAGTGGCAAGTGCCACGTGACAATTGGCAAGTGACACGTGGCAAGTGCCACGTGACACGTGCTAAGTGCCAATTGCCATGTGCCACGTCCGGCATGCTCCTGGCACACGTTACACCTGCTGCTGCTGCATTGCCCTGCTCCTGCTGCCTGTGCAGCTCCCACCACCAGGCCAGGGTGCCACAGGCCACTGATACCACCTATATTTTGTTAGAGTTGCGCTTGATTACTGCATCTAATGAAGCACTGCAGTCCAGACAAGAAGAAGTAACAGGAACTTGGTTTTACTTAAACTTGGATTCAGCAACATACAGCAAGATCACCTAACATGGTGACAGGCTAAAACACACACAGTGTACACACACAGGAAGCACTGGACACACCTAAAAGAAACATAGAGAGATAACCATAGACATCACTGTAGAGGCATCATCAGCAGCGACATCTAGTGTCCAGAATATAAATTGCAGTCAGTTCTTATTTAGACTAAGCTGCAGTTCTGTTGAATTTCTCCAACATATTCAACCCAAAACACCATTGCTGCGTAATTTTTTGGAGGTGTCTTGGCTGAAAACTGTCATGTCCCAGTTGTGCGGTTGGACTTTGGACACAATGGGCTTGATTCACAAAGCGCTACTAACCTGCTTAGCACGTCTAAAGTCTTTAGACGTGCTAATCAGGGTGCTAAGTAGGTTAGCACCGAATTTCTGAATCAGGTAATTCAGTGCTAACCTACTTAGCACCCTGGTTAGCACATCTAAAGACTTTAGACGTGCTAAGTAGGTTAGCACCGCTTTGTGAATCAAGCCCAATGTGGGCTGCATGACCGCTGTCTGAAACCTAAGCCTAATGTTAATTGACAGCCATTTTTTTTATTTGGGGGGGGGGGGATTTTAAGTCCCCACATCATTAATTAGTGTTCCCCTTTAAAAAATAATGAAGCTACATGTCTCATTTACTCTAAAAAACATGTTTAAAGCAATTTAAAGGGCAGTTCCGGTTTTTCTATCCGGATATCGAATCCACCCGGATAGCCCGGATAATGCATTCGGATGTCAGCATGAACACGGATATCTGAAAGTTCGGATTCGGATATCCGATCCGGATCAATTCGGATTTTGAAAAGGGGTATCCGAGCACCCCTGGTGAGGTTCAGTATATGGTCTTGAGGGCAGGAAGTGAGGGAAAATCTCCTACATACAGCAGTAAAAGCCCAAACAAGGATCTTCTAACCCTTTTTATATGATCTAAAATGAAACTATTTTTAGCTTCTGGACTTAGGCTTTTAAGTAAGTTTCAATTTCATTAAAAAATGATATAAACTTGAGAATTGCTGGACCATTTAGTCTTTTGAATAAGATCATAACTGTACAGGTTTTCTCCTTTGATAATGTTGATCCTTTAAACTTTGCGCAGACAATTTGGATAGTCTTCTAGATGACCCCACCGACACACATTGCATTTTTTTTTCTATATAGAGCAACCTCTTACCGCAGATGATCATGGTAAAATAATCACACACAATTTGAAAGGATTTAATGTACCCAAAATTGACCTACAGTGTGTACACCAGAATGAATAAAAATGAATTAGGTAATGGCTGCAGAAACATATGGAGGCTGCAGCAGAAATCATTATTGTAGGAGTGAATTTAAAGTAGTTCTCCATTTGAAATATCACGCCTTTGCAACCTGTGACACAATGGAGTGAAAAATACCACATCATCTCTACTTATGTCTGATTGATAGATGTAGGGAGTGACACACCACTAAAAGGGTAATACACCTTCTTCTCATACTGGCAATGCATTTCATCTATATTTGATTACAATTGAATATCTGGGCAACTGGTTAACCTCAAATTGCACCACCCTGAAAGCAAACCTGAAGTAAGAAACTCCGAGGTCTGTCCTGTTGCTTCTGCTCCATGCCCATTTAACATTTTTCATCCTTCTAGTCTTCGGTACTCCTCAGGCAGCCTTCATAAGTACTCACATTCATGAGTAGTTCCAAAGGCTGCTTGAGGAGTACTAGAGCTGTTCAACCTAGCAGGTCGAATAACTTCAACTTGGGATGGAGCAGGAACATCAAATTCTGAGAAGGCTCTCGGGTATTCAGAACCTTCCCGCTACTTAGAATGCATGTATAGAAACTGAAGTGCGTTTTCTCACTTCAGGTTCCCTTTAAGGCTATGTATACATGCTTGTTGGAACTTGGCTGAGGTAAATGTTCTGGGTCTTCATGGCCAATAATCCAGTGTGCCAGATCTTTAAAGAACAATCACAACTGAGCACTTTATTCCCTTCCTTACCCCACCCATCGAAAGCCACACATTCTCCCTCCTCCCCACCATCACATGTCAATATGGTATAGCAGAGTGACATGTTTGTACCGTGCCCATTCTCCACAGTGTCTCTAAGCTCTGTTCTTAGGGGTAACGCAAACAGGGCTTTATTCACTAAAGCATGATAACTGCTATCACAGTAGTTATCAGGCAATCTCCCGCGCACTGTGTTTTGTGCGCGTAAAACATGACTCTGTGTTATAAACAGAGATTTGCATGAGAAAACAAGCAAGTGATCACGTGCAAACCTCTGTTTATCACGCGGAGTAATGTTTTATGCGCGCAAAGCACCGCGCGTGGGAGATCATGTGATTACTGCTGTGATCAAGCCCATAGTGTGTGTGTGCAGGTACACAATGCTGGCCCAGACAGATTAAGCAACTACTTCCGACATGTTGAAAAAATCTTTATATTTGATCTAATGGAATAATCGAACGAAATTATCCAATCGAAAACATTTTTTTTTACTAAGTATTACAGATGTGAGCGAACAGTTCGCCAGCGAATCTCTATGTGGCCGTACTACTTCTAGGTCGCTATACCCGTAGCAGTATGGCTGCGCTGGGCCGGCGGTGCGCATCTTTAATCGCGTGCCTGTTGCCGGGCACTCTCTGCGCATGAGTGTGACATCACTCATGACGTTACGCACATGCGCAGAAAGTGCCTGGCAACAGGTGCGCGATCAAGGACACGCACCGTCGGCCCAGCGCAGCCGTACTACTACGGGTCATGGCGACCCGGAAGTAGTACAGGGTGAGGGGTGAGGGAACCGTTCGCCGACATCTCTACTAAGTATTGGCACCATTAGAGACATATTTTGCTAACCTTGGATACTTCAAACTATTTTGGTGAAAGGAACACAAAGCACCATAAGAGTAAGTTTTATGATTGGTATCTCACACCTGACAAACTAGCAAGGATTTACCCAGGATCATCAGATCTATGTTGGAGAGGCTGTAATAACAAAGGTACTATTGAGCATATTTTTTGGTCTTGTCCTCTGATTTCACCCCTTTGGTCTGCAGTCCAATACCTTATCAAATCGACTACTGACACTATAGTCCCTATGGATCCCCTACATATGATCCTGGGTAAACCCTTAAATAAAACTAGTAAATACACTAATCGTCTGATTACTCATATTTTAACCGCTACTAGACTAGCCATAGCTTCCAACTGGAAGAATTTAGCCCCTTCAGACATCTCAGAGGTCATTCACAAAACCAACTGGACAAAAAACATGGAACAACTTACGGCCTCATTAAGAGACACTGAGGCGAATTTTCACAAAATATGGGACTCTTGGCCGTATTCTTCCCCCATCTTTCACCCCCCTTGAAAAGACCTGTACTTCTATTTTCCTCCTTCTCTTATCCAGAATGGCCCTAGGGGCACTAACCTTAAAGGGGCACTATGGCAAAAAACTGTAAAATTTAAAATATGTGCAAACATATACAAATAAGACGTATGTTTTTTTCCAGCGTAAAATGAGCCATAACTGTATTTTCTTCTATTGTTGCTGTCACTTACAGTAGATAGTATCTGTAGCACAAACCATCATCTGCAGCACAAGAACCATCATCTGCAGCACAGACCAAGTACGATGGCGGCGCGCACAGACGCAGCGGCTTCATGCTACCCACATTGGTGCTGACTACTAGAGAAGCCCTGCAGCGAGTTGTTAAAACAGCAGAAGCCATTATTGGCACTGAACTACCATCACTGGAACTTTTGTATAATACTCGCAGCGTGAGAAGGGCCAAAAACATTATCAAGGACAACACTCACCCTGGAAATGCCTAGTTTGAGCTCCTTCCATCAGGTAAACGTTTTAGATCAATCCGTACACACACAAACAGACTGAAAGACAGCTTTTTCCCAACTGCCATAAACTTGATGAACTCTGAATCCTCTCTGAAATAATTAACACTGTGTACAAATTGTTTAAATATCTGTAATACCTGGCATATGTGTATAATTTCTTCTCTTCCTTGTTACTATCACTATGTTCCCTATATGCACCGTGGGATTGTCATGAAAAGTAATTTCGTTGTGTTACACAATGACAATAAAGTGAATTGAATTGAATTGAATTATTCTCTTATCTAGAAGCTAAATATCTCTCCTTTTCCCCCTTCCTCTCTATCCTTTTCCTTCTCCCTGTTTTTACACCCCTATCTTTCCCTTCCTCCTCCCTCTTTTCCTTCCTCTCCTATCGCTTCTCCATTTCTACAAATGACTCGGGAAGGTGACTCTGAAGCTCTTTATCACCCACCCCATTTAGGATCCACTTATTCGCCACATCTCTGTAACGATTGGTGTCAACACTCAGAGAGAATCTGATTATTGGTGATCTGCAGATTCACCAGTAATGCAGATATACACCAGATTATGAATGATCTGCAGAATCACTAATAATCCAGGTATGTCTAACCTCTGGACACCTGAGATATGAGTGTACAATGTAACAGTAGCACTTTGAGAGAGAACCGCCAGAGGAACTGGAGGTATGAAGAAGTAGGGATTTCACCTCACACTGTGGGTGAATCCCTAGGCCACAGGCTCCCTAGGAGAGGGGCCTAGGCTTGGTTGCAGGAAGCCCTGCTGCTAATATAAACAGGCTTGCCCTAACTAGGTGTGAGGGCCTATTCTCTATGCCCTGGAACCGGGTTAAGGTATAACATAGAAATGACACAGTATCCTTGTCTTGGGTGTGAGGTCCGTAGTCACAACACCCTGGAACGGGTCTAAAGCATAACATAGAACTGACACAGTATCCTAGTCTTGGGTGTGAGGTCCATAGTCACAACACCCTGGAACTGGTCTAAAGCATAACATAGAACTGACACAGTATCCTAGTATTTGGTGTGAGGTCCGTAGTCACAACACCCTGGAACTGGTCTAAAGCTTAACATAGAACTGACACAGTATCCTAGTCTTGGATGTGAGGTCCATAGTCACAACACCCTGGAACTGGTCTAAAGCATAACATAGAACTGACACAGTATCCTAGTCTTGGGTGTGAGGTCAATAGTCACAACACCCTGGAACTGGTCTAAAGCCTAACATAGAAGTGACACAGTATCCTAGTCTTGAGTGTGAGGTCCGTAGTCACAACACCCTGGAACTGGTCTAAAGCATAACATAGAACTGACACAGTATCCTAGTCTTGGGTGTGAGGTCCATAGTCACAACACCCTGGAACTGGTCTAAAGCATAACATAGAATAATCATGAGAAAGTATTCTAGCTCAGTGTGGATTCCTAGGGCCTTCCTGGTTCAACCACACTGTAGGATCTGACTGAGGTCTGTGTGCTAACACATAAGCATTTGCAACGGCAGACGATGTGAGACTGAGGGACGAATAGTTATATAGTGCAGCGCTGGCCAGCGCCGCCCAGTCCCTTCCAGCCAATCCGCATACAAACTTGGATCAGCTGACCAAGGGAGTCAGCTGATCCCTCTCTGCTTCCCATAAAGCTTCTGTCTCGCCGCGCGCGCGCGTGTATTCCTCAGCCTATGTGCACAGGAAAGCTGCACCAGGTCAGACACATGTCGCCGCCCGTAAACCGCCAGACTGGACGCAAAAACAGCCGCCACGCCGTCAGAGCATGCGGTGGCCATTCCGCAATCCTTTACCTCCCCCCCCCGAGGAGTGGACTCTGGACACTTCCCACCAGGCTTCTCAGGATGTAAGTCATGGAACTCTCTCCTTAATTCATCTGCGTGCATGCAGCACTCTGGTACTCAAGTTCTATCCTCCACACCATAACCTTTCCAGTGTACCAAATATTGCACAGAATTTTGCACCAGCCGGGAGTCCAGAATCTTCTCAACCTCATACTCGGGTTGATCATCAACCAATACAGGGGGGGGGGGAGTGGAATCCACCTGCACTGCCGGCTTGAGCAATGACACGTGGAATGATCTTACACCACGCATACTGGTAGGAAGATCAACAACATAGGTGACAGCATTAATTCTCTTGGTGACTGGAAACGGCCCAATAAATCTGGGCCCCAACTTGGGTGACATTTGTTTCAATGCCAGATGTCGCGTAGACACCCAGACCAAATCTCCTGGTGAAAAGTCCCATTCAGCAGCGCGTCTCTTGTCGGCCTGCTTTTTCTGAGATTTGAAAGCCTTCCCCAAATTTGTTTTCACCATAGCCCAAATTTGTTTCAACGCCAGCCGCCAATTAGAGTTGGGCCGAACCTCTGATTTTAGGTTCGCGAACCGGGTTCGCGAACTTCCGCGGAAGGTTCGGTTTGCGTAAAAGTTCGCGAACCGCCATAGACTTCAATGGGGATGCGAACTTTGAAAAAAAAAAAATTATGCAGGCCACAAAAGTGATGGAAAAGATGTTTCAAGGGGTCTAACACCTGGACCCCCAGGTGGAGGAGTGGGATACATGCCAAAAGTCCCCGGGAAAAATCTGGATTTGACGCAAAGCAGCGTTTTAAGGGCAGAAATCACATTGAATGCTAAATGACAGGCCTAAAGTGCTTTAAAACATCTTGCATGTGTATACATCAATCAAGTAGTGTAATTAAGGTACTGCTTCACACTGACACATAAAACTCACCGTGTAACGCACCGCAAACAGCTGTTTGTGTAGTGACAGCCGTGCTGGACTGGTGCGCACCATGGCGAGAACAGGTATGCAGTGGCGGGTTCACTGAACAGAACAGGTATGCAGTGGCGGGTTCACTGAACAGAACAGGTATACAGTGGCGGGTTCACAGAACAGGTATGCAGTGGCAGGTTCACTGAACAGGTATGCAGTGGTGGGTTCACTGAACAGGTATGCAGTGGTGGGTTCACTGAACAGGTATGCAGTGGTGGGTTCACTGAACAGGTATGCAGTGGTGAGTTCACAGTACAGGTATGCAGTGGTGGGTTCACAGAACAGGTATGCAGTGGTGGGTTCACAGAACAGGTATGCAGTGGTGGGTTCACAGAACAGGTATGCAGTGGTGGGTTCACTGAACAGGTATGCAGTGGCAGGTTCACTGAACAGGTATGCAGTGGTGGGTTCACTGAACAGGTATGCAGTGGCAGGTTCACTGAACAGGTATGCAGTGGTGGGTTCACAGAACAGGTATGCAGTGGTGGGTTCACAGAACAGGTATGCAGTGGCAGGTTCACTGAACAGGTATGCAGTGGTGGGTTCACTGAACAGGTATGCAGTGGTGGGTTCACTGAACAGGTATGCAGTGGTGGGTTCACTGAACAGGTATGCAGTGGCAGGTTCACTGAACAGGTATGCAGTGGTGGGTTCACAGAACAGGTATGCAGTGGTGGGTTCACAGAACAGGTATGCAGTGGCAGGTTCACTGAACAGGTATGCAGTGGTGGGTTCACTGAACAGGAATGCAGTGGCGGGTTCACTGAACAGGTATGCAGTGGTGGGTTCACAGAACAGGTATGCAGTGGTGGGTTCACAGAACAGGTATGCAGTGGCAGGTTCACTGAACAGGTATGCAGTGGCAGGTTCACTGAACAGGTATGCAGTGGTGGGTTCACAGTACAGGTATGCAGTGGTGGTTTCACAGAACAGGTATGCAGCCAGGAACAAGCTAAGCCTAACTAATCTTTCCCTATGAGAGACAGTCTGCAGCAGCTCGCCCTACTCTCACTAATGCAGGCACACGAGTGACCGTAATGGCCGCCGCTGCCTGCCTTATATAAGGGGGTGGGGCTCCAGGGGCTAGTGTAGCCTAATTGGCTACACTGGGCCTGCTGACTGTGATGTAGAGGGTCAAAGTTGACCCTCCATGGTGCATTGTGGGGCGAACCGAACTTCCGCAAACGTTCGCCTGCGGGACGCGAACGCGAACCACGGAAGTTCGCATGGAACCGTTCGCAGGCGAACCGTTCGGCCCAACTCTACCGCCAATCCTCCAATGCTGGGAAAGGAGTAGATGCCACTGGCAAAGGAGCAAACTTAGGGGACCTCCTTGACACTACCTGAAAAGGAGAAAACCCAGAGGAAGAGCTTTTCAGGTTATTGTGCGCAAACTCCGCGAAAGGTAAAAATTTTACCCAGTCAGTTTGTGCATCAGCCACGTAGCATCTGAGAAACTGTTCCATGGATTGGTTGACCCTCTCCGTCTGGCTCTTCGTCTGCGGGTGGTAGCCTGATGAAAATGAAAGATCCATGCCCATAGAATGACAAAATGCCCTCCAGAACTTAGAAATGAATTGGACTCCCCTATCTGACACCACATTCTCCGGAATGCCATGCAGCCAGAAAATGTGCTGGATGAAGAGGTTAGCCAGCTCTTGGGCGGAGGGGAGTCCTTTCAGAGGGACAAAATGGGCCATCTTGCTGAATCTGTCTACCACCACCCAGATGACAGTCATGCCTTCAGATCTGGGGAGTTCACCCACGAAATCCATGGACAGATGAGTCCACGGTTCATTTGGAACCGGCAAGGGCTGCAAAGTTCCCACCGGAGCCTGTCGGGAAGGTTTGCTCCTAGCACACACAGCACACTCTCTCACAAACTCCTTACAGTCTGTGGCCAACGATGGCCACCACGCACACCTGGCAAGGAGATCCTGTGTCCGGGTGGCCCCTGGATGACCAGCATTCTTATGGGAGTGAAACAGCTGTAAGAGCTGTAAGCGGAAAGGCAGGGGCACAACCAACACACCCTCGGGCTTTCCTTCTGGGACATCCTGCTGATATGGGGCCAGGGTAGCAGTCCAATCCCTCCAGGTCTCTGTGGCTGCCAACACCACCTTCCGAGGCAGAATAGTCTCAGGTGCCGAGGGCTGTGCCGTCTCGGGCTCAAAACACCTGGACAAGGCATCAGCCTTAACGTTTTTACTACCAGGAGTATACGTAATTACAAAAGTGAATCTGGAAAAGAACAGTGACCACCGGGCCTGTCAGGGACTGAGTCTCTTAGCGTTCTCTATGTACTCCAATGTTCGGCAAGAGTGGCTAAAAAGACTAGTACATCATCAAGATATACTAATGCAAATTTACCCAAAATTGGTCTGAAAACCTCGTTAATCAGCTCCTGGAAGACAGCCGGGGCGTTGCACAACCCGAAGGGCATCACTAAGTACTCGTAATGCCCATCGGGTGTATTAAAGGCCGTCTTCCACTCGTCACCGTCCCTGATACGCACAAGGTTGTATGCACCTCTTAAGTCCAATTTCGAGAAAATTTTAGCGTTGGTGATCTGGGAGAATAAATTGTCAATCAGTGGTAGCGGGTAGCGATTTTTCACAGTGATCTTATTTAGACCCCGATAGTCTATGCAAGGACGGAGGCCTCCATCTTTTTTTAACAAAAAAGAACCCAGCGCCCGCAGGTGACCGGGAGGGCCGGATAAAACCCTTAGCTAAATTTTCTTTGATGTACTCCTGCATTGCCAACTTATCTGGCCCGGACAGGTTATAAAGGTGACCCCTAGGAGGCATACAACCGGACCTTAATTCAATCGGACAATTAAAGGGACGGTGAGGGGGTAGTCTGTCTGCTGACTTAGGACAAAAGACATCAGCAAAATCTTTATACTGCTCTGGCAATCCTTCCACCTGAATTCTGGTGTTACCCATGGTTACCTTCGCCAAACAATGATGATAACAGCGGGTAGACCAGCTTGTTAGCTGACCAGAGGCCCAATAAATCTGAGGGGTGTGAAGTCGCAACCATGGCAGACCAAGGATGACGGTGGAAGTTGCCATTCGTAACACAAAAAACTGCAGACTCTCTCTATGTAAAACCCCTATGGTGACCCCCAACTCCGAAGTCTGAGACAGAAGGTATTTACTCTGCAGAGGAGAGTCATCCACTGCAGTAACTAACACTTTATGATTCAATGGGAGAATTTTGAACGTCCAATCTGCATGGGTTCAGGGGGAGGTGACGTAGGTGGCGAGGAAGCATAGGAAACATATCTCACACTACTCCTGCCCCGACTTTGTCTCTGATACCGTAGGCGACGGTCCACTCTGATCGCTAGAGAAATGGCTTCATCAATAGTTTTTGGCTCAGGATATTCCAACATCAGATTAGACACTGCATCTGATAATCATGACAAGAAACAATCCACCAATGCAAACGAGCCCCATCTAGCTGATACCGCCCACTTCCTGAACTCAGCTGCATAAGTCTCTACCGAATCTTTGCCTTGCCGCAACATCTTGAGCTTCCGCTCAGCGGTCGAGGCAAAGTCTGGGTCATCGTAAATTATAGCCATAGCTTTGAAAAATTCCTCCACAGAGTTCAGGGCCCCATCCCCTGGTTGAAGGCCATATGCCCAGGTCTGGGAATCCCCAGTCAACAGTGTTTTAATAAAGATAATTCTCTGTGCGGCAGTACCTGAAGTATTAGGTCTCAACTCAAAGTAAGATAACACTCGAGTTTTAAAGTTTCGAAAGTCAGATCTATGACCAGAAAATTTCTCGGGCACAGGCATGCGTAAGTCTGTAACAAGAGGGGATCGCACTGCATTAACAGTCGTCTGAAGGGCTTGTATAGACCCAGACAAGGCATTGATCTGGGTCTGATGACTATCCAGCACGCTGATGCAATTCTCCACTGAGGTGGTGAGTGCAAGCAGACGACTGTCAAGTGTGTCCATATTGTTTTGGTCTGCCGTTCTGTAACGATTGGTGTCAACACGCAAAGAGAATCTGATTATTGGTGATCTGCAGATTCACCAGTAATGCAGATATACACCAGATTATGAATGATCTGCAGAATCACTAATAATCCAGGTATGTCTAACCTCTGGACACCTGAGATATGAGTGTACAATGTAACAGTAGCACTTTGAGAGAGAACCGCCAGAGGAACTGGAGGTATGAAGAAGTAGGGATTTCACCTCACACTGTGGGTGAATCCCTAGGCCACAGGCTCCCTAGGAGAGGGGCCTAGGCTTGGTTGCAGGAAGCCCTGCTGCTAATATAAACAGGCTTGCCCTAACTAGGTGTGAGGGCCTATTCTCTATGCCCTGGAACCGGGTTAAGGTATAACATAGAAATGACACAGTATCCTAGTCTTGGGTGTGAGGTCCGTAGTCACAACACCCTGGAACTGGTCTAAAGCATAACATATAACTGACACAGTATCCTAGTCTTGGGTGTGAGGTCCATAGTCACAACACCCTGGAACTGGTCTAAAGCATAACATAGAACTGACACAGTATCCTAGTCTTGGGTGTGAGGTCCGTAGTCACAACACACTGGAACTGGTCTAAAGCATACTGTAACATAGAATAAGCATGAGAAAGTATTCTAGCTCAGTGTGGATTCCTAGGGTCTTCCTGGTTCAACCACACTGTAGGATCTGACTGAGGTCTGTGTACTAACACATAAGCATTTGCAACGGCAGACGATGTGAGACTGAGGGACGAATGGTTATATAGTGCAGTGCTGGCCAGCGCCGCCCAGTCCCTTCCAGCCAATCCGCATACAAACTTGGATCAGCTGACCAAGGGAGTCAGCTGATCCCTCTCTGCTTCCCATAAAGCTTCTGTCTCGCCGCGCGCGCGCGTGTATTCCTCAGCCTATGTGCACAGGAAAGCTGCACCAGGTCAGACACATGTCGCCGCGCGTAAACCGCCGGACTGGACGCGGAAACAGCCGCCACGGCGTCAGAGCACGCGGCGGCCATTCTGCAATCCTTTACAATCTCCAACTGAAATCCTCCACCTACGAGTTAAGATTCTTCCTCTTCTTCAATTTTCTTCGTTTATTTCTTAAAGTTTCATGGAAAGACACTGATTGGGACTTTGTTATATCTACCCTTCTGATTTGGACTACTGTTCTGGTTGTCCCTCCCCTGTATAATTATGTTTGATGTATTAGTATTTCTACTGTAAAACGTGAGAAATCAGTACTTTCTAAAAATAAAAACAAGGATGACAAAAAAAGAGTAAGTTTTATGAAATTACAAAACAAGGCTAAAAAATAAATTGCAAAAATGATTTTTTTTTTTCCCCGAACAATAATTTTTGACAGAGAAATATGTTATACAACAATTTAATGATATATGACATATAACTGATAAAGTAATATTATAATACAATCCAATAAACTTTATCACCAGATAAATATGAATATAAACCAGATCTCATTTAAAATTACATTTTGGGAAAGGTAATGTAGACCGAGGTTAGAGTTTGTATTGGAGATTATTTTCAGTCTAGATCTGGCAAGTCTATCCCAGAGCCAGCTGGTTGGGATGAGACTGCCAGTAGATAAGTGTGATTGGAGCAGGGGCCTTAGGCCTACCAATCACTTTGCAGAGTATGAGTTTGGAAATAGACTGACGAGAGAAATGGCATTCAGCCTACGACTTTATGGGTAATGTAACATATTACGTTTTAAAATTTAATGTGGTGATGTTCTTATAAGAAAGTATCTGGGATTCTGTTGTGGTAATAAAAATAGTAATAAACATAACTCGAAAACAAAAACTAAAACAACACATCAACTAAAGCTGCCTGGCTTTACTCAACACCTCCAAGTTTAAATTATACTCAGGCCTAAGAGCTGAATGGGATTAGAGAGCTACCCAGTCTAATGCAGAGTGACTCCTGGGCCTTATACAATGTAGTTACTGTTCAAAAGGGTTTCCAATAACATGTTCCAGTAGAATATGGCAAAGAGTTCTGAAATACAAAAGGGTTCAGAAGATTTCCAGTTGCTCACAATCATATACTGTGCAGCCAAAATTAGATGCCAGATAGGTTTCCTATATAGGGGATCTATTTCCTCCAGATCAAGGCAAAGAAGGGACAGTGATGGTGATATCTTGAAATTAGAAATGTACGGAAGTTTGAAATATTTTTCTAACACCTGCCACAGTTTAGCTACTAAGTAACACTCCCATAGCATGTGGACTAACATGCCCACTTGTTTGTTACATTTCCAACATAGTGGAGAATTATTGATTGAGAAGGCAGCTAACCTCCTTGGAGTAAGGTACCAGCGGGTAGAGATCTTAAGATGTTGCTCCCAGTGTGTGTTGCATTTGGAAAGTTTAACAAGGTTCCTATTAGCTTTTATAAGTTGTGGTACTGAAACATCTAAACCAAGGTCATGTGACCAACTTGTTGCAAATTTAGATAACGGTGATTTTTTTCTGAGAGTTTAGGTCCTTATACCAACTAGATATGCCGCCTTGGAAGGGTTTTGTGTATTCAGCATGGTAATTACATAATCCATCCATTTAGGTATGTGTATTTGCCTGGATCTGAGAAAACCGATCACTCCACATAGGATAAATAGAGCCAAATCAGAGAGATTATATTTAGTGGATAATTCTGTAATGGATATGACACTGTTGTTTTTGTATAGGTCGTTTAAATGAAGAATACCTGCTGCTCTAAGAGAGAGTGTATTGAGGTCAGGTATTAGTAATTTAAGCGAGGATAGCGGGATGTTTGGGGTAAGCAGGTTGTCTGAGGGTGGAGGATGTTTCAGGAAGTATTCCCATGCTAACAGAGTAGCTTGTATTGTAGGGTATTCATTTTTGGTTGGTTTATAACCTAGAGCCATACTTGCTACTAGTTCTCTGGGGCATGTATTCATTATGTCATTTTCCAATTTAACCCATCCTTTCCCAAGAGATTTAGACCACTAATGTTTAGAAAATTCAAGGTTAGAGGCATAGTAATACGCTTCCATATTTGGTAAACCTAATCCTCCCTTTTGTTTACAGAGTGTCATCAAGTTGTAGGCTATCCGAGATTTTTTACCACCACAAATAAAATTATTAATAGTTTTTTTGAGGTTGATCAGAAATTGTTTCTTAATAGGTATTGTAAGATCTGAACATGTATAATATTTTGGGTAGTAAAAACATCTTAAATGAGGCTAGTCGGCCTGACCAAGACAGATAGAATTTCATCAGATTCTGGCATTCAGATTTGATATTTGTTAGTAGAGGAATATAATTTTGTTTAAATAGGTTTGATGTTGGCGAAGTTAATTGGATGCCCGGGTATTGCACCGCCAGGGTTGCCCATGGAAAAGGAAATTTTTTAGACATAACAGATATAGTATCTGGGGGTAAATTTAAGCCTAGTAAATATGATTTTGTTTGATTGAGTTTATAGTATGAGGCAGCAGAAAATAGGTTTAGTTCTAGAAGTAAATGCTCAAGTAAGGTTGCTGGGTCAGATAAAATTAGTGCTACATCATCAGTGAATAGGCTAATAATGTGGGTATTGTCATGTGTATTAATACCTTTAGTTAAAGGTGCATCTCTAATTTTTTGGGCAAGCGTTTCCATAAGGAGAACAAAGATGATGGGGGAGAGGGGGCAACCCTGGCGTGTGCCATTTGTGACGTTGAAAGGATCTGATAAATACCCAGCTGGGTTTACTCTTGCAGAAGGCCTGGAGTAAATGGCCATGATGGAGGAGAGGATAGGGCCTTGGAAGCCAAATTTTATAAGAGTCGCTTTAAGAAAACTCAGCATCCAAGGTAAGGAGTAGAGAAGGCGTTCGACAGAGCTCGATGTATCTCAAAAGGTCCAACATTTGTCTTGTGCCGTCTGGGGCCTGTCTTCCCCTAGTGAAACCTACTTGGTCTATGTTTAAAAGGTCATGTGTTATTTTCATCAAACGATTAGCTATAAGCTTGGCATATAGTTTAATATCTGAGTTTACTAAAGATATTGGGCGGAAATTAGTAGGGTTTTGTTGGTCTTTCCCTGGCTTGGGTATGACCGATATTGTGACCTCAAGAAATTCTTTCGGTATAGGGGAACCCGTCATAAAAATCTTTGAAGGTATTAGCTATGTCTTTAGGATGGAGATGTTTAACTTTGGTGAAGGGATGAATAACAGAATGTGTCCTGGATTTCGCAGCTCTGTGTTTTATCATGTTAGCTAAGTATTTCTCCGCTTTGTAACTATGGGAGTGACTAGTACAATTGTTTTTTTAAGGTTAAGATCATATTGATATAGTAAAAGGTTGCATAGTTCTTGTCGTGACCAGAATAATTGTTTATAAAGAGCAGGGTCTTGAGGCTGCTTGTGTAGGGCCTCTAGATTTTGGATTTTAGATAATAGGTCAGAGCATTTTTTCTGTCTTTCACGTTTAAGTTTAGTACTAAGTTGTAATAATTAATAATTAGAACATTTGTATAGCACTTTTCTCCTGTCGGACTCAAAGCGCTCAAGAGCTGCAGCCACTGGGACACGCTCAAGAGGGCACCCAGCAGTGTTAGGGAGTCTTGCCTTGAACTCCTTACTGAATAGGTACTGACCCTAGCCAGGATTCGAACCCTGGTCTCCCATGTCAAAGGCGGTGCCCTTAACCAGTACACTACCAGTAGTCCTCTGATGTATGCCTTATGCGCCACCCATGTTGTGGAATTTGCAATTATGGCATTTGATTGATAGAGAGATGGTCTTTAATGTTGTCGGATATTTTGGAAGTGAGATCTGGGTTATTGAGAATGGATTTGTTGATTTTCCAGGAGTTGGGTCTAATGGAGCGCGTAGGGTCACTAAGGGATATATGAATAGGTGCCTGATCAGACCACATGATATTGCCAATAGATGTGTCTTTTACTGATTGGAGTAATGGTCTATCAATAAGGAAGTAGTCTATTCTAGAGTGTGTTTTGTGCACTGTAGAATAGAACGAGTAGTCTTTTTCCGAAGCGTGGAAAATTCTCCAGGGGTCTAGTAGGTCGTGGGATCGTATTGGTTTTTCAAGTACAGGAAGGTGTGAAGTGGATTTAGCTGAGGTGTCTATGGGTGAGATACTGTACATGCATTATAATCACTGCCTAGGATAAGGCGTCCCTGCTTAATTTTATTAACCTTTGTCATTATTTTTTGGAAGAAATACCATTGGGATGAGTTTGGGGCATATAGGGATACTATTGTAAGGGTTTGGTTGTTAATATTCCCCACAAAAATTATGAATCTCCCACCATCATCAATAGTGACAGATAGTGGTTCTACTTTCAGATCCTTATGAAATGCCAATAATACACCTCTCTTTCTTTTAACAAAAACACTATGATATATAATAGGGACATTTTTGTTAGCACAGTACTTGGTGTCACATTCTTTAAAGGAGTCATCAGGGGAAAAATAGTAAAATAAGTGGTACTTACCGGGGGCTTCCTCCAGCTCCAAGCTCCCAGGACGTCCCTCGCCGCAGCTCTGCCCGCAGCCATTCTCAACAGGTCTGTCCCGGTCCCCGGCGATGATGTCAGAGCAACCTCCAGTACTAATGCGCCTGCGCAGTCCGCTCCGGCCCATGTGGCAGTGATTGACAGCGCCGATCGTGCAAGCACAGTACAGAGCGACCTGGAGGTCACTCTGATGCCATCGCCGGTGACAAACGGCTGCGGCGAACGGCTGCGGGCAGAGCTGGTCCCGGTCCCCGGCGATGACATCAGAGCGACCTCCATGTCGCTCTGTACTGTGCCTGCGCGAGCGGCGCTGTCAATCACCACCACGTGGGCCGGAGCGAACTGCGCAGGTGCAGTACTGCTGCGCCTGCGCAGTCCGCTCCGGCCCACGTGGCAGTGATTGACAGCGCCGCTCGCGCATGCGCAGTACAGAGCGACCTGGAGGTCGCTCTGACCTCATCGTCGGGGTCCGGGACAGACCTGCAGCAAACGGCTGCAGGCAGAGCTGAGGCGAGGGACGTCCTGGGAGCTTGGAGCTGGAGGAAGCCCCCGGTAAGTACCACTTATTTTACTATTTCTCCCCTGATGACTACTTTAAGGTGAGTCTCTTGTGCCATAAGGATAAGAGTTTTATGATTCTGGGCTTCTCTCCAAAGTAGCTTCCTGTGAAAGGGAGAGTTCCGGCCTCGAACATTTAAAAAGGTGATTTTTATAGCTTCTGTATCAGCCATTAGGTAGACAGAAGATAATGAGATGTATTATGCCGGGCTGAGGCCCTTTCTTGCTTATGGAGATATTCAAGAGTACAAAGACGTGGAGATGTTGGATCCAATCAGGCAACGATGTTATGGGTGAACAATACACGGTAAAGAACTAAAATAACTAAGTGCCGAATGTAAGTTCTAAGTTCCACTCAATATCAGGGGAGTACAGTACTCTATACTGTAATAAACGAGAAAATGGAAATAGCTCCGAAGATGAGTCTTGGTGTTATGAGGAGATAGTGTCCCATTCTTGCAAAACTTTATTAAGAGGTGCTCCCAGAGGTTTGGATGCTGCTGATTTGTCTTTTGTCTTATGAGATGGGTTTGCAGAGGTGATTACCGAAATTGGTATCTTGAGTTGCTTGAGTAAGTCAATGCCCGCATCTTTGGCAGTAATGATATGTTGCTTATTTCGAAGAGAAAATATTAGTTTGGTCGGGAACCCCCATTTGTAGGGAATTTGGGCTTCTCTGAGGGATTTGGTGAGAGGTTGTAAGTCTCTTCTTCTTTGTAGGGTGGCCTGGGATAGGTCTGAGAATAGCCGTATTTTTGCGTAAGGGTCAGGTAGGGAGCCTGTTTTTGCTCAAGGACAGTAACAGATTTTCTTTTGTTTGATAAAAGAGAAATTTGACAATCACATCTCTTGGCACTTGCTCAGGAAGATGTGGAGGTTTTGGTAGGCTATGGACTCTATCAATGGTGAGCTCAATTGCCGATGTGTCTGCGAGCGCAGCTTGAGCTAAATTGATTACATATTGATTACATATGCTCTGAGGTCGTTTGGAGCTACGCTTTCCAGAATATCTCTAAGTTTGAGGTTGTTTCGTCCAGATCTATATTCTAGATCTGATGCTTTAGAATTGAGCCAGGAAATATCCTCAGTTTGTTGCTCAGATGTGTCTACCATCATGTTATGTAATGTTCAGTTACCAATGCGGATATCGTGCGCTCGTTTGTATCCACTCTCTCTCCTAAGGCAGTTAGCTCCTGTTGGAGGTTAGCCTGCATGTGTGAGAATTCTTCGAGGAGAGCAGATTTAAAAGAGATTAAAATGTCCTTTATGTATGCCTGAGAAGCCGCTTGCTCCATAGCTGGGGAGCTTGTAATGTCTGTTATGCTCTGTAGTGCAGTGTCAGGGGCGTGCTGAGCTGCTCCTACCTTTTCCGGGCTGTTAGGAGCTTCCATCCTCGGGCAAGACCTTGCCGGGCTGTTAGTAGGGGAAGCCGGGTTAGAAATATCTGCAGGCAGGGAGGAGAGAGTGGTTGCAGTGCTGTTTTCTTTTCTGGCAGGTATGCTGCTCGGATCTCTTTCAGTGAGCTGTGTACAGGCCGTGTGTGTCATACCTCCGGCGCCATCTTGGGTTGTCCGTGCTGATCTACGAGACTGCTCAGAGAAGAAGTCAGTGAGTTTCTTCAGTTTTAATGCCGAAATTCTTCTTTTGCGGGCGGCGTCCATCTCCATCTCCGGGTCCTCTGACATTTTGGCTGCTGTGGCGGAAAAATAGCACTGTTTTGGGCCACTTATGGTAACACCAAGGCAGGAGCTGCAGGCTCACACATCCGTCCTGTAGTTCGCCGTGGCCACGCTCCCCGCAAAAATAATAATTGACCTAGAAAATAAAATAGCACACCTTTGGGAGAAATATACTGAGAGTGTGACCCCAGAGAACTTGAATTTGATGGAGGAATGTAGTGAACATTAGATATTATTTTACAACAGGAAGTTGAAAAATGGTATACTGGGGAAGAGACTCTTTTACTAAGTCTCACTGTGCTAACTAGCAAATGGCATGCAAGGGAAATGGAAAGGAACAATTCAATTAACCAATGGTGAACTGGCAATTCCACTCCTGCATTAACCCTTCTGTAGGGGGAGTGCTATTGGTGATATACTCAATAGCATACAATTTCAAAACTCACCAAGCTCTCAACAATGCATATATGTAATTTTATTCAGATAGCACAACAATTAACACACGAAAATCCCCATGATATCACCCTCCCTAATTAAAACCATACTGCCTTCTTAACCTGAGGAGCGCTCCACTCATCCATCCATCCATCCATCCACACCGCTATCCCCTATCCTGTGGCCAGAGTGAACCATAAAGTGCTGCTTGTGCTTTGAACCATTACTATTTAGATCATAGTGGCTTCAATCACAATCTCCACAGACTGCTATCAGACCTGTACAGTTTTGCTACCCACAGCAGATGCACTGAGGAAGTCCACGTGATCAGTGGATGTAACATGTATGTGGGTGTGGCCTAACATTGCAGAGGATGAGAGAGCATGAAGGATCATCCTAAACTCGCTATGCTGCTAACTGGTGGAGACTGGTAATCTGGTCGGCCAGAGAAGAAACACAAACCCGGAAGTGACAGGTGACGGTGGTGTGAACCGCAGGATGCCACAGCTGCAAGCTGAAATACAAGAGACTTAAAGGGAGTAACGGAAAGCTGGTGAGTGCTGCGATGCAGTGAGTAACTGTGTTCAGGATCTTTTGCAGACTAAGGAAAGAAGCTGCATTAAAGCAGAGAGTTGATGGAAGTTTATGTTGGAAATTTTCCTGAAATTATGCTATAAGTGAACTGGACAGGTCTGATAGCAGTCCATGAAGACTGTGATTGAAGCCACCATGATCTAAATAGCGATGGTTCAAAGCATAAGCAGCACTTTATAGTTCACTCTGGCCAGAGGATGAGGGTGGGCGAAAAGGGCCAGCCATAGAGTCTAATGCAATTATCGTTAATACGGCAAAAAAAGGCGCTGCAATAAATTATTTTGTTTATATGTACAGATTTTAAGTTATCAAAGATATTATAATTTCTATGTGCAAAAGGGTGTTTCTGCAGAGGGAGTGGTTAGAGTTAGGCACCACCAGGGGGAGTGATTAGGGTTAGGCACAACCCAGGCGGCAGTTAGATTTAGGCAACACCAGGGGGTAGGTTAGGATTAGGCACCATCAGGGGGGTTAGGGTTAGGCACCACCAGGTTGGTGGTGAGGGTTAAGCACCACTGGGGGGGTTGTTAGGGTTAGGCGTCACCAAGGGAGTGGTTAGTTTTAGGCACAACCAGGGGAGGGTTCTGTGTGAGAGTAGGGCTGAGTAAAGCTGTATTGTTAAATTACATAACAATTTTTAAAGGGTTTCTGTGGAAGGATTGAAAAAACAAAAACTGACACTTACCTGGGGCCTCTATCAGCCCCCTGCAGCTGTCATGTCCCGCGCCATCCTACGTTCCTCCATTCCCCGCCGCCAGCACCGGTCAATTATTTGCAGGCGCAGTATGAGGTTTTCCCGTACTGCGCCTGTGCAGTAAGCTCGCGGAGACGCGATCGGGAGCAAGCACGTGCGCAGCCGGCCGGGGCAGCCTCAGTCTAGATAGATGAATAAATAGACTGGGACCGGCGGCAGGGAACAGGGAAGGTTCAGGGACGATAAAAAAAAAAAAAAACTTCATATCCACTTACCTGGGGCTTCCTCCAGCCCGTGACAGGCAGGAGGTGCCCTCGGCGCCGCTCCGCAGGCTCCCCGCGGTCTCCGGTGGCTAACACGACCTGACCAGGGGCGGCCAGGTCGGGCTTCTTCTGCACTCCATTCTGCGTTCCACGCCGGCGCGCTGACGTCATCGGACGTCCTCCGGGCTGTACTGCACAGGCTCAGTAGTTCTGATCCTGCGCAGTACAGCCCAGAGGACGTCCGATGGCGATTCCTGAGAGCAGTACCCCAGCCGCCACAAGTTGCCACTGAGGATGCAGCAGATGATACACAAGCTGAGAGAAACCTGGTTTATCCAGTTTTTCAACACAATGGTTTTTGGGCATGTCCTTTTCCAACTGATATCTGGACAATAGCTGTATACCATGGAGGAGGGGTGTTCTTCAGGGTATATATCAAAGAGATTATTCTAATGCTGGGGCACTCTCTGACTTATTTGGATGAGTTCTGGCTCACCATGAGCTTGCTGAGTATGCTATAACTTACAATGTGGACACAGATACATAGAAAGGCAACAGAAAGTCGGGGCTCAGCTGGCAAAAGAAGTATAAATGTGTTGGTAGGGTAGAGAGCAATTATGTAAGTCATATATTCTGTATGCTATAACTTGTACATATGTAAATTTGTAAATAAACCCTTTTTTCCCTTGAAACAAGATCAAGTGTTCGGTCATCAGTATCAAGATAAGTAACAAACTATAGTAATCTCTACAGTTATGTATGATCCAAAGATTATATTGAAGGGTTTTTTAAAATTCTGTTTGATTCATACACCTTTAATGCTGAACCCTCTAGCAGAGGAACCATTAAGCTTAACCAGTAAGGAGATTCCCTTATACCTTATTATCCAAACTGTACCTAACTACATAACCTGGCTTTCATGACATTTTGGGCCAGAACACCCATTCTTAAGTGCTTTTGAAATGAAAACTACAACGCCCCAGTATAAAACACCCCAGTATAAAATATGTAATACTTTTCTAGCCAAATTAAATTTAAATTTTGCTTGAAGCTTAATAGTTGGGAGTCTCCCTTACATTGCTAATGGCTTATATAAAAAGCAAACTTATGCCACTCATCAGGAGCTAGAGGGTTACTTTTCACAGATAGACATGGTCAACCTTTCTCAAATCCACATTGCCCAGCCCTTACAGACTTCCCTTTACCTGTAAAGGAGAGTTGGAGAGACAATCATTTTGCACCACACCTCTAAAGCATGAGATAATGATAAAAATTAAGTTCTAAAATGAACTCTAAATTTCTCTTCTCCATTTTACTAGCACTTTACAAGCTATTTTCGCCATGAATGTGGAAGGTTTTTATCACACTATCAGCCAAAGCAGGAAAGACCCAACACAAATGTGAGTCCTGCCACTGACTATCATTGTTGAAAAGTGAAATATTAACTTAGGTATTAGCTTAGGTATTAAGCTCAACAAAGTTATCATCTCACTTGTACACACAATAATGTCTTTGGGATTACAGTAATTCTTCCACTTGATGCAGCCAATTTGTTTATATACTAAATTGAAACTACCTACTTGATGAATTTATGCAAATTTGCATTGGTGATACCTTTCTCTGATGGGTAAGACTTATATACGGTTCACCCGCGGCACAGGTAGGAATGAATTGTTGGGTCTTTTGAGAACTTGAACTGTACAAGTAAAGGAGGCATTGGTGCACTCTGTCCTCACTTATTTTTGTGCTAGCACTAGAGTCCTTAGCAATTAAAATGAAGGCAGCCCGGCGCATACAGTACATTGTTTTACCAAAGGAACAAAATCAGTTTATATGCAGATTACATGCTTTTATATCCTGAAGACCCCAGGAAAACCTTCTAGGCATCACTTCAATTCATTGAGGACCTTGGAAAATATTCAGGCCTCAAAATGAATTGGCCTAAATCTACTGTAATATCCTTTAAATAGACTCCTGCCCTCTGGCATTAGAACAAATTAGTACCCCATTAATACTGACAAGTAAAAAAAATATATCTAGACATCAAAATTACAAGAGACTCCAGAGATTCCCCCACTCTTAACCTTATGCTGCTCCTCATACAGGTTAAATAGAAATGCTGCTTTTGGTCCAAAATCACACGAAATATTACAGGTAAACCAAACCATTTAACCTCCCTAGAGATATTGACGGATATACACGTCAGTACAAAACATGCTGTAAACAGTATTCACGTGCATACATGTCAATACTCTCCTGCACTGTATACTACACCATTGCTTGACACAATTTGGCAAGTTACAGGAAATAAAAAGTTATGAAAATGAATTGGTTCACTTTTTGCACAGAAATCCTGGGGAAATTGAATGCCAGGGAGGTTAAAATGTTCATTATCTCTAAGTTTGTGTATGCAGCAGGGCAATTTCTTGTATACCTATCTCACCGGGTTTTCTAAAAACCACATTATATTATACGGTAATATACAGGATTGGGGCATAAAAGCCTAGAGTAACAACTCTCCTCTTTTTACAAATCTTCCAAACATTCATGGAGCCATTATATATATAATTCTCAAGGGTTCAAAGATAACATTAAACAGGCATTGCCTTTCATTATTATCTTCCCAAATCCTTTAAGAATGGGATTGTGCCTGTAAGCTGTCAAGTAGTGTTGCTCGTGTGTTCGAATACACAGCCCCGTTGGGAGAATGTAATAATACCAGAGTCTCTTATGCTGCAGGGTGAAAATACAAGGTTCATCAAAGATATTGCACTTATAAATCAGTAGCAGAGTGATCCAGAATAGTAGGCGAATGGGGGAAATAATCTGGAGGCCCTGCAAACTGCCTCATGTGCAAGAGCCTCTGGCCGCTGTCTGGCAAGTTCATAGGTGTAGATCATCCATGTACTGTATCACCCTCTTACCCAACAACAGTTACTGAACTGCTCATGTCTACCCTTTTGCACTTCCCTGCACAGAACCACTAAGCAGAGCTATTATATCCTTCTATGAGCTAAGCAGCATCCTTATCTCCTAGCCCCTTCCTCCTCCTGAGCACCTTTGTTAGTTTTTGAAATGTATTGTAGGTCCATATGCAATTCACTTTTAATCTTGAGTTTTCTCCTAGGACCTAAAAGATAATTTTTAATTGAAGGCCATGTCCTATTCAAGGTGATAAGTAGCTTGCAAATGTGAGCTACTTATCACCTTGCCACCACATGAGGATTACAGGCAAATCCTATTGCTAGTTTCACTCATGCGATGGGCGACTGTTAGGGAGCATTACACAGGCAAAAGCCTGAGCGATGCCCCCATATCCCGGGCGATGGGAGTGAGGTTTTGTGCTGTGGTGCTGTCCTTCAGCACCATGGCACTGTTACTTTGCTTCCCCAGGAGAAGCATGTGTCTTCCAGGGCTGCATCTGGGGATTTCCTTTAATAAGGAGATCTCAGTAATTCCATCACACACATTGATAAAGCAGTAGGGTAAGTGATGTAACCACTAATCCTCCATACTGTGAAATCCTTTGTTCATTTCAAAGGTGCATGGCTGCAGTAAAGAGGAGAGGTGATCAACCTGGTCCTGGAACAGATAATACCTTGTTCTGTTGTGCTATTATGCATATGGGGAGAGGGTAACTGGCGAGCAATGACAGCTACACTTCAGGTCACAGTAATTGGAGTAAAGAGGTGCCCAGATATATATATAAAACTAGTTTAAAACCAAAAATAAAATTCAAAAGAAGAAATAAGGTGGTTTACCCCAAAATGACAATCTCTTGGGACAGCAAAGTTTATTTATACACAGGCAACATGTTTCACGGGTACAAGCCCGCCAATAACAATGCTGTGGAATATGAGCCAAAAGACATAAGGTGCCTTATGTCTTTTGGCTCATAAACAATGGCATTGTTATTGGCCTGAGGAAGCGGGCTTGTACCCATGAAATGCATTGCCTGTGCATAAATAAACTTCTCTGTCCCAAGAGATTGTCGTTTTTGAATTTTATCCTTGGTTTTAACCTAGTTTTATATATATCTGGGCACCTTTACCCAATTTGCACATGTTGGATGCCACAGTGGGAGCCAGTTTTTTAACTTACAAGAGAGCGACCATTCCTAGTCTAGGTTGGACACCCCGAGTGGCGTAGGGTCTGTTGTCTCCACCTGCCCCAAGTGGTTGGTTGCCCCTTTGCAACCTGCTTTGTGAGTAGCCCCTTTTATATTATTGTTTTCTCTCCTTTATTTTGACTGTACTATGCAATCTGGGCTCCGGAATTTAATGTTTCATTGACCTTTTCTTTAGGGTACCCCACCCCACTTCGTAATGCTGCAGGTCACACTATTGTGGTAAGTAAAAACAGGCCACACATGTTATGGTCAGAGGGGGAAAAGTGAGGGGGGAGAAATAAGCAGCTACACTTGCTATGTAAATTGTAGTTTATAATGGGTATACCTGCTGATTGATGGTCATTATAGCTATGTTGAAAATGAGGGAAGTTAAGGTATATTATAATTACATTTTTCATAGGCAGGTCCCATAGTCTGATATCCAAACACAAGTGCCCTGACACCTAGGTATGATATAATTATTTGCCTCCTCTTCAAATATGTCAGTATTATACACAGAGGTAGCGCCACTCAGGGGCTCAGCATGTCTCAATATTCCCAAAATTCCACATACATAAATGACACAGTCTCTCAAAGGCAGTCAAATTGAAAGTTTCTTGCGTATCAACAGTCTCTTATGATAAATTCACTGATATATTCAATACACTAGCCAATCGCCTTTCTTCAAAATAGAACAGCCTCCACCACACCCCATGTGCTGGACTCACCATCCACTAATGTTGGGCATACACAGTTAGTTTATTCTTATCAACCGAGCCGCTGATGGCTCGATTGATAAGATCCAACCTGTCCAATCACCGCGGCGGATCGATACCGTGCTCGATCCCCGCGTGTGGACAATAGGAAAAAACGAAGCGCTGATAAGAAGCACCTGTGGGGACGAGCGGGAATCAATCCGCACGCGCGGACGAGCAGTGACGCGCCGGCTTCGAGCCGCTGGCTCGATACCGGCGCATAAACTAACCTTGTATGCCAAGCATAAGACCCACTCGCGGGCCTGATGCAGCCTTGGGCCAGTTACCCGATCGTCCCCCACCTCTCTGGCAAATCCTTGGTCACTTCACTGATGCAAACCTCTTCCTTATGGTCAGTACAAGTTTTCCAAAACCTCAACAAAAAGGCCTCTCATAGCGTAACAAAGTTTAACATTTATTGATCTATAAAAACATATTGCACTCATGTTTTCCAGCTACTATATTAGCATAGAGTTTTTCTTAGACTGTGCTCTCCCCCGTTTAGTTGGCCACAGGCATACATGTTCCTGTAGTCCCACAGTGTGTTCCGCTGCTGGTGTGCACTCTGGACGGCTTCAACCCACGTGGGACGCCCACAGCTCTATGTGGTTAGGCTCCCCCCGACATGTCTCGTCAATCTATGCCTCATCAGGGACCCTTAGTTTGAAGCCACACATTTGGGTGGAGTTGAAGGTATCAGAAAATATGGGCAGGAAAAGCTATTTGATAGTCATATAGGTGTACTTTTACATATCACTGTTTATAGAGAAGTGTTTGGCATAATTAAGCAATCAATACACTTATCCTTTTACTTGGCTTCAGTTCAGTTCTCTATATTATATCATGATTATCTGGTCAATAGACTGATTTAGTATCCCCAATAAGCACACTATATTTATTTATGATGATAATTCACATTTTATTTGCTCAGATTATATATAGACCGTATGATCTATGACAATTTCGGATTTACTCTTTTTGGATGTGATGTTTGCAGGGGCGCCTCTAGCCATTTTGTCACTCCAGGCGAGAAAACCTGTGGTGCCCCCCCCCCCCCCCATGAAAATAATTGTAATGTGGCAGCATTTCACCAGGAAATAATCGTTTTGCAGCAGCGTTTCACCAGAAAATAAACAATGCGGGCAGCGTTTCACCAGAAAATACACATAGGCAGGGCTCCACTTTCATGAGGCATAAAGGAGGTCAGAAGACGTCATAAAGGAGGACAAAAGGAGGCACAAGGGGACAGAAGGAGGCACACAGGGGGACAGAATGAGACAAAAAGGAGGACAGAAGGAGGTACACAGAGGGGCAGCAGGAGGTACAGGGTAACAGAAGAGGGCATGAGAGCCAAAATGAGGCACAAAAGAGGCCAGAAGGAGGCACAGGGGGACAGAAGGAGGCACAAAGTGGGGCAGAAGGAGGTACAAAGGGGGGGACAGAAGTAGGCACAATGAGGGACAGATTGAGGCACAAAGGGGGACAAAAGGAGGTACAGGAGGAAAGAAGAGGGACTGAAGGAAGCACACAGGGGACAGAAGGAGGCACACAGTGGGCAGAAGGAGGGACAATTGGGGACAGAAAAAAAAGCACAAAGGGGAGCAGAAGGAGGCACAGGGTGGCAGTAGGAGGTACAAAGGGGAAACAGAAGGATGCACAAAGAGGGACTGAAGGGGGCACACAAGGGGGGGCAAAAGAAGGCAGAGTGGGATGTTAGGAGGTACAGGGAGACAGAAGGAGGCAGAGGGGAACAGACAGAGCCACAGGGAGACAGAAGAAGGCACAAAGGGGCACAGAAGGAGGCACAGGGGGACAGGAAGGCTAAGGGGACAGAGGTGGCACATGGCGACTGAAGAGGCACATGGAGACAGAATGAGGCACAAAGGGAGACAGAAGGAGGCACATGAGGACAGAAGGAGGCAGACTGGGACTGCAGGAGGAACAGAGGGGACATAAGGAGCTACAGGGGGACAGAAGGAGGCACAAAGGGACACAAAAGGAGGCAGAAGTGGCACATGGAGACAGAAGGAGGCACAAAGGGAGACAGAAGGACAAACAGGGGGTCAGACATGGCACAAGGGACTGAAGGCGGCACAAGGAGACAGAAGGAGACACAAAAGGGACAGAAGGAGGCAAAAAGGGGAAAAAAGGTTGCACAAGGCACAGAGGGACGCAGTGGCAGCTGCCTGCAACTTATGTTAAGCAGATGCAGGAAATAGATCACCCATGGGGGTGGGGATTCACTCAGGGGGTGGGGCTTTGTTTGGGGGCGGGGCTTAATCCAGCAACATGGCGCCCCCAGGACCAATGGCACTCCAGGCAATGGCCTGTACTGCCTATGCCTAAAGACGCCCCTGGATGTTTGGTTTTATAAATTGTTACGTGTTTCAATAAACTAGCATACCTACTATTCACGTGACTGAGCTGTAACTGTGGGAATTTCTTTACTACTTTTGTGTTTGTTTACATATATTGTATTGAGTATTATGCATGTATTTTGAAACTGGCTCCCAGATGATTTATAGCAAATGTCTCCATTTTTTTGTTTTCTGCCAAAGCAAAGCTGTCCACCTCACCCATACAACACTACAACACACTTACTGCATTCGAACAAGAGCCGTTGAAATTAATTAATCATTTTAACTTGTCAGTTTCATTCGGCATAAGTGCGATCATTTTATCCATTTGAAAGCACCATCAAGAAATCACAGTTGAATTGTGTGTGGCCATCATTAGTCTGATTGTAATATCCTTTTTTTCTTGGTCTTGGGCCACATGCTTGCAGGACCACAGTGTACGCTTTCAATCGCTGCTTCATCACTTATTCCTTGGCGATTATGCCTTCTTGCTCACTCTGTAGCGTCAAACTTGTCAAGGCAAAAACTCCAGGGAAAAATTCACACAGACGTATTAGAGCTATCTAACATATTCTCCATAGCAACGGAAGGGAAGTAGGATCCCAGCAGCAGCCTCTGTTCGTACTTGTAGAGAGCTCAGAGATGGAACGCCGCTAAGCATCAAGAGAACAGCATGTGGCCGAAATATATTCATTAGCTGAATGCCTGCAAGCCACGAAAATAATAACTTTTGATTAAAATACGACAAGTTTCCATTAATAAGATAAATTTTCAGTTTTTCTAGCAGGAAGAGCCGGTTACGTCTACATAAACAGAGCAGATTTGTAATCAGAGCCAGGCTCGGAAAACAACAACAATATAATACAGCTCGGAAAGGACGGCGAGTGTCATATGAACATACGTTTTGATTAGAAAGAAAAAAGAAAACGAGGAAGATACGTTTTTTTGTTATAGCTCAGCAGTGCCGGAATGATTGCACATAATGGATATTCACTGTCACTGTAATGGGTTGTAAGCAATAACTAGCCAAGAGCATATTTCACCAGGGGATTGGGTTTATATAAATTATATTGTGCTGCTCTTGTTAGGGGTATTCATCACTTCACTCCAGGGACCGCTCCTGTTGTCTAGCGGCTGACTTCTCTGTTGTTAACTGTTGGCTAAAATTGTACCTTTCTTCGGTAAAGTTTTCCTAGTGTTTGCTGCACTGTGATCTATCATTCTTGTTGTTTACAGAAGGTGTCTTTTATTAGTGGGTAGTCGAGATGGTATCTTATTTTTGCCTAAAGCGAAATTATCTTTGCTACCGGAAATATTATGGGCAGTAACATAGAACAGGGAAGGATATCTAATGGAAGATAAGCCAGTTGTTTCAAGTAGACTCTTTATTTATGTTCTAGAAGGTGTTTCTTTCATTAGTCCAAGCAACTTCTTTAGTTCAAATGAGGAGAAGGAATACCCTGATAGTTGTCTGTACTTATAATGTACTGTACTTACCCCTGGCAGCAAAGAGTCTAGGTAAGCTATCACATACTATACAGACAGGGGTGTAACTAGACTTAATAGGGCCCCCCTGCAAAAATGATAGCATGGGGCCCCCTTGGTCTCCGAACCCCAAACGGGTCATGTGATCGGGAGCCGGCGAATGGCAGCAGAGAGTGTTTTACTGTGGAACAGTGTCTGGAAGCAGGAAAAAAATTACACATGCGACTGCACATGGTTTTTGTGAGTGAACAGGGAGGTTTTTTTTCGCTAATTGGCTGAACTTGCGGTTGGGAAAAGGGAGGACCTCTGGGCCCCCCTGTGATGGCAGGGGTCGCAGGGGTGATTGCTATGTCCATGTATACAGATGTTTGTTGTTTGTGCTCCATGGCAGAAGTTAACCCTTTCAGGACCGGCCGCCTAACCCCCCTTAAGGACCAGGCATTTTTGCTGAAAGGGGGGGAGGGGGTGCATTTGGGGGGTTAGGGCAGTCGGATCCCTGCAGGGTCTTGCTGAGCATAGTGCCCCCTGTGTGGCCAGGTGTCCCCCCTTTAGTCAGCAGCCATCGCTCACCTTCCAGGCTCCAGCGATGAGCCACAGCAGACCCCTCTACTCCGGCCGGCATCTCTGCTCCTACTGCCGCTCAGTTCCGGGTCGCAGATTGATGACATCATCAAGCTGGGACTCGGCGCTGACGTCAGAAGGAGCAGAGATGCCGGCAAAAGCGGTGGGGAGTGCCGATCGTCGCGGAAACAGCAGGGAGGTGAGCGGATCTTCTTCTTCCCCTCCCCTACCGCCGCAGCTGTCAAATTGATCACTACAAGCTGCCGGCGATCATAATGATCACATGATCAGCAACCGTACGCGATGGCTGCTGATCACTTAGGGGAGATGTCAGCTGTCATATGACAGCTTAATCTCCCCTCTCCGGTGCGCACGATTGCGTCAGGACGGTTCGTTAGCGCGGACGTTGAATCAACGTCCAGTCAGGGCGGCAGCATTACCTGCTGGATGTAGATTAAAACTACGTCGGTCCCCAAAAGGTTAAGAACTGTTGTAAAATGGCTTGCTTAACCACTTTCGGATGGCAGTGATTGAAATCTACACCCTTTTTGGAGGCTGTTATTCCTGCCATGGAGTAGATTTCACTCATCACCGCCTTGCACTCTCGCCACTCTTGACGCTCCTGCTGATCTCATCCCCACTGCAGCTCACTCGCCCTGCTGTCAGTATGACAGCAGAGCTCTGTGAGCCGGTCAGGAGCTGATTTCATTGGCTCCTGACCATGTCATCAGTGTGAACCAATCTCAGGATTGAATTTTGATTGGTTCATGGTGGACCGATGAGTCTCCTCACTGTTGCTAGAAGTCCTGTTGCATTAGACACCAGGGAGAAGGTTTGTTGCTTTGGTGCTGTGGTCCATATATACACAGTGAGAAGGAAGAGGAGAGTGCTGTCAAAACAACAAGGCTTCTAGAGAGAAAATATAACTTTTATTTATCTCTTTAAAAATGAATATAATATCATATAAATATCATAAATGCACACACCACTTGATAAACTGACCCTTCTGTGCTGTGCTATCTGCACTTTTCCTCTTGTCGTTGAAATATCTGAGCCTAAGTGGAATAATGAAACACATACTGTTCCTCACTAAGTTATACAATGTGCAAATGTATATCTAGTGGCTGGATAGTGTACTGGTTAAGGGCACCACCTTTGACATGGGAGACCAGGGTTCAAATCCTGGATAGGGTCAGTACCTATTCAGTAAGGAGCTAAAGGCAATACCCCCTAACACTGCAGGGTGGCCTCTTGAGCGCATCCCAGTGGCTGTAGCTCTTGAGCACTTTGAGTCCGACAGGTGAAAAGCACTCTACAAATATTCGGATTATTATTATCTAAAAGTACATGTAGCAAACAGCACTGGTCGTAATGGAATGGATCTGTAAGGTACAAGTGCTGACGAAAACCCTAGAAAATCCCTCATTCTAACATATGTTGCTCTTTACTAAGGAGTAACACATCAAACATGTGAAGATACAAGCAACCCTCCACTTCATATCACATCAAAATGTATAGTTTAGCCTGATCAGACATGCACGTTTGCTTGTTTGATCTGTTATCCTTGGTGAACAATAATATTTTTCAGTTTCTTCATTTTTCTATGTTGTCTTTGTACAGTCCTGGCCAAAAATTTTGAGACTGTCAAAAATATGAGTTTTCACAAAGTTTGCTGCTAAACTGCTTTTAGATCTTTATTTCAGTTGTTTATGTGATGTACTGAAATATAATTAGAAGGACTTCATACATTTCAAAGGCTTTTATTGACAATTACATGAGATATATGCAGAGTCAGTGTTTGCAGTGTAGGCCCTTCTTTTTCAGGACCTCTGCAATTCTACTGGGTATGCTCTCAATCAACTTCTGGGCCAAATCCTGACTGATAGCAACCCATTCTTTTACAATCACTTATTTGAGTTTCTCAGAATTAGTTGATTTTTGTTTGTCCAGCCGCCTCTTGAGGAATGACCACAAGTTCTCAATGGGATTAAGATCTGGGGAGTTTCCAGGCCATGGACCCAAAATTTCAATGTTTTGGTCCCCGAGCCACTTAGTTATAACTTTTGGCTTATGACACAGTGCTTCATCGTGCTGTAAAATGCATTTTTCTTCACCAAACTGTTGTTGGATTGTTGGAAGAAGTTGCTGTTGGAGGGTGTTTTGGTACCATTTTTTATTCATTGCTGTGTTTTTTGGCAAAATTGTGAGTGAGCCCACTCCCTTGGATGAGAAGCAACCCCACACATGAATGGTCTCAGGATGCTTTACTGTTGGCATGACACAGGAATGATGGTAGCTCTCACCTTTTCTTCTCCTGACAAGCCTTTTTTCCAGATGCCCCAAACAATCGGAAAGGGGCTTCATCGGAGAATATGACTTTGCCCCAGTCCTCAGCAGTCCATTCACCATACTTTCTGCAGAAGATCAATCTGTCCCTGATGATTTTTGGGGACAGAAGTGGCTTCTCTGCTGCCTTTCTTGACACCAGATCATCTTCCAAAAGTCTTCGCCTCACTGTCCGTGCAGATGCGCTCACACCTGCCTGCTGCCATTCCTGAGCAACCTCTGCACTGATTGCACTCCGATCCCGCAGCTGAATCCTCTTTAGGAGAAGATCCTGGCGCTTGCTGGACTTTCTTGGATGCCCTGAAGCCTTATTAACAAGAGTTGAACCTCTTTCCTTGAAGTTCTTGATGATCCTATAAATTGTTGAGGTAGGTACAATCTTAGTAGCCACAATATCCTTGCCTGTGAAGCCATTTTATGCAATACAATGATGGCTGCATGCGTTTCTTTGCTGGTCACCATGGTTAACAATGATCAATGATTTCAAGCATCACCCTCCTTTTAACATGTCAAGTCATCCATTCTAACCCATTCAGCCTGACATAATGATCTCCAGCCTTGTGCTCATCAATATTCTCACCTGTGTTAATCAGACGATTACTGAAATGATCTCAGCGGGTCCTTTAATGACAGCAATGAAGTGCAGTGGAAAGGTTTTTTTGATATTCAGTTAATTTTCATGGCAAAGAAGGACTATGCAGTTCATCTGAACACTCTTCATAACATTCTGGAGTATATGCAAATCGCTATTATAAAAACTTAAGCACCAACTTTTCTAATTTCCAATATTTTTGACAGTCTCAAAACTTTTGGCCAGGACTGTACTATTTCCTTTTAAACATAGGTAAACATAGGTATTACATGATTTAAAAAATCATTTAATTTTTTTTTCATTTACAGTTTATACATTGATGGAGTTAAGTTTACTGAGCCAGTGCCTACAAGTGGAAACAGGCAGTGCAGACAAGAATCTGTGATGGGCTTGTACGTTAGCCAAGTTTCCATATATCTCCTTTTAGAAGCAAAATCAGTGATTTTACAGATTTCCCTTATTGATGAAAAGAGAGAGATAGAGTGAATGAACCTTAACGAAGATAAATAACCACCCACATATCATGATTAGGCCAATACTGAGGCAGATATCTGCACTCAAGAAAACAGTGTAATGTGACTACAAAGTGACACTGCCTTCTCTGTAGACCTTCCTACAGTCCATACTACATATAAACTGCAGGTGCTGTTCATGATAACCTTTTTAAAGGGACACAATGATGAAAAACTGTAAAATGTAACATTACACACAAACATAAACAATGGACATTTGTCCCACAGTAAAATACACTATAAATGTTTTTTTTTCTTTCTAGTAGCTGTCACTTACAGTGAGTGTTATAAATTTGCATGGCCGTTTTGGACAGAATTATTACATAGATAGCAGTTGGTCAGCCAAATTGCCAGAATACTGTGTGAGCAAGAAATGCTTGCTGGCATATTTGTATAGGCTCTGGTCAGGGAATGCTTTTAAATTAATAAAGAAAACCTCGAGGTTCCCTTATGATGAGATGGGCTGGTCTAGGCTAGGCATGGGTGGGGGTGGGCTAGGAATCGGTGAGCTTGTGTGTGTGTGTGGGGGGGGGCTAGGTTAGAGGCAATAGTGTGTGTGTGTGTGGGGGGGGGGGGTTGTTAGGGTTAGGCAATCAGTGGGGGGTCGGTTAGGGTTAGGCATCTAGGGGGGGTTAATTTGGGGTTAGGCATCTTTGGTGGGGGTTGGTTAGGGTTAGACACCAGTGGAAGTAGTGCTCATGTGGGAATAGGGTTAGGTTAAGCAATAGTACACTATTGGTAAAATGTACTGATATTTTGACATTGGAATTACCACTGCCCAATAGAAGAATAATGATAGTTTTACTGATATTCTATTAGTGATTATTTCCAATCCACAAATTTCCCCAGTGCCTATTTTCCATGTATGCAAAATAAGTAATTTACAGTGGATTTTACTTCAGCAAATATATACATCTTATAGGTATGTGCACAAATGTATTTTACATTTCTACTGTTTTACTCAGCACCCTTTAAGAAGGTTTCTAAATGTAGAAAATGATCGATCGGCAAGCACTTTTGTCACTGCAACTTTAGAAACACAGTAAAAATAATGGGCATTCTCCTTTCCTATCTATTCAAGTCTTAAAATGCAAAACCAAGGAAGGGATCAAACATATCCCAAAGTGTAACGTGCCACTGAAAGTCTGTCAGCTGTCACTTGCACATTTCCATCACTGACGAGTCCCTTTTGATTATATTTATGAGCATCTCCTTATCGCTGTGCGAGTAGCAATTTCATTCTAATTTGCTCCCCTCCTAGCTGCTACTAGTTGTTCTCTCCACAGTCTCCACACGCCTGCTGGGTAATGCCTGTGTACGTTTGGTTTAAATAAGTGTTGTGTGCTTTCAAATTCTTTGTAGATAACAGCGGTAAGCCATCGTGTGAATAATGTATAGACTGTAAAAGGATAGGAGTCTGAAAGGAAGAGAAATTTACAAATAACATGTGGGTCCTTCCTTTCTGTCTATGGACATATGGTTTAAATGTGAGGCATGGACCTTGTCAAAAATGGTAAACTTCCCATTGCAGATGTTGCAGTGTTGGTGTCTGAGTGAAGTTACTATATGTTGGTGCTTGGAGGACTCTCTTAAAGGACTACTGGGGGGAGGGAGAAAAAGAGTTACCTGGGACATCTAACGGTCCCCCACAGACGTCCTGTGCCCATGCAGCCAGTCCCCGATCCTCCGCTTCACTTCTGGAATTTCCGACTTTTAAAGTCGGAAAACCATTGTGCCTGTACGGCCGTGTCCTCGCTCCTGCTGACATCACCAGGAGCGTACTGCACTGGCGCAGACCATACTGGGCCTGCGCAGTGCACTCCTGGAGACGTCAACGAGAGCGAGGACACAGCCGCACTGGTTTTCCGACTTTAAAGTCGGAAATTCCGGAAGTGAACCGGAGGCGGGGATCGGCGCATCGGTGAGTGGCTGCGCGGGCACAGGACGTCTGTGGGGGGACCATTGGAAGCCCAAGGTAAGATCAACTCTTTTCCCCCCTACCCCCTTACAGTAGTCCTTTAAAGCAAAACTTAACTGAAAAATACAATTCACAATAAACATACACACATCATACTTACAGTACCTACCACGTAGTCCGCACCTCAATCCCTTTCTCCTCTCCCACATCCTATTTTTTTCACTGTGATTGATGGAATTTTCTGTCCTGCAATGGCGATGAACCCATAACAGCTTCCTGGTCAGCACTCCATTAACCAGTAATATTGCTTGAGCCATGGGGAAACATGGACACCAGTTGTCCTTTCAGTTACAACTGACAGCTGCTTATATATTGAAAAAGGGCCCTAAGGCTGTCAGCTTCCATAGAGACAAATCTGACTAGATCTAATAAGAACTGTAAGGAATCATTGTTAGAAGAAAATGGTGAGCTTCTGAGAGGAGTTGATGGTGAGGTAAGTATGTAATATTAATTTGCAGATGGGTACATCATGTGTTTATTTTAAATAATTTTACTCAGTTCAGGTTTACTTTTACATTAGATTAAACCAATGTATTTCTGTAACGCTCAGCGGCTCTGAGCATGCGGATGGCGGCAGTGTGGTCGCATCCACCGTCGCATCCACTCCTGACATGGCGGCAGGAACCGCCGCAGCATCTCAAGCCCCTCTGCGTAGTCCACGCAGGGGGCTCTCTACATTTCACTCCTCTAGTATAGTACGCGCGCGCTGAGCGGCGGCGTACTTATGGGCTGAGGAGACGTGTCAGCTGATGCTGGGAGGTCAGCTGACATCGCTCCGTGTTTAGGACCTTCTGATTGGCTCCCTGCTTGGGCGGCGCTATTTGAATCCCTTGCTGCATATAAGGGAGTTATTTTCATTTGCACCTCGTCTGTTGTTGCGAATACCTCACAGTACTAGCTCTCAGACCTTTAGTCGGATCCTAGTGCGTTGATCCGACAGGAACCCGGGGAGTCACACTTAGTTTAGGACTATTTGATAGCTATAATTATAATTGCTTTACTGTATTGTTATTTCTGTGTATGACCTTCTGCTCTACCTCTGACCTCGCCTCTGCCCGTTGATTCTGTACTTCTGTCTATCTGATCTGCTGCCAACTCTGTGCCTGAATACCGACTACGATTTGCCTGACGATTCTGTACTATTACTGCCCGATTCATTGTCGACCTCCCGCCTGTTTACTGACTACGATTTGCCTGACGAATCTGTACCGTTACTGTCCGATCCGTTGCTGACTTTGCTAGTACGACCACCCGCTTCCTGGTGATATCCTCAGTTACTAGGGCTATCACTTAGGGATTCTTCCTGATTACTGTTTGCACCAATCACCACACTTGTGCAATAAAGTTTGTCATTGTCTCGTATCTGCATTATTGGTGATACTGCAGATCACCATATAATCAGATACTTGTATTGCTGCTGAGCTATCACTGATCTTTACAATTTCATTTCCACAACTCTCAGTATCAGAGAGGGTGTAAAATAGTTCTTTATTTGTTTAGTATCAAAAAGTTTTTTAAAAAAGTAAATAGGAAAATATGAAGCATTCAAATAAAATATTTTAGCTCCTGCTGCATTTAGAACATGCTTTTAATGCATACTCCTGGACAAATAATTTTTCCTTTTTTCCACAATCCATGTTTCTGCCGGCAGGTACAGGCGATCGCACATGGCAGTTGTGAACGAGAGACCAAACGTTCGCGACACTTTGTGCCAGAATTGTCTGGGACCTTAAATATCTGCTGCGTCAGTTGTTATTGCTGCATGACACCAAATGTCATTTGTGTAACTGTGCAGTTGTAGGTATGTTGCAGGAATGCAGACTTAATCTCTCGTCGCTCAGACGATCGTCTGAAAAAACGTCTGAAAAATCGTGTAGTGGGTGCACAAAGCAGTAGTGGGTACGACAAAACATGAACTGTTGAACAATCGTGAGGCCAGGCTTGAAAAACTATATAAGGGCTAAAGGAGATCAAAAAGTCCTTTTACTAAAAGTAATGTTTCACTGAACCTTATTTTTACTTAACCTTGCTCTGCAGATCTGCAACAGAAAAGACAGCCTTCTCATCTGCTCTCCTTCACTTCCTTGTTGAGGAGATATAAAAAAAAAAACACAGGCTGCTTCTTCTGATGATGATGTTAAAGGGGAGCTAATCTCAGCCTGTGTGGGATCTCACATAGACGCCGCCCATTTGTGGGAGGGCAGCTGATGACAAACACACCCATGCACTGTAATGCTAATGGGTGTGAAAAATAAGTACCAGTAAGTTTTGTGAATAAACCCCTATATGACAGTTGTTAACTTATATAGTATTAATTTGTTTTACAATTGAATATTTGCATACTTGATATTTGTTTAAAGACGCTTTTGTAACAAGAGGTGGCTCTGTGATATGCTGCTGTGATACTGCATGATTGCAAGTGATCTATCTATGCCGACTTGTAAATTTCTGTTCCTGTCTGTCAGTCTGTGTTTGCTGAAGATACAAAGCAAAGCATGGCTAGATGTTTAACAGAACTGCGGTAACTTGTAAATAAACCTAATCACAGTTATTTTGCATCTGTGATTACTGAGCATAACACACACTTTTTCTGAGTATAATTTTTGACATATTGAGAATGTTCATGTGCACACATGCACAAGGCTGTAAAAGTGATCTGACTGGACATCATATAGCCCTGTAAACAATAGCGGAGGCCGCCGCCGCGCAGGGCAGCGTGGCGGCGGCCTCCGCATCCCAGCCGGCGGTTTACGTTCAGCTCACGGAACCGCCAGCACAGAGCAGGGCAGGCGTCGCCGCCACTAGCGACACGGCGGCGGGTCCCACAGTGCGGCCAGCGGAGTTTGGGACGCGGGCGCGCGTGGACTCGGGGCCTGGCCTCTCGGATGTTCTGAGGCAGAGGGTCACACGCGCGCGCAAGGAGACAGGACTCTTACCTCCTACGTAGGAGGGTCAGCTGATTCTCCTGTCAGCTGACATCAGGAGAGTCCCTGATTGGTTGGGCTCTGGGGCGGAGCTGAGTAGCTCTCTAGCTACAAATACAACTTGCCTGTCAGTAGCAAGTTGTCTGGGTAACAGTAAAAAAGGGCGCAGGAGGCTAGTGGACAAATCGGGCGCCGCCATTCACTCACATAATAAATATCGTTTAATGGGCGCCCGATAGGAAAAAAGGGCGCCGGAGAAAAATAACATTTTAAAAGCGGCGCCCGGAGACTTAATGTTTTATTACTGCTTCTCATGATTACACATTATTTAATGATTTATACATTTTTAAATATTATTTTTAAACGAAAAACAGTACAATATTTTTTTTCAAACATTATTTTTAAACGAAAAACAGTACATTTTTTTTTACATTATTATTAAACGAAAAAACCAACAGGGGGGTCTTAGGTTTAGGCACCAACAGGGGGGTCTTAGGTTTAGGCACCAACAGGGGGGGTCTTAGGTTTAGGCACCAACAGGGGGTCTTAGGTTTAGGCACCAAAAGGGGGGTCTTAGGTTTAGGCACCAACAGGGGGGTCTTAGGTTTAGGCACCAACAGGGGGGTCTTAGGTTTAGGCACCAACAGGGGGGTCTTAGGTTTAGGCACCAACAGGGGGGTCTTAGGTTTAGGCACCAACAGGGGGGTCTTAGGTTTAGGCACTAACAGGGGGGTCTAGGGGTTAGGGGTAGGTACAGGGAGGGTTACTTAGGCACCAACAGGGGGGGTCTTAGGTTTAGGCATCAACAGGGGGTCTAGGGGTTAGGGGTAGGTACAGGGAGGGTTACTTAGTAATTTTTTTTTTTAACGTTATTATACGTTTCAGTATTTAAACGAAAGATTAACGTTTTTACAATTGCCGATTTAATGCACATTATTTAATGATTTATAACTTTAAAAAACATTAATTTTAAACGAAATACAGTACAATACATTTTTAAACGTTATCCATGCTTATCGTTAAAAACCCGGCGCCCTTTTTTCCCAGCGCCCCTTTTTAACGTACGCGGTACAGGGAGGGTTACTTAGTAATTTTTTTTTAAACGTTATTATACGTTTCACTATTTAAACGAAAGATTAACGTTTTTACAATTGCCGATTTAATGCACATTATTTAATGATTTATAACTTTATAAAACATTAATTTTAAACGAAATACAGTACAATACATTTTTAAACGTTATCCATGCTTATCGTTTAAAACCCCGCGCCCTTTTTTTCCAGCGCCCCTTTTTAACGTACGCAGTTGTCTGCTGTCGTGAATACACACTCTGTGTTAGCGCTCAGACCTTAGTGCAGTTCCCTGGTGTTGATACTAAGGATTTCACACCTTAGCGTAGTATTATTGTTGTATATTTATCTGTGTTTTGACCTTTGCTATCCCTGACTACTCTATCTCTTGCTGATCTTGTACCTTTGCCTATCTGATTCTTGTTGCCGACCTCTGCCTGTCTAACGATTACTCTCTGCCTTCCGCTCCTGTACCGCTGCCGCCATCTCTGTTGCCGAACCCTTGCCTGTCTGACCTTTCTCCCTTCAGTGTAACGTCTCCCACTGGAGGGTTATCTCTGAGGCTTGCCTCTCTGAGTCGCCTGCCCCAAGCAGACGATTACTGCTGGGGGTCGAGATTCCTCACTCAGCCTGGTTAGAGGATCTCACTCACGGGGTTCCCATTCAGAGGTAACCACACCTCTGAGGAATTGCCGTGTGGTGGATATTTCCACACTTCCGTGATATTACTGTCTTTATTGTGTTCTTTTGCTGGTGTCCAGAGGTTAGCAATATATCGGATTATCGGTGATACTGCAGATCATCAATAATCGGGTATATATCTGCATTCTTGGTAATACTGCAGATCGCCAATAATCAGATTCTCTCTGCATGCTGACACCGATCCTGACAAGCCCATACAATTATTTGATAAATATGCAACTGGGCCTCGATTTAAACAGCCCAATGGCTCGCAATGTACTGTACTGTTCTTAGTATCATCATTTGAGGTAAGCCGGCTCTTCATTTGTATATTTTATTTGCTTTAACCTAGTTTTATCCATTTTTTGGGTGCCTCTTTTCCCCATTGGACTTTTTGCCCTCTGCTGGAGGGTTCAAAATCTTCACTTGCCATACTGGTTGGTTGCTCCCATCAGCAACGCAGGTCAAGGATGGCAGCAAACAGATAAGGTAAGTATTCAGACAAAAGTCCTCAATGGGCAGGAAGATCAAAGTGGGTCAAACAGCCTGTGCCACAACTGAAGCAGAAGATTGGAGATAGTCGGGCATGCTGGGTGGCTGGATCATACTACACAGGAGCAGAAGATCAAAGATGGCCAGAGTATATACAATAAAATACAATAACACTTCTATAGCGCTTTTCTCCCCTAGGACTCAAAGCGCTTAGGCTCTCTCAGATTCAGTAATTGGTAGTAGGATGAAGTAGCCTGGTTTCAGCAAGATACAGTAACAATGATACACGCTACTAAGCTAAAAACCCTTAGCAATGGGTGCTGCTAAGAATGGGTGGGTGCAGCTTATTTGCAGAGAGCCAGAAGGAAAGGTGTCATAGAGCTTGCACTAGATCAGTAGACTGCAGGAGACACAGAAGCAGGGGTCACATATACAGCAGACAAGGAATAAAGGAATCTGTGACCACTGTGTTAGTAAGATTTTCAAATGGGAAGAAAGTAGCTGATTATTCTGAGGTCGTGTATGCATTTAGCAGTATAATGCCTTTATGTCTTATGTGATCTCCAATAGTTTTTCTGATCGATTTTCCAATCACTTCTATACAAAATTGAGCAGAAAAACGATAGGAAATGAGATTGGACCTGTAGGAAATTGACCGGTCTATTTGACAGGACATTGCATGGTGTGTGCCAGGCATTACATACTATTGCACAGCCAGTAGAACTGATTATAAGCTTTTGTGTAGCATGGTATAGGGAAAAAATTGATGCTTTTAGCTGCATTTTTGCATATCTGATTATGGTGGCTGAAACTTTATGAACACATTATCATCACAGTAGCAATATAAAATCAAGGAAAACATTTTTTAAGGAAATACCAATGACGACTGATATATTCTGGATAAATTGCTAATTTATACCAGTGGAGTTTTGGATGAGGATATGTGATCTCAATGGAAACACTATTTACATAAAGTGCATTATACAATTATATGCATTATACACATTACGGAACACAAGTTGTACTATGTGCTCAATGCATGTTACATACATGGTGCAAACAACAATAAAATTGCCGTGCACTGTCAGCATATGGCAATGATACCAGGGTTTTGTAAGTCAATCTCACAATGGAATAAATGGATAGAAGTGACACATTATCTAGGAAAAACAACAAAATCAAATAATAAAAATAAGGCCACTATTCAACTAATCAATATTATAGATAAAATGATTTCTGATAAGACTTTCGTAAGATGAATGAATGATGGAGAGAAAAGGATGAACAGGAGGAGAAATGAATAAAGAACAAGGTATCTGCAAGGAAATGAGCAATTGGTGAATGGGAAGAAAAAGAGTGGAGAGAACATCAGGGCATTGGCATAGAATGGGACCATACAATGGGAGAGAACTCATTTTCAGGGTTTACAGTGTGCATTTTTTTCTGTGGGTACACAAGATCTACGAGCTGAACCTATATGACTATATTGCTGCTTTATCCAGGGAGTAGAGGGAGCAGCCCCCGCGACCACAAGGGGGGCCTAGAGCTAAGGGGTCCCATTTTTTAACCTTCTTGTCTTTCAATACAGGGTTCATTCTCCAGATCTGGTGTTTTTGTGACTATGTTGTTATGGGTGTGAATATCATGATGGCCACACTTTCATAACCCCTGCATGTTGGGCACCCAGGCTGTGTGGAACATGCAGCAGTACGTTGTAAAAAAGCTTTCAGTTAAAATGCATAGATGTAAACTGACCATGGCAAACATGGACATTTCCTTTGCCTTTGCTATACATCAGTTCTACATTCAGAGACGGATTATCCACCAGGCAACAGAGGCAGTTGCTTTGATCTAGTGAAAGGTCAGGGGCCCTGGCCACCCCAATAAAGATGTATTGCCCCTGTTCATGTAACTCTTTATGGTCCGTTAAAAACAAAGTTTGCAGTAATGCTCTCTGTAACGTAGATAAGACACATACAGCGTTTCTCTCCGTCCTGGATCCTCCTCCCCCTCTCCTTAGCTTGTTAAAGCTGTTAGACACAGGCTTGGGGCTGGAATGACTAATGTTACACCCCCACCCACACTGCAGGTCACACTCTCGATCTTATATTCACTAAATCCACCACCATTACAGACCTTGACATTGCTCCCTTCCCACCCACAGACCATCACCTTCTCACCTTCAACCTCCTCACGGAAGGCACAACCAAACTACCTGCCCACCCACCCAGTCGATGGCAGTGAGACCTACACAAGCTCAACCCTAGTGTCCTTGCTGACCCCCTCCATGACTTCTCCTCCACTCTCCCCACCCTAACCTCTCCTAATCTTGCTGCAGCTCAGTATCCCCAAACTCTCTCATCAGCCCTAGAGGAAGCTGCTCCCCCAATATTCCGCCACAACTGCTCCCCAGCCCTGGCGCACTACTCATACTCGCAACCTCCAGAGGGTAACATGCACCACTGAACGGAAATGGAGGAAAAACTCAACTTAACCAGGATTTCCTACAGTACAAGACTAACCTGCTGCAGTCCCACACTGCCCTTGATGATGCAAAGCTAGAATACTTTACCAAGCTCATCGGAGCACAAGCTTACAACCCCTGGCATCTTTTTTCCACTTTCAACTCCCTGCTTAACCCCCCATCCCTCCCACCCTCCATTTCCTCCCTCTCTGCCACAGATTTAGCCACCCACTTCACCAACAAAATTGTCACCATTCGTCAGGAAATATCCAGTCTTCAATCTTCACCTCCCACCTCCTCCCATCCAGCTCCTCCTCCACTCTATCCTCCTCTCACCTCCTTCACTCCTACTACCATTGAGGAAGTCAACCACCTACTGCAGACTTCTCATACCACTACCTCCCGCCTTGACCCCATCCCTTCTGAGCTACTCCAGCCTCACTTCATGTATTTGGCCCCAGTCCTCACTACTAGTGTTGGGCGAACATCTAGATGTTCGGGTTCGGGCCGAACAGGCCGAACATGGCCGCGATGTTCGGGTGTTCGACCCGAACTCCGAACATAATGGAAGTCAATGGGGACCCGAACTTTTGTGGTTTGTAAAGCCTCCTTACATGCTACATACCCCACATTTACAGGGTATGTGCACCTTGGGAGTGGGTACAAGAGGAAAAAAAAATTTAGCAAAAAGAGCTTATAGTTTTTGAGAAAATCGATTTTAAAGTTTCAAAGGGAAAACTGTCTTTTAAATGCGGGAAATGTCTGTTTTCTTTGCACAGGTAACATGCTTTTTGTCGGCATGCAGTCATAAATGTAATACATATAAGAGGTTCCAGGAAAAGGGACCGGTAATGCTAACCCAGCAGCAGCACACGTGATGGAACAGGAGGAGGGTGGCGCAGGAGGAGAAGGCCACGCTTTGAGACACAACAACCCAGGCCTTGCATGAGGACAAGAAGCGTGCGGATAGCATGCTTTGTACCACCATGCAGTCATAAATGTAATAAAGATAAGTGGTTCAATAAACAGGGACCACGCGGCAACGCTAACCCAGCAGCAGCACACGTGATGGAACAGGAGGAGGCGCAGGAGGAGAAGGCCACGCTTTGTGAGACACAACAACCCAGGCCTTGCATGAGGACAAAAAGCGTGCGGATAGCATGCTTTGTACCGCCATGTAGTCATAAATGTAATAAAGATAAGAGGTTCAATAAACAGGGACCACGCGGCAACGCTAACCCAGCAGCAGCAGCAGCAGCAGCACACGTGATGGAACAGGAGGAGGCGCAGGAGGAGAAGGCCACGCTTTGTGAGACACAACAACCCAGGCCTTGCATGAGGACAAAAAGCGTGCGGATAGCATGCTTTGTACCGCCATGTAGTCATAAATGTAATAAAGATAAGAGGTTCCATAAACAGGGACCGGCAACGGTAACCCAGCAGCAGCAGCAGCAGCAGCAGCAGCACACGTGATGGAACAGGAGGAGGCGCGGGAGGAGAAGGCCACGCTTTGTGAGACACAACAACCCAGGCCTTGCATGAGGACAAAAAGCGTGCGGATAGCATGCTTTGTACCGCCATGTAGTCATAAATGTAATAAAGATAAGAGGTTCCATAAACAGGGACCGGCAACGGTAACCCAGCAGCAGCAGCAGCAGCAGCAGCAGCACACGTGATGGAACAGGAGGAGGCGCAGGAGGAGAAGGCCACGCTTTGTGAGACACAACAACCCAGGCCTTGCATGAGGACAAAAAGCGTGCGGATAGCATGCTTTGTACCGCCATGTAGTCATAAATGTAATAAAGATAAGAGGTTCCATAAACAGGGACCGGCAACGGTAACCCAGCAGCAGCAGCAGCAGCAGCAGCAGCACACGTGATGGAACAGGAGGAGGCGCAGGAGGAGAAGGCCACGCTTTGTGAGACACAACAACCCAGGCCTTGCATGAGGACAAAAAGCGTGCGGATATAGCAGCAATGCTTTTTGCCGCCATGCAGTCATAAATGTAATACAGATGAGAGGTTCAATAAACAGGGACCGGAAACGCTAAACCATCCCAGATGTTCATCGGTCATGTTACTTGGTTGGGGTCCAGGAGTGTTGCGTAGTCGTTTCCAATCCAGGATTGATTCATTTTAATTTGAGTCAGACGGTCTGCATTTTCTGTGGAGAGGCGGATACGCCGATCTGTGATGATGCCTCCGGCAGCACTGAAACAGCGTTCCGACATAACGCTGGCTGCCGGGCAAGCCAGCACCTCTATTGCGTACATTGCCAGTTCGTGCCAGGTGTCTAGCTTCATGCCCGGTTTCAGGTCCAGCGGTGCCAGCCACAAATCCGTCTGTTCCTTTATTCCCCTCCAAATTTCCTCCCCTGTGTGCTGCTTATCCCCAAGGCAGATCAGCTTCAGCAACGCTTGCTGACGCATGCCAACAGCTGTGCTGCACTGCTTCCACGATCCTACTGCTGCTGGTGCTGGGTTAGCATTTCCGGATGAGGTACAGCTTTGAGATGCGTTGGAGGAGAAGGAGTCAGAGAGGTAGGTGCTGCTGTTGTTATCCAGCTGTTTGCGGCGTGGGCAACACCCGCGCCGTAGCAGGTGAGGAATCGCTGCCAGGCTCCACAAGGTTCACCCAGTGCGCGGTAAGGGAGATGTATCGACCCTGGCCGAACGCACTCGTCCAGGTGTCAGTGGTGAGGTGAACCTTGCAGGCAACGGCATTCTTCAAGCTTCGGGTTATTTAGCTGACCACGTGCTCATGCAACTCAGGCACTGCAGAGCGCGCAAAGTGGTAGCGGCTGGGAACCACGTAACGTGGGATGGCCACTGACATCATGCCCTTGAAGCTGTTTATCTCCACCACTCGATATGGCAGCATTTCGCAGGCCAGAAGCTTGGCTATGCTGGCTGGCTGTTACTGCCACGGCCCGGGGGTCATTTGCTGGCAATTTCCTCTTGTGCTCAAACATCTCAGAGACAGACAACTCAACCGTAGCGCTGCACACCGAAGGGCTGTTGGTTGTTGTGTTTGATGAACACTGGGAGACCTCAAGAGCACTAGTCCGGAAAGTGACAGTGTCAGCATCGTCTGATGTTTGTGAATGTTGTGAACCACGCAATGGCTGGGCTACTGCTGCTGCTGAGGCGGGTCTGGTGGTGAGTCTGGTGAACCCAAGGGAGGCAGTGTTGCTGGTGGTACCCTGTCCTGCCGCGTTTGCCCACAGAGTGGGATGTTTGGATAGAATGTGGCGGCTCATGCTGGTGGTGGAGAGGTTGTTAATACTTTTCCCCCTGCTCAGGCGGGTCTTGCACACCTTGCAAATCGCCATGGTAACATCCTCAGTGCAGTCTTCAAAGAAAGCCCAGACTTTAACTGGCTGAGGACTCGGACCTCGTGCGTGATGTGCTGGTGCTGCTTAACCCACTGCTGGACGCTTGAGAGGTCATCCAAGTAATTATCTGGTCCTGTTCTTTTGGATCTGTGAGGGTTGTTGTCCTGGACAACATGGGCAGTATTGAGTGGGTTTTCTTGGGTGCTCCCCTGTGGCCTGTACGTGAACCGTCAGGGGAAACACCTCTTCCCTTGCCCCTCCCTCTTTCACCGGATTTCTTCCTCATTTCACTTATCCTTAAAGTACACGCTGACTGGCAGCAGTACAGTGGCAGTACAGAAATGCTATACAGTGGTGGGTGAGCGGTGTACCACTATTGTCAGCAGTGACACAGAGCACAATGCTATACAGTGGCGGGTGAGCGGTGTACTACTGTTCCCAGCAGACACAGAGTGGAAGTAAACACAATGCTATATAGTCTGGCTGAGCGAGCGGTGTACTACTGTTCCCAGCAGAATCAGAGTGGCAGTAAACAATGGTATATAGTCTGGCTGAGCGGTGTACACAGAGTGTCAGTAAACAATGGTATATAGTCTGGCTGAGCGGTGTACACAGAGTGTCAGTAAACAATGGTATATAGTCTGGCTGAGCGGTGTACACAGAGTGGCAGTAAACACAATGCTATATACTCTGGCTGAGCGAGCGGTGTACTACTGTTCCCAGCAGACACAGAACAGTAAACAGAATGCTATATAGTGTGGCTGAGCGAGCGGTGTACCACTATTCCCAGCAGACACAGAACAGTAAACAGAATGCTATATAGTGTGGCTGAGCGAGCGGTGTACCACTATTCCCAGCAGACACAGAACAGTAAACAGAATGCTATATAGTGTGGCTGAGCGAGCGGTGTACCACTATTCCCAGCAGACACAGAACAGTGAACAGAATGCTATATAGTGTGGCTGAGCGAGCGGTGTACCACTATTCCCAGCAGACACAGAACAGTGAACAGAATGCTATATAGTGTGGCTGAGCGAGCGGTGTACCACTATTCCCAGCAGACACAGAACAGTGAACAGAATGCTATATAGTGTGGATGAGCGAGCGGTGTACCACTATTCCCAGCAGACACAGAACAGTAAACAGAATGCTATATAGTGTGGCTGAGCGAGCGGTGTACCACTATTCCCAGCAGACACAGAACAGTGAACAGAATGCTATATAGTGTGGCTGAGCGAGCGGTGTACCACTATTCCCAGCAGACACAGAACAGTGAACAGAATGCTATATAGTGTGGCTGAGCGAGCGGTGTACCACTATTCCCAGCAGACACAGAACAGTAAACAGAATGCTATATAGTGTGGCTGAGCGAGCGGTGTACCACTATTCCCAGCAGACACAGAACAGTAAACAGAATGCTATATAGTGTGGCTGAGCGAGCGGTGTACCACTATTCCAAGCAGACACAGAACAGTGAACAGAATGCTATATAGTGTGGCTGAGCGAGCGGTGTACCACTATTCCCAGCAGACACAGAGTGGCAGTAAACAGAATGCTATATAGTGTGGCTGAGCGAGGTACACAGAGTGGCAGTAAACAGAATGCTATATAGTGTGGCTGAGCAAGCGGTGTACTACTATTCCCAGCAGACACAGAGTGGCAGTAAACAGAATGCTATATAGTGTGGCTGAGCGAGGTACACAGAGTGGCAGTAAACAGAATGCTATATAGTGTGGCTGAGCAAGCGGTGTACTACTGTTCCCAGCAGTGACACAATGACAGGGGGGACCCTGGCTAGCGTGGCTGGAGCGCGAACTACCCTGCCTGCCTACCCAAAGCTAAACCCACAGACAAATGGCGGAGATATGACGTGGTTCGGGTATTTATTTACCCGAACCACGTGACCGTTCGGCCAATCAGAGCGCGTTCGGGTCCGAACCACGTGACCCGTTCGGCCAATCACAGCGCTAGCCGAACGTTCGGGGAACGTTCGGCCATGCGCTCTTAGTTCGGCCATATGGCCGAACGGTTTGGCCGAGCACCGTCAGGTGTTCGGCCGAACTCGAACATCACCCGAACAGGGTGATGTTCTGCAGAACCCGAACAGTGGCAAATACTGTTCGCCCAACACTACTCACTACCCTGTTAAACCTCTCTCTATCCACAGGCACCTTCCCCTCAGACTTCAAGCAGGCCACTGTACTACCCCTGCTCAAGAAACCCTCCCTCGATCCCTCACTGCCCTCCAACTACCACCCTATGTCCCTCCTGCCATTTGCCTCAAAACTCTTTGAGCGTCTGAATCACAAACGCCTGACCCATTACCTCAATGCCAACTCACTGCTAGACCCACTGCAATATGGATTTCGCCCTGCTCACTCAACCAAAACAGCTTTCACCAAAGTGGTCAATGACCTTGCCTTAGCTAAAGCTGAAGGTAAATACACCATTCTTCTCCTCCTTGACCTTTCAGCAGCTTTTGACACAGTAGACCATCCCCTACTCCTCCAGTCCCTCCAGTCCATGGGCATTCACAACCTCTCCCTGACCTGGCTTTCAACCTACCTCTCCAACCGCTCCTTTACAACCTCTTTCAATGAGTCCTCATCCACCTCTCAGTGGAAGTCCCCCAAGGCTCAAACCAAGGGTCCCCTACTGTTCTCCCTATACACATCCTCCATTGGCAAGGTTATATCATCCATGGGTTTTAACTAACATCTGTATGCAGATGAAACCCAGATCTACCTCCACACCCCTGACATATCCACCACTACCATGGACAAGGTCTCCTCCTGCCCAGTGTTGCCAACTCATCCCTTTAATTACTGACACACAGGGCCGGATTACTGACCAGGCAACGAAAGCAGTCGCTTGGGGCCCCCATTCAGAGTCAAAGGGGCCCCATCAGCCTATAAACCAGCCCTCGCCATCCTGTCAGCGGTGGCTGGATGGTATAATGGTTAAAGGGACTCTGAGCAGTGCAGTAACTATGGAAAGATGCATATCATTTGAAAGCTCTCTTTCTCCTCTTTCTAATGATATATAAAACACCGCCCTATGCCTTTTAGTTTTAGCTATTTTTGTGATCGAAATCGCGGCCACTGCAATTTTGTGAAAATAGTGAAAACTAAAAGGCGTAGGGTGGCAGTTTATCTATCGTTGGAAAGAGGAGAAAGAGAGCTTCAAAATTATATGCATCTTTCCATAGTTACACTGTATTACACAGGACGACTTTTCTCCAAAGTCAGCAGCTCGATTCAGCACAATGCAATGAAATATAAGGAACCCAGGGGGATATAATTACAAACATCATGCTGGTAGGTGTGAGGATGTAATTAATTAGTTGTGGGTATGCTTACAGGCATACCCACAGGCACTGCTCGGAGTCACTTTAAGGGCTCTGCCTCTGACACAGGAGACCAGGGTTCGAATCTCGGCTCTGCCTGTTCAGTAAGCTAGCACTTATTCAGTAGGAGACCTTAGGCAAGTCTCTCTAACACACTGCTACTGCCTATAGGGCGCGTCCTAGTGGCTGCTGCTCTGGCGCTTTGAGTCCACCAGGAGAAAAGCGCGATATAAATGTTATTTGTCTTGTCAAATGATGCCGTGCGCTGCTGATTGTCTTCAGCTCTCCTCCTAGGTCCCCCTCCTGCTACTGTGCGCTCTGCCACTGCCCACTCCTCCCTCCCTTCCCCCAGAGAACCACAGCTGCAGCAAGAATGATAGCATCAGATGGAAAACGCTCACTCCCCTATCCATGATCCAAGCGATAGAGATCCCGTCATTTGAAACCCATCTGTCTCTTCTACAGTGCAGCCGCTCGCTGTGAACTTCCTGATTCTCAGATCAGACAGGAAGCAGGAAGTAGTAATAGTAGTAGTAACAGAGCGGCAGCACTCTAGAGGAGACAGATGGGCTCCGGATGACGGGACCTCTATTGCTTGGATCGCAATAGGTGAATGTGAGTCATCTGGTGCTGTCATTCTCCCCCGCTGCGGCTGCCTTCTCTACTGGACTATCGTATTCACTGGGATGGAGGCTGCATGGTGGCTGTCTAGTTTGGGAGGAAATTGGTTGTTTGGTGGTGGGGGTGGTTATGTAATTCTGTCTGGGGAACGGCTTCCGGTTTGGTGGTGTCCAGAGCTTTCTGCTATTGCCAGGCTGGAGATGCAGGGGGAAAGTGCTGCTGCTGGGATATCTGACGCCCTCTTCACAGGGGTGCCCCAGCCCCTGAGTGCAAATGTCCCAGCCATTCATCTCTCACTCTGCATTTTGCCGAAGATATTCCCTGCATTGTGCACCCACAGAGGAAAGCGGGCTGTTGCCCATAGCAACCAGTAGCTCGGCTGCCCCAGTGTGTGCGGCATGTTGCTGTGCAGCTGCATCTTCTGATTCTATTACGACATGATGGGGGGGCCCAAGTCAGTTACTTTGCTTAGGGCCCCATTTAGCCTTAATCCGGCTCTGCTGACACATCTAAGTTATACAGGTTCTGGGGCTATTTGCACATAATCAGTGCCTTAACTGCATCTACCTAGTCACAAAACCTGTATAATTCATATGTGTCAGTAATTAAAGGGATGAGTTGGCAACACTGCTCCTAGGTTTCTGAAACTAAATCTATACAAAATTGAATTTATGATTTTCCCACCCTGGCCATGGCTAAACCTCCCAGTTGTGCATGTCACTGTTAACCACACTACCATTCGCCCTACCTCTCAAGCCCGCTGTCTGGGTGTCACCCTGGACTCCGCACTCTCCTTGTGTGTCCCACAGACACTTGTGTTGCATAGACAGCCTTGGTAATTCCTACTGTGTGTGCCCCTGCCAGGCCCAGCGCATTCAGTGACCCCCTGTGTGTGTGACAGGTGCACATTGTAATACCCATCACTGCATATACCTACTTGTTGTTCACTTCAGTGCACCCACCTACCTACGTGAGCGCACGCAGTGTCACTGTGCCTGTCCGGTACCTGTTTGTGTGTGACAGGTGCACATTGTTATACCCATCACTGCATATACCTACCTGTTGTTCACTTCAGTGCACCCACTTACCTACGTGAGCGCACACAGTGTCACTGTGCCTGTCCGGTACCTGTCTGTGTGTGACAGGTGCACATTGTAATACCCATCACTGTATATACCTTCCTGTTGTGGATCAAGCAGTGGAGGAGCGTGAACAGGAACAGTTACAGGAGGAAGCGTTGTGGGATCAATTCTCATCAGAATCAGAAGTTTCCTCAACACCTGCGGCAGCACAGAGGGGGGAGGAGGTGGAGGAGGAGGAAGAGTCATGTGGGGAGGAGGAGTCAGACTTGGATGATGAGGAAGGTGTTTCTTTGGAGGAGGAGGAGGCGGCGGCAGAAGAAGAACCGCAGCAGGCGTCGCAGGGGGCTTGTACTGCTCAACGTTCCCGTGGTATTGTTCGTGGCTGGGGGGAGGAGGAGGACTTACCTGACGTCACTGAGGAAGAGCAAGAGTAGATGGATAGTATGTCTGCATCCAACTTTGTGCAGATGGCGTCTTTCATGCTGTCCAGCCTGTTGAGGGACCCCCGTATAAAAAACTCAAGGGGAATGAGCTGTACTTAGTGGCCACGCTACTAGACCCTCGGTATAGGCACAAAGTGGCAGAGATGTTTCCAAATCACCAGAAGGCAAAAAAGGATGCAGCACTTGCAGAACAAGCTGGCAACTATGATTTACAATGCATTTAAGGGTGATGTCACAGCACAATGCAATAAAGGTACCACTGCCAGTAATCCTTCACCCATGTCCACGCAGGTATGTGGACATTCTTTAGTCCAACGCCTCACCTAAGCCCTTCCGGATCCACCCTCCACCAATGCCTGGACCGGAAGGTAGCCGACTACCTGGCCTTAAGTGTGGATGTAGACACTGTGAGCAGCGATGAACCCTTGGACTACTGGGTGCGCAGGCTTGACCTGTGGCCAGAGCTGTCCCAATTTGCCGTCCAACTTCTGTCTTGCCCTGCCTTAAGTGTCCTGTCACAAAGGACCTTCAGCGCAGCTGGGGGCATTGTCACTGAGAAGAGAAGTCGCCTAAGTCACAAAAGTGTTCAGTACCTCACCTTTATCAAAATGAATGAGGCATGGATCCCAGAGGGCTACTGCCCACCCGAAGACTAAGTCAGTCCCCACACACAGCATCTTCTGTCTGCACGCCATGTGACTACCTGCCCCAAGACTAAGTCACTCCCCACACAGCATCTCTGCCTGCAGGCCGCTTGACTGCCTTCTCCGCCACCACCTGCAGCGGCTGCTATAATAATTTTTCTGGTGCGTGTACATGCCTGCCTAATTTTTCTGGCTGCACTGCAGCTGCAACAACAAAACAAAAGGCATGTACATGTGCCAATTTCTCTTTGTGATCATTACCTTGCCGCTGTGAAGGGGCTTGCGTATCACAGTGAAGCAATGACCAGCGGCTATATGAATGTCTCGGGGGGGGGGGAGGGCACCCAAGATAATAAGGTCGTTGCTTCATTGTGGACAGACCAAATTTGATCAGCTGGACAGTCACTGTTGTTCTATCATTGAGCTACCACAGCCCGGCGACCATAAGGGCTTGAAAACCGCCACGGCCTGCACTCTGGCCATGGTGCGCACCAGTCCAGCACGGCAGTCACCACACAAACAGCTGTTTGCGGTGCAGTACTCTAATTAAACTCCCTGATTGATGTATACACATGCAAGATGTTTTAAAGCACTTTAGGCCTGCAATTCAGCATTCAATGTGATGTCTGCCCTTAAAACGCTGCTTTGCGTCAAATCCAGATTTTTCCCCAGGACTTTTGGCGTCTATCCCACTCATCCATGCAAAAACTCAGATGTTAGACCCCTTGAAACATCTTTTCCATCACTTTTGTGGCCAGCATAAATGTTTCTAGTTTTCAAAGTTCGCCTCCCCATTGAAGTCTATTCACGAAAGTTCGCGCAAACCAAACTTTTGCGGAAGTTCGCGTTTGCGGTTCGCGAACCGAAAATTGGAAGTTCGGGCCATCTCTACTCAGCTTCAGTTTATCTAGGGTGAGTTTAAAGCTGCTATATTCCCAAAATACTTTGTAAGGTCTGTTAAAATTTAGAATACTATTAGATGAAGCTGTGTGCAGAGGAGCAAATCATAAGCAAAGACGTTTGGTTTGTGTTCTCTAGCGTTTATTTGGATCTCTATCTTTGTTTAGTCTAATTTACATTGCTAGTGGTTCAGTTGCCTGGGCAGATAGTGTAAGTGACAAAAAAAGAAGAGAAAATAACTTTCTTGTCATGCCTATTGATTTTAATTGGAGAGTGCTCTTTGTTGAGACATACCGTCTTTCCCCGAATTTAAGACCTTCCCCTAAAGTAAGACACCCCTAATATAAAACCTAGTGGCAGACCTGTTCCTGCTCGCTTGCCTGCCCGCTCCCTTTACCTCCCCTGCTCTTGCTGCTGTTCCCTCGTTAAAGTCCGGAATCCTCTGCTGATTATGCCTGTCATTAATCAAACCGCAGATTAGTGGTGACTCGCTGTGAAAGCAGCTACAGGAAGGTATCCAGTAACAGTGCCGCCCTATACAGGAAGTGGTCTCTGTTTACTTCCTGTCGGCGCTGTTACCGGATACATTCCTGTAGCTGCTTTCACCGCGAGCCACCGCTAATCTGCTGTGTGAATAATGACAGGAATAGGCAGAGGCTTCCTGGACTTTAACGAGGGGGACAGCAGTGAGAGCAGGGGAGGTAAAGGGAGCGGGCGGGCAAGTGAGCGGGCGGGCAGGTGGTGTGCATAATGACAGGCATAAGGAGAGGCTTCCGGATTTTAACAGGGGGACAGCAGCAGGAGTAGGAGAAGTAAAGGTAGCGCCAGCGGGCGGGTGGGGGGAATCTATCTGGCTACCACCATAGAATTTAAGACCTCCCCGAAAATAAGACCTAGCACAAATTTTGAAAGACAAATTAATATAAGACAGTGTCTTATTTTCGGGGAAACACGGTATCAGGTAAGTAGAATGGAAGGAGTAAATAGTTTTTAGCACCTTTTAGAAGCTTCCATGGGAAACCATGTGATTTAAAATTGCAAACATGTAATTCCATGGTGGGCTATCAAAAGCTTTCTCCACATCAAATTTTATTGCTATTGATGCACAAAACCTTTCTAACATTCTGTCCTGCTTGGCGGAATGAAACACAGCTAACTTGCTCTTTATGATTCGGAGTGTTTATTAGTTTATTATCATGGTTTGTTAAAGGGCCACTAGCATGAAAACATTTAAAACTTAAAATACATGTAAACACATACATATAAGACAGAGTAAAATGCACTATTAATTAATGTTGTCACTAACAGTAGGTAGTAAAAATATGACAGATTTAACAGGTTTTGGACTAGCCCATCCCCTCATGGTCAATTCTCAGTATTTTCTCTATTCTTTCTAAAATCAAGAGACGATATACAAAGATGCCAGTCAGCCTCACTGTCTGTAACGATTGGTGTCAGCAACACAGAGTTTTTTCTGATTATTGGTGATCTGCAGTATCACCAATAATACAGATGCTATACCTGATCATGTGGTGATCTGCAGAATCACCGATAATATTAGTATAGCTAGACACAGGACACCCAGTGTGATAATGTGTTTGGTGCAACAGTATACAGAGAAGTTCTCTCCCGAGGAGCGGGAGATACAGACACTACTGCAGCCAAGGATTCCCTGAAGAGCAGGGAATCAGACTGCACTGCAGCCAGGGGACCCCTGAGGGGCAGGTTACCACTGACTGTGCTGAAGATGATCTCCTTATGTGGAGGAGATACAGACTGTACTGCAGCTGAGGATTCCCTGAGGAGCAGGGAACTTTGGATGGTACTACAGCCAGAGGACACCTGAGGGGCAGGGACCACTGACCGGGCTGCAAGAGTGGTAACTGGTGAAATGAGAGATGTGATCAGGCTGCAGCCAAGGATTCCCTGAGGAGCAGGGAATCAGACTGTGCTGCAGCCAAGGATTCCCCGATGGACTGGGAATCAGACTGTACTGCAGCCAGTGGACTCCTGAGGGGTAGAGACCACTGCCTGAGCTGCAAGATGGTCTCCTGAGGAGCAGGTGACCCTCGCAGCTAATGAACACCTGAAGAGCAAGTGTCACGGACAGTACAGGAATGCTGATCACCCAAGGAATGAGTGACAGCCAGAAAGGTCAGACAAGTCAGGTCAGCAACACAAGGACAGATAAGGTACAGAGACGGAAGACTGATTCGGTATCCGGGTACAGGCAAATGTTGGCCACAGGTTATCAGATAGGCAGAGGTACCGAATCAGTAAGCAGGAGAGTGGTCAGGAAAGCCAGAGATCATAACAGGTAACAGTATATATGTCCTTGGTCTCAACACCTGGGAACTAGTCTAACAGATAAACAGTAGCAATGTAGCAATCTCCTAGTCTTAGGTGCGAGGTCCTTGGTCTCAACACCTGGGAACTAGTCTAATAGAATGGTAAGCAAGTCTCACAATACAATAATACTTTAAAGGCTATCCACGGAATCTGACTAAGTGTGAATTACCAGCTCCGGCTGGTTCTAACACACTGTAAGAGCGCTCACACATAAGCATTCGCAACAGCAGACAACTTGCAACTGCCAGGCAAGTCCTATATATACCCAGAGCGCTCCACAGCGCCACCACAGTCGCTCAACCAATCCGGAGCATAACTGGGATCAGCTGATCGGCATGATCAGCTGACTTCCCTTCTGCTAGCATAAAGGTCCTGTCGCCTGGCGCGCGCGCGTAGCTCTCAATTGTGTGCACTAGAAGGACCAGGCGAAGCAGCAGCATGTGGCTGCGCGGCAGAAGCCGCCGGCTGGTACGCGGAGATAGCCACCCTGCCGCTTGCCCACGCGGCGGCATCTCCGCTATTCATTACAATGTCTATTTGCAATCTAGTCCAGTAGTTAGTCATAAAAAGCCACAGCGCCAGGTGTTGCGTAATTCTAGGCATACGGTAGATCCAATCCACTTCCAGAGATCCCTCCTGTATCTGGTTGGTGTTCTTTAATGAATAACAGTTGCCTTGAATTGTATCCACTGAGAGAATCCCTCTTCTGCTTTTTTGTCTTGGGGTGCATGGAGTTGTACTATAGGCACTATCGATACAGGAGGGATCTCTGGAGGTGGATTGGATCTACAGTATGCCTAGAATTACGCAACACCTGGCGCTGTGGCTTTTTATGACTGTTTCTGTGGATGAAAGAAGGATATATCCCAGGCACGGCTGCGGAGGTTGTTCCTAGAGAGAGAGAGAAAAAGGCTACTATTTTGGGGCACCTCTAATCATCAAATCATCTAGTCCAGTAGTTAGACTGAACAACTGCCATCTTGTAAGTGCTTTGAAAATAAAGAAAACCATGAGAAATCTCATTGAGTAGATGGACTAGTCCAAAAAGTGACATATCTAGAAAAAACAGTGGCTTTGGCAAACATTCAAACTGTGGCCAAGAAAAAGGGTTATGGTGGTTTGGGACGGGTAGAGCATACATTTTAAGGTGTAGTCTCAACTGAAACTGGTTGTGTCCGAGTTGAATTGAAGCATGACTTGTAAGAATGAAGCATGGGAATAGGTCAGCATAAACAACAATCAGACAGCTTGTCACTACATAAAATGTAACCAGGCAAAAGGATGTCCGCTCCCCCCCCCCCCCCCAAAAAAAAAGGAGAAAAAAAAATGGAAGCAACATGTTACCCAAATAAAAAGCATAATACCTAAATAAAGCAGGCTAGGAGCATAATAACAAAATAAAGCAGGCCTTTCCCCACATAACATAATAGACAGCAAGCAGTAAAAAAAACACCTAACAAACAATAAAAAAACAGATCCTATAATAGACCACAGTAACAAGTAGAGCTCATGTTAACAAGGCAAGCCACTAGAAAAAGAGACCCCCCCCCCCCCCACACACACACACACAAACTGCAAAGCAAAAAAACTTAGTATAGCTACTGCCACCTAGTGACAGAGCCTTGTAACAGACAACACATTCAGTAACAGACAGCCCCCATGACAGCCCCTTTGTAACAGACAGGATACCAAGTAACAGACAAGAACCACCCCCCTCCCGCTGTAACAGACAGCTATTTTGTTATAATGCTCCCATTAACAAGCACTCCCCATGTGTTAAGGTGACAGCGCTGACAGACCTTACCTGTCTCCATGGTGTCCAGAATAAAGCCGATAACCTCTGACCTGCTCTGCTCCCCACCCCCATGGCACATGATGCTGGAGAGCTGGAGAGCAGAGTTGATGCAACGCACAGTGGGCTGCTGCAATCTCTGGGGGAAGGGAGGAGGAATCTATATGGGGATCTTCAAGCATGCTGATGCTGGATTTTTAAAGTAAGGGGTGTCTGAGGCACATGCCTTACCTGGACCCTTGTAGATACACCTCTGACTCCAAACTAAGTACATGTATTTTACATTTTTTTTATTTTTACTTTTTTTGGAGGTAAAAACTTTGATTTGTGCAGGTAAAAAGTCTGAAGGGACTTCCCTCATTTTTCTTTAAAATATAGTACTTGCCTCATTTTAAAAATGTTATAGAGTACAATACCGTCGTTTTATGTTATACTATCATTGAGATTATCTCAGGATTCTTGGGTTAATTTAGGCAGTAGTATTTTATTTAGAAACTCTTTAATCACTTCTGAGTTGACACAGGCTCAGGGGCTCTGTACAGAGAACCATAATACTCCTTAAATGTAATATAAATCCTGTTGGCATCAGCTGTACGTGTTCCCTGCTTACTGATTATTTTACGGGTATAGTTGACACTCTCTTTTAATAGCTAAAATCAGCTTAATAGCTAAAATCCTGTTTTGGTTTCTTTCTTGCTTACAGTACCTTTGCCCATCTTAATGCTTTGACCCAGAGGCATAGCTAGAGATCATGGGGCCCCATAGCAAAAATTTAATGGGGCCCTCAGATGTAGGCACTCTTAAGCAATGCCAACTGACCCTACCCTATGAATATGAGTTAATGGGGCAATTTACATTGCCATGCAAACAACACTGCACATAGTTCATGGGCACAGAGAGGGTGGAGTAACACAAGAAAATTAATGGTGAATACATTAAGTACCACCTGGGCCCCCTATGCCCCAGGGCCCCAGAGCAGCTGCTATAGCTGATGTGGCTATTGCTATGGCCCTGATTTGACCCTCCTGTTTTGAGGGTTAAAGAGACTATTTAATCTAAAATACACATTATATGTATCCATTTCTCATAAAAAGATAAAACAATTTGCTGAGTCTTGTCTCCAACTCACCCCCAGAGTCCCTTGTGCGCCAGCTTCCAGTGTTTAGCCCCTCCCCCTTGCAGATGAGTGCCATGTCACCCTCTGCATTCAAGATAGAGAGTAGCACAGCGTACAAATCACTGGTGAACAGAAATTTGAAGTGAACCTGAATTAGAAATACATTTATGAGACAATGAATTGTATGTGTAGAAAGGATGATTAATAGAATATTAGTAGAATAGAATAGAGTTTATTTTTATTTTCAGTTTTATAGCTTCATATTTAAAGAGAACCTGTATGAAAAAAAAAACCTCCCCTGGGGGTACTTACCTCGGGAGGGGGAAGCCTCGGGGTCCCAATGAGGCTTCCCACATCCCTGTAGCTGTAGGCAATCCAGCGCTGGCTCCACCGAAGCCTTCGCAATCCTCCCCCGACAAGCCTGACAATACTTGATATATTTACTTCGCCGGGATCCAGAGCAGGCGCAGTAGCGGCTCTTCCTTTGGGCTACGTGGAAATTGCCAAGCCAGATCGTATCCGCTCTTCTGCACAGGAGCAAAAGGACTAGCACCTGCACAGTAGAGCGAATCGATCAGGTTCGGCTATTTCTGCCTAGCCCAAACAAAAAGCTGCAAGTACGCCTGCGCTGGATCACAGAGAGGTAAATATTTACATCTCCACACTTCGGGGGATCCAGAGGCTTTCCCCTCACGAGGTAAGTACCCCCAGGGGACGTTTTTCTTAATACAGGTTTACTTTAACTACTTAAAGGGGCACTACAGCGAAAAACTGTAAAATTTAAAATATGTGTAAACACATACAAATAAGAAGTACATTTTTTTCCAGAGTAAAATAAGCCATAAATTACTTTTTTCCTATGTTGCTGTCACTTATAGTAGGTAGTAGAAATTTGACAGAAGTGACAGGTTTTGGACTAGTCACTTGGACTGCGGTCTCCTTTTCAATTTTCCTGCAGTAAAACCTCATTAGAGTCCTTATCTCACTGTGTCTCAGCTGCTTTAGCTTTTATTTACTGTTCAAAAAACCCAGTTCTTTTGCATAGATAACTACTCAAGTTTTGTAACTCTTGCTGCACTGGAAATAGAAAGGGACTGGCCACTAATGATCCTATTTCTAGCGAAAAATCCTTTGAGCGATCAGATAATTCTGATCGGAAGTGAAATATTGTAATACACCGCTCAGTACACCATCAACAAACCAATCCTTGCTTCCTATCTATCACAACCAACAAGAAAATCCAAATTTTGGTTCAACGAAAATTCAATTGGATGACTGTTTTTATAATCATTCGTAATCAATTGTGCCCATCAACAGAGATTATTTACAACCAATCCGATCACATCCGTCTCGAATTATCTGATCACTCAAACAATTTTTTGCTAGAAATTGCACCGTTAGTGGTGTCCTCTAAAAGTGGTGTGAAGCTCAGCATTTCTTCTTTGCTCTAATAGATTATTTACCACATATAATATACTACCACAATTATTATCATGAATTTTTTTGTTTAGCAGAACAGCATTCAAACAATTAAACACAGGACTTACTGTTTCAGTCCATGCAGTATGATCTGCATCCAAGGAGGTGATGACATTAAGGAGGAAGGGCAGGCAGGCATGTCTGAGGAGCTGTCCTCCTTTCCCCGACCCCCCCCCCCCGTTTTCCTCTGCCCCCTCCTTAGTTTTTTAAGCCCCTCCGTCAGTCTCTTCCAGAAGCCTCTTCACCGGAGTCGGTCTTCACTGCGCCTGCGCTGGCCCGGATCCGCACTGTCCTTCTACACGCGTCCGGGAGCACTCTGTCCATGCACATGACATAATCGTGATGTCAATTGTTGACTTGCATAAAGCTAGAAAGGGTTATAAAAGTATATTCTAAAGCCTTGCTGTTCATCGGTAAGACAAATAGTCTATAAATGGAGAAAGTTCAGCACTGCTGCTGCGTTACCTAGGAGTAGTGTTGGGCGAACACCTGGATGTTCGGGTTCGCGAACGTTCGCCGCACATGGCCGCGATGTTCGGGTGTTCGCGCCGAACTCCGAACATAATGGAAGTCAATGGGGACCCGAACTTTCGTGCTTTGTAAAGCTTCCTTACATGCTACATACCCCAAATTTGCAGGGTATGTGCACCTTGGGAGTGGGTACAAGAGGAAAAAAAATATTTGAAAAAGAGCTTATAGTTTTTGAGAAAATTGATTGTAAAGTTTCAAAGGAAAAAATGTCTTTTAAATGCGGAAAATGTCATTTTTCTTTGCACAGGTAACATGCTATACAGTGGTGGGTGAGCGGTGTACTACTATTCCCAGCAGCGACACAGAGCACAATGCTATACAGTGGCGGGTGAGCGGTGTACTACTGTTCCCAGCAGAGACACAGAGTGGCAGTAAACACAATGCTATACAGTGGTGGGTGAGCGGTGTACACAGAGTGGCAGTAAACACAATGCTATATAGTGTGGGTGAGCGGTGTACTACTGTTCCCAGCAGCGACACAATGACTGGGGGGACCCTGGCTAGCCTGGCTGGAGAGAGAACTACCCTGCCTGCCTACCCAAAGCTAAACCCACAGACAAATGGCGGAGAAATGACGTGGATCGGGTATTTATTTACCCGAACCACGTGACCCGTTCGGCCAATCAGAGCGCATTCGGGTCCGAACCACGTGACCCGTTCGGCTAATCACAGTGCTAGCCGAACGTTCGGGGAACGTTCGGCCATGCGCTCTTAGTTCGGCCATATGGCCGAACGGTTTGGCCGAACACCATCAGGTGTTCGGTCGAACTCGAACATCACCCGAACAGGGTGATGTTCTGCAGAACCCGAACAGTGGCGAACACTGTTCGCCCAACACTACCTAGGAGTGGCCGGCCTGTAAAGATGACTGCAAGAGCACAGTCCAGAATGCTCAATGAGGTGAACAAGAATCATAGAGTGTCAGCTAAAGACTTACAAAAGTCTCTGGCATATGATAAGTTAGCGAATGTATGATACATTAAACAATAAACAAGAATGGAGTTATAGGAGGACACCACAGAGGAAGCCAATGCTGCCAAAGTTTGCAGAAGAGCACCTGGTTGTTCCATAACAGTACTGGCAAAATATTCTGTGGACAGATGAAACCAAAGTTGAATTGTTTGGAAGAAACACACAACACTATGTATCGTGAAAAAGAGGCACAGCACACCACCATTAAAACCTCATCCCAGCTGTGAAGTATGGTGGTGGGGGCATTATGGTTTGGGCTGCTTTGCTGCATCAGGGCCTGGACGGATTGACCTCAAGAAAGCGATTTACACCAGAGATCCTGATAATATTGCTGAACTGAAACAGTTCTGTAAAGAGGAATGGTCAAACATTACTCCTGACTGTTGTGCACATTTGATTTGCAACTAGTGTTGGGCGAACAGTGTTCGCCACTGTTTGGGTTCGCCCGGATTTTGGCCTGTTCGGGTTCGGTTCGGCACCCCCCGAACACCTCATGGTGTTCGGGAGGGTGCTCGGCCATGCTGCCCGAACCCGAACAGGCCCTCTGTCCGGCCGAACAAAGCCCCCTATAGGGTCCTAGCATAAAGGGAGAGCATGCCCCGAGCGCGGGGTGGGGAGGGGGGTTGGAAATGCCCTCCACCCCTCCCCGCTAAGCTCTCCCTTCTGCTGGACCCTATAAAATTAAATAGAAGTCCCCCGAAAGCACCTTGCAGGCTGGCAGGAGGAGGGCAGGAAGAGGGCAGCCGGAGATCCTAGGCATTAGTACCATCTGGTACTTCCACCCTCTCTCTGACGCACTTCCTGTTTACATTTGAAGTCGCGTCAAGAGAGAGCAGAAGTACCGCGATGACCGCGCTCGGGTCATGCTCACCCTTTATGCTGGGACCCTATAGGGGGCCCCAGAGGGACATATTCGGGGTCCCCATAGACTAGCATTGGGTTCGGGGTTCAGCCCGAACATGCCGAATATCGGGGGCATGTTCGGCCGAACGAACCCGAACCCGAACTTCTGGATGTTCGCCCAACACTATTTGCAACTACAGGAACGTTTGGTTGAAGTTATTGCTTCCAAAGGACATTCAACCAGTTGGTAAATCCAAGGGTTCCCATAACTTTTTCCACCTGCACTTTAAATGTTTACATGGTGTGTTCAATACAAACATCGAAACATTTAATTATTTTTGTGGTTTTAGTTTAAGCAGGCGTTGATTGTCTATTATTGAGACTTGATGAAGATCAGATCACATTTTATGACCAGTTTGTCCAGAAATCCATATAATTCACATACTTTTTACTGCTACTGTATGTAAACTACAGGCTTGTTGTAACTTTGAATCTGTGTGCTTCCTGTGGCCAGGGAACAGCCATTTTCAGCACGAATAGAGGGAGGAGTGGGAGTGCAAGTAGGGATGTTCATTCAGATTCCGTGGAATTGAAATTACCACATTTCCGATCGGAAAATGTATTTCTGCATCAGAAAGCAGAATGTGGAAATCCCAGTGCAGTAAGTGGATTTTGGTGAAAATGGCAGAAATTTCTGTGGAAAATCCGCATTACCGATATTCAGTTATTTTAAAGGCTGCCATACACTGGTTGATTGCCACCAGATCGACCAGCAGATAGATCCCTCTGTGATTGAATCTGATCAAAGAGAGATCTATTGGCTGCCTACACTGCATGCAGAAATCGGCAGAAGGCGTAAAGCAGAATACCGTCAGTATAAAGCGGTAGTGGAAATAGGCATTGTCGGAAAGCAGAATTTCCACGGAATCGGAAATTGGCATTTCCGACCATCCCTAAGTGAAAGGAGGATCATGCCATACATGTATATACTGTACATGTATGCTAAGAAGTACCCTAAATTTCTCCCAGATAAAAACTCGCTATAAATTACTTTTTTTCCTATGTTGCTGCCACTTACAATAGGTAGTAAAAAGCAGACAGATCTGACATGTTTTGGACTAGTCAACATCCTCATTCTCAGAGTTTCCTTTATTCTTTACAAAAGCATTGCCTAAAAGGTTCTATGCAAAGATGCTGTCTAGCCTCCTTACTCATTTGCACAGTACTGTACTGTATTTTGGCAGTTTGACTGTGCAACTACTGTTTTGTTTTGTTTTTCTAAATAAAGAGAACCCAGCTATGAAGAGATGGACTGAGGCTCTATTCACACCTGTGTTTTCAAAATGCCGGCAAAAAAGTTTTGCAGGGGTGATTTTTCCGCGATTTCACGCAGAAAAATCACAGAAAACTGAGGCGATTTTGATGCGATCGCGTTTTGCGCTTCTATAGCACTGTAACTCAATCACCTGGAAATCGCCTGAAAATGGTGCAGGCTACGTGTTTGGCGTTTTTGCCCATTTTGGGCGATTTGCGGCGATTAGCGCAAATCGCCCAAGTAAGAATGGGCCCATAGGGTATCATTACACTAGCGCTTTTAAAAATCGCTAGCGTTTGAGCATTTTGCCAAAATCGCGGCAAAACGCTCTAGTGTGATTGAGGCCTGATACAAAACCTGTTAGATCTGTCAGATTTTTACAACCTACTGTAAGTGACAGTGACAAAAAAGAGTAATTTATAGTGCATTGTAATCTGGGACAAATGTACATTACCATGCGTATGTTTACAAGTTTTTTAACATTTTACAATTTTCCCCAATACTAGTCCTGACTCCTGAAGTGCTGTACAAGTGTGTGTAAACTGACTGCAGAAGACAACAGCAAAGAATAAATAATAAATACATAAATAGTGCTTAAAGAGAATCTGTATTGTTAAAATCGCACAAAAGTAAACATACCAGTGCGTTAGGGGACATCTCCTATTACCCTCTGACACAATTTCGCCGCTCCTCGCCGCATTAAAAGTGGTTAAAAACAGTTTTAAAAAGTTTGTTTATAAACAAACAAAATGGCCACCAAAACAGGAAGTAGGTTGATATACAGTATGTCCACACATAGAAAATACATCCATACACAAGCAGGCTGTATACAGCCTTCCTTTTGAATCTCAAGAGATCATTTGTCTGTTTCTTTCCCCCTGTTCTCATGCACTGAAGTTTCACGCTGCTTGTTTCTTCCTGCAAACAGCTTTGCCCTTGTCTGTAATTCTTCAGTATGTGAAAGCCCAGCCAGCTCAGAGGACAATTTATCCAGCTTGTAAGAGAGAAGAGAGAAGCTGCTCTAATCCTAAATAACACACAGGCAGTGTGCATAGAGGGGCCTGGAAGGGGGAGTTCATAGCAGAACCACATCACTGAAGAACTTGGCAGCCTTCCAGACACAGGCCGACAAGTCTGACAGGGGAAAGATACATTGATTGATTACAGAGACTGTGATAGTACAAAGTGCTGCAGTAAGCCAGAACACATTAGAATAGCTTTTTGAACTTGTAGGATGATAAAAAACAGGATGCAATTTTTGTTACGGAGTCTCTTTAAGTTTGCTGAGGTCATATAAGTGAACAATGAATTTAGAAAAACTTGAAAGAATTAAAAGAATGTCTCGTATCTTTGAAAAATGCTTAGCTAGCATAGAATGATGACAAATTACAGCAGCGTATTGTTCTACCTACTTTACAAAGATTGCTGAATCATGTTCAGCTTGTCAGAACCAATGCAACGCAAAGCAAATTTGTCTGATGTTGCATCTCCCAGTACAGTAAGTCATTAGAGTATGTTTCTTTCAACTCATAACCTCTGCAGAAGCCACGCAAAGCTTAGCATTATCATTAGAAACTGCAAAGAAAAGCAGAATCAAGTCTACCCCTTGTCACTCAAATTTGATTGTAGACAGCAAGGCATGTAGAGAAGGTTATGCTTACTAATAGCCAGAGATGGATTAAAGTGTACCCAAGGTGGTTTGTGACCTAAAAAATAGTTACTTACCTACGAAGAGGGAAGCCTCTGGATCCTCCAGAAGCTTCCTGCGTCCTCCTAGCCCCCACCGTTGCCTAGAGTGGACCCCTGGAACCAGTGGCGGACACAGCCAGCAGTGGGCCCCTGTGCAAAATATCAGTTGTGAGCCCCTATCAGGCAGCTAAAAGTGGGTGTGGCCATAACTAAATTGGGTGTGGCTACACATTGCATATATTTACCAATGCAGTCTATGGTAATCTTCCCTGAGGCCCAGAATTATTTCTTGATGCATACATGTAACATCTGCATTATACAGGTTACTGAACAAAAGCAAAACGTAACCCCAATCCTGCATCAAGACAGAGCATGACATGACAGGCTCTGTCTGTTATATTTGAAAGCACAACTGAGGTGAGAGGGATATGGAGGCTGACATATTTATTTCCTTTTAAACAATGCACATTGCCCGGCTGTCCTGCTGATTCTCTGCCTCTAATACATTTAGCCATAGACCCTGAACAAGCATGCAAATCAGACGTTTCTGACTGAAGTGTGGAGCTGACTGGAGCAAATGCAAATGAATCTAGGCAAAGATGGTGCAGTCTGCAGTGGCAGTGTGTAATCTAGACTACCTGGCTGGAAGAGGGTGAGTAGTGAGCTAGGAGGCAGGAGGCGCACTGGGAAGACAAGGCAGTGGATTGTAAACAGGGGGTGGCTCCAAGATTATTTTTTTTTGCAGGTGCTATGCAGGGGCATAACTAAGAGCCCCCGGGGCCCCCTGCAGAAATTGTGAGCGTGCCCCCCTCCCCCAGGGCCCCCTCCCCCAGGGCCCGCTCGTGGCTGTTTTGGGGGGCTGGAGGGGTCGCACCATGAGGGGAAAGCTATGGCCACACTCGGCGGGGAGGGGGGAAGGTCCCCCCCCTCCCTCACCTCAGGCTTTCCCCTCTGTGCTCCCCTCCAGCTTCAATAGCTATACAAGTGCAGCGGAGCGGCGGGCAGTGGCAGGCAAACATACCTTCCATGCGTCCGGACGCTTCTCTCTCTAGTGACTGACGCTACTTCCTGTTTTATACAGGAAGTCGCGTCAGTCACTAGAGCGAGAAGTGTCTGCGCTGGAACGCACGGAAGGTATGTTTGCCTGCCGCTGCCCGCCACACTTGTATAGCTATTGAAGCTGGAGGGGAGCACAGAGGGGAAAGCCCGAGGTGAGGGAGGGGGGGAACCTTCCCCCCCCTCCCCGCCGAGTGTGGCCATAGCTTTCCCCTCATGCTGCGACCCCTCCAGCCCCCCACGAGCGGGCCCGGGGGGGGGGGGGGCGCATGGGCTGCATCCCCTATTGGTACGCCCATGGTGCTATGCATATGCAAGTGTTAGATCCACTGTAGGGGTAGGTGACATGACAATGTACTCTGTAAAGTGCTGTAGATGTCAGTGCTTACCGATACCGACTGACCATGGTGCTTGCTTGATCAGTTTGGGTCAAAGTCCTCCGATCTCTCCCCGGGCCTGAACACTTAAGGTGGGTGGGCCAAACAATTGGCAAGTAGGGAAGGTGGGTGGGTGGCTGGATGATTACCTGGTGGGGGTAGGCAAAGATAGCCTGGTGGGAGTGGGAGGGTGGGCAGATACGGTAGATAGCGGGGGGGGGGGAGACAGATAAAATAGATAGCCTGGGGGGCTCTTGACACCCCAAAAACAAATGCAAGTCTGCATATCTGGGTAGCGGGCAGGAAGGGGGTATTGGGCACAGCGGCGGGGAGGGGGGGTCAGACCCCCCTCCCTCACCTGGGTCCCCCATATGCGCTCCCCCTCCAGCTTAAGCGGTGGGGAGGGGAGTCGGACCCCCCCCCACCCTCACCTGGGTCTCCTATCTGCGCTCCCCCTCCCCCTCCAGCTTAAGCTTTGCAGCAGCAGCTGCCGCTATTAGTAGTGGCTGGATAGTGTAATGGTTAAGGGCTCTGCCTCTGACACAGGAGACCTGGGTTCGAATCTCAGCTCTGCCTGTTCAGTAAGCCAGCACCTATTCAGTAGGAGACCTTGGGCAAGTCTCCCTAACATTGCTACTGCCTATAGAGCACGTCCCAGTGGCTGCAGCTCTGGCGCTTGGAGTCCGCCAGGAGAAAAGCGCAATATAAATGTTCTGTGTTTGTTTGTTTGTTAGTAAGAGGCAGCGGGCGGGGATGACTCACCTCTTCCACGCTCCGGCGTGCGTTCCACTGTCGTCACTTCCTGCAATGCCGCCCACTGTATTGTAAGTGGACGGCATTGCAGGAAGTGACGACAGTGGAACGCACGCTCTTAATTTTGATTGGCCAACTACTGACCAATGTTAACACCGCCTTGTAGCATAAGAGCTAACCTATACAATCTGCTCATAGTATTCGAAATCTGTTAACCTTCATTCCATACAGAGGTGGTAAAATTGACCAGTCATTGGCCAGTCAAAACTGGAGGTGTGTACTGAGGTTTTAGACTATGTGATCCACTGAGAGGCTGCTAATGGCGTTGTTTGGTGTAGTGCATGAGGTACTGTTGAAAATGCTCAAGTCATATAAAAGCTTACCAGTAACAATTAGCAAGACTAGCAACTGAGTCAATAATAAAAATAAATGTTTATATATGTAGCCTTCATTTCATTAATTAAAAAAGAAAAAAAAAAGCAGGCAAAGGGGTACTGTGTTGAACGAGTTGTACTATATTAACATTTGTCTTTGGGGTGTCAAACTACGAAGGATTACAGTAAATTCTTTTGCCTTCCATTATGCAATATTTATGTGCAACAAAACAAATTTGCCACAGAGACATTTTAACTCCTAATTGTTCCTGGGATTCCATCAGATTGAGTCTGATTTATGTGTAGAAATGTTTCGTCTGTTCTTAAAATCTTGCTGGCAGCAAGAAACCTAATTAACGTTGAAGCTTTCAAAGACCCTCGAACAACTGCTTCTCTGCATTTTTATGCACGAGGACTCTCATTAGTGGAGCTGAGCTTTGTGATTATTTATACCACTTGTATAATTAAAAATTCTGAGAGCTAATTACGATTATCCATCAGTTTTTCAACATCCCGGCAATGGAGGTCCTCACCTCTGCATGCATCACCTCCACCTAGTTTTGTTATTGTCATTTCTATTTCTGAAGTCTCTAGAGTATTTCAAGAAGACAATCACAGATTTGATCACTTTAGAAGGCAAGACAAAAATCATTGGTGTAATGAAAAGCTGAAGTGAGCTGTATATAGAAGGAACCATTGCTCAATTCCTTTGGGGAATGCTGCTTCCTTGCTGTTGTGCTTATCCTCTGAATCACTTACTCTAAAGGGACAATAAAGCCTAAAATAAACATAGCACGTATGGTGTTCTCCTAAAAAGTTATGACTTGTGCTGTGTGCACATCGCCCTGCCCCCTTAAAGACGAGCATTTGGGGCACTCTCTATCTCTTATACCGAGAGTGCCACAGAACTTATATGTTGTGATGATTTGCTCAGCTGCCTGTGTAGGCAGGCAGCCTTTTGACCATTGTGTAGGTTTGCATGCTGCAGGACTCTGGAAAGAAGAGCTTCTGTCAGTTTTGCAGCTTGTGCTTGCAGAGGAATTTGCATACGTTGTCATGCAAATTGCCTGGCCACATTCATTGGAGGCGTGTACTATAAGTACTATGTCTTTCCCACAATGCTTGGCTGGTCATAAGGATTTCGTCCTATGTGGGGTGTCAGCCTTACTCTCTGTTTGAAGATCAGCTTAGAGTAATTCCTGGAAACTGTGCTAGGCAGATTTCCCTAGTGCAGTTAGGATTGTTTATCTGTTTTGTTTGTCTGTTGCGATTGTCCTGTCCCAGCGGTGGTCGATAGGAAGTCATTCTGATCTCTGTTCTTGGAGCATAGCTGGTGCAGCGGTTGCTACCAGCTATCTCTTCTGTTCTGCCTCTCTGGATCGCGCTAGCCACTTTTCGCTAGCGCTGTGGATCCTTCTGTTCTGTCTCCTGGGATCGCGCTAGCCACTTTTCGCTAGCGCTGTGGATCCTTCTGTTCTGTCTCCTGGGATCGCGCTAGCCACTTTTCGCTAGTGCTGTGGATCCTTCTGTTCTGCTACTCTGTACCTGGATCGCGCTAGCCACTTTTCGCTAGTGCTGTGGATCCTATCTCTCGCGTGTCCCTGTTTTCGTGTGTCTGTCTTGTCTGCTACGCTTGCTGGAGGCTCGGTGAGGTAACCGTTAAGCAAGCGCTCGCGTCCTCTGTTTCATGTTTGTCTGTTAATGGTTAGTTAGGCGTGCTTGTCTCTATTGTGCTTATCACGTGGAGACCGCACATAACCGCGTGCACTGTTGCGAATGAGTGCGGTGTTCGCGGTTAGCTAGCGTTTGTTATTTTCCATATCTCCTCATTGTATTATTTGCTGTGCCTTTGCTAACCTCGTATTCTGTCCTGATCTGCCTTGTGTCACGTCTGGCGATCGCACCTCTCGCGATCGCGTTCCTATTTCATATATGCTGTTGTGTGTGCGCGGTCGCGGGGTGGCGACTGGATTGGCGCACACACATACAACCTGTCCCTTTGCTCGTTATCATTCGTAATCGCCTCTCTTGCGATTGCGTTCTGCGCTTCGTACAATTCCTGTCCGGCATTTGTGGAGGTACAGAGGATTGGTTCCTCTGCACTCCCCAGCTCCATCTGCCGACAGGAATTTCTCTCTACAGGTGCGTAGCACCTTTTGCTGGGTGCCTGCAAATATACGCTTGTGGAGGATTTCCGCCGAGATCAGCGCACGCGTTGTGCGCTGATCACGGAGAAAGTTCCACAATCGTTACAGTATGACCAGCCAAGCATTGTGGGAAAGACATAGTACTTATAGTACACGCCTCCAATGAATGTGGCCAGGCAATTTACATGACAACGTATGCAAATTCCTCTGCAAGCACAAGCTGCAAAACTGACAGAAGCTCTTCTTTCCAGAGTCCTGCAGCATGCAAACCTACACAATGGTCAAAAGGCTGCCTGCCTGCACAGGCAGCTGAGCAAATCATCACAGTTATCTGGATACTGGCCTGTTTGAACCCCCATTTGCTTCCTGGGATGTTGGGGCCTTGCTGGAGGAATTCGATTTTGATTGGAAAGCCTTTTGCGATTTTTACATCGCAAAAAGCGAAGATGTCTTGAATGCTTGTCTTGATTCTATGTACCTTCTGATTGATTCCGATGAATGTGACAAGGATGATGTGGATCTGGTAATCTATGTATGGCAAACGATTTTGGATGAGTTGCACACACACCAACCAATTGATTCCAATAAAGAGACATCGTTGTCGGATGATTGTTCCTGCCTTTCTGGGGTAAAGCATGAGAGTCTTGACTTTGTGCAATCTGAAATGAATGAGTATGCCGCTGTGGTTGATTCCTGTGCGAATCCTGAAGGATTCTCTCCTGACAGTGTGCAGTTTGAATCTGTGCGATCTGATGCCTGTTTCTCGGATGTTCCTGCAGATTGTGATCGGCATGAGTCTGCCGGTTTCCTCAAGGATGTGTGGGATCCTTTGTCATTTAGAAACAGATCTTTGAGATCTTCCATCTGTGACCCTGCTATGGGGAAAGTTTCTCGACTGTGCAGCGTCAAAAGTAAAATTAATATGCCTAATAAAGTTTGTCCTGTTGATGTCGCTATTTCTTCTGCAGATGATTCCCTGTCTCACCCTGTTCTCACCTGTAAGGGCCCGTTGCCTGGAGACAGTTGCTCCAGTGTTTCGGTCCTAGATGCCTTGCAGTCTGCTCCGCAGATCGCGGAGGTTTGCGCTATGGAAGCATCAGTTTCACAACCTAAAGTGAATTTTGATTCGCAGGTTTTGCGTTCTGATTCCTCGGATTCGACATTGTTAGCCGAATCTAAGAGTGAGACAGCGCTTCGGTTTTGCGAATCTGATGCTGAACCTTCATTGTCTTATTCAGAGACGCTTTCTCTGAGCCTGCCCTGTACCATGAATAACAAAACGATGTCCAATCACACTGACATTTGGGAGTCCCTTTCTTGCTTTGAAGAAAGTTCTGACTCTCCACCCTGTACTCTGGATAAGTCAATATTGCCTTGTACAATATCTCCTGCCCTGCCCCTAGAGGCTTGTCTAGGTATTGCTGCTATTTTTACCTGTCTTTCTGCAGTTTTGGAGTTGCAAGCTAGTTTGACTGCTACGCAGAATTCTGGGTGCAGCGAGATTAAAGTTAGGGAGTCAGTGTGTGGTCCAGTGAATATTCCTGTACGTTCCACTCATGATGATGAAATTCAGTCTCAGTTTATGGTGGAACCTTCCCTGGGACATCTGCCCTGTTCTCAAAATAAAGTTCCAGTTTTGCCCTGTAACATGGATAGTACAGAATCCTTCTTAGAAAACTTGAAAAATGATGTTCCTGAGGTCTTGTTTGATGTTCTGGAGGTCTCCGAGTTCCTCCCAGGGGGTGCAGAACTTGTAGGAGATGTCTCCTGCCCCCCAAGTCCTTCTGAGGTGTTACCCTCTTCCGTAGGCATTGCTGCCTTGCTGGCTACCTTTTCAGCTCTGATGGAGCTTCACTCATATGTAGTGTTGGGCGAACTCCTAGATGTTCGGGTTCGCGGACGTTCGCCGAACATCGCCGCGATGTTCGGGTGTTCGCGCCGAACTCCGAACATAATGGAAGTCAATGGGGACCCGAACTTTCGTGCTTTGTAAAGCTTCCTTACATGCTACATACCCCAAATTAGCAGGGTATGTGCACCTTGGGAGTGGGTACAAGAGGAAAAAAAATATTTGAAAAAGAGCTTATAGTTTTTGAGAAAATTGATTGTAAAGTTTCAAAGGAAAAACTGTCTTTTAAATGTGGAAAATGTCATGTTTCTTTGCACAGGTAACATGCTTTTTGTCGCCATGCAGTCATAAATGTAATACAGAGAAGAGGTTCCAGGAAAAGGGACCGGTAACGCTAACCCAGCAGCAGCAGCACACGTGATGGAACAGGAGCAGGCGCAGGAGGAGAAGGCCATGCTTTTTGAGACACAACAACCCAGGCCTTGCATGAGGACAAGAAGCGTGCGGATAGCATGCTTTTTACCGCCATGCAGTCATAAATGTAATAAAGATAAGAGGTTCAATAAACAGGGACCGGGCGTCAACGCTAACCCAGCAGCAGCAGACGTGATGGAACAGGAGGAGGCGCAGGAGGAGAAGGCCACGCTTTCAGGTGCAACTCAGGCCTTGCATGAGGACAAAAAAATGTGTGCGCAAAGCAATGCAATGAGTAGTTTTCAGGACACAATGGGCTATTCGGAGGAGCTATTCCCACCCCCACGATCTTCTACCTGTGAAAGGTCAATGGAACAGCCAAAAATGTTGTGCCCGGATTCACAACCTTTTTCTGTGGAAAATGCACCTCGCACTGACATGCAAGGCGAGGCCGAGGATGAACATGACGTCAACAACTCAACATGACGCAAAATGGGGGCGGAACAGAAAGCTGCTTTCAATGTTTTGAAGGCCTTAATTGCCTCCGGTGGCCAGTTAGATGCATCATTCATCACACCCAAATCCCAGAGCAATGTGTGCAGGAATTTGAATCGCAGGAGGTGTACCGAGATCATCTGGACAAGTGACCAAGTGACCAAGTGACAAAGTGAAAAGTGACAAAGTGACCAGTGACAAAGTGACAAAGTGACAAAATGACAAAGTGACAAAATGACAAAGTGACAAGTGACAAGTGACAAAGTGACAAGAGACAAAGTGACAAAATGACAAAGTGACAGTGACAAAGTGACAAGTGACAAAGTGACAAGTGACAAAGTGACAAAATGACAAAGTGACAAAGTGACCAGTGACAAAGTGACAACTGAGAGGTTGTTCTGGGGAGCTCCACTGCACTCAGTCGCATATGAGGAGAGGTCTCGTCGGGACTGCTGATCCTCCTCAGCTTGCTCAAAGCCTTGAGGGTTCCTGAAGATCCTCTGCTTGGAGTTCGCCGGGGTTCAGCTTGGTGTCGGGGTCGGCGGCGTCCTCCTCACTCCAACGTGGCAGATCTTCTGTTGAAGGAAAAAAAAACAAACATTGTTAAAAGTCCAGTACCGCTTCTGAAGGACTCACCAAGAGATGCAGGAGCGCTTCAATCTAGCGCACCATCGCTCGCTGGGTGATGTCCCTCCCTACGCGCTGGAATTCTACGCTGCACATGCTAGCACGCTTTTGCGCAGTGCCGAGGCGCATTCCAGCAGCTAGCTACCAAGCTTCTGTGGATCTGATTGGGCCACCATGTTGGATCTCTGCCAAGTCCTCCAAAATTTTGAGCAATCCACGTTGCGTGACTGAGCAGTGACAACTCTACAGTCAGCATTACAATACCACTGCTGTGTTTACTGAAGAAATCAATGTTGAAGATGGAAACCGCTGGCATGATGCAAGTGGGGGATTCTGAAGATGAAAACGATCAGCGTGATGATACCAACATCAGGCAACCTGCCTCAGGAAACGCTGGTCCCAGCTATGACAAAGAACAGGACGAGGAACAGCTGGAGTTGGAGCAGGAATTGGATGCCCCCACTGCCGAGGGACAGAGCGTTGCACGTTGGACTTCCACAATTTAGCGGGAATATACAGCAGAAGAGGAAGAAAGTGATGCTGGTGACGAATATGGTGCATCACAACAATCACAACGCTCACAAGAACATGAAGACAGAGGAGTCTGGCAGGACTCTCTGGCACACATGGCTCAATTCATGCTAGACTGCATTGAACGCGGCCCGCGCATTATTCACTATTCATTATTATTCATTATTCTGGAATCTGGACAACACCAATTACTAGGTTTAAACCCAGTTTATATAAACACAATGTTAAAAAACTGATTGAAGAAAGTGTCAGACAGGTCAAAAATGGAACAATTCCATCAGGCCCTTGAGGATGGAGACTTTAGAGAGGAGATTGACATCCTCCTCCTTCTCTAGCCAGTTGTACGCCGACAGACTGACTTCAGCAAACCCAGGAGTACCAGGAGGGCAGCAAAGAACACAAGCTGCTGCTAGTGCCCAAAAGGGAATGGTATTGGCAGTTTCCTTGGAGTGGGAACATTTTCTGACACCCATGCAGCAGCCCACAGAACAGCAATCGGGCAGTTCCACGTCCTCCAACACCAATCGCCTGGAGAAGATGGTCAAGGTCCAGGACTACATGTCAGATGGCGTAGCTGTGTTGAACAATCCATCTGCAGACAGACGGTGAGTGTGACAGGCAGCCCAGAAGGACCATGGCAACTCACTCATAGTACCACAGTTTGATAGTGCTGCCCAAAAAATTATATGGATCCGTGGACCCGGGCACTGCGGGCAGTACTGGGAAGTGGGAACGCAGATTTTAGTACCTAAACACACGATACAACATGTTTTCCGGGGTCGGACTCTGAGGCACATACAGATGGTCCCGATCATCATCCTCATCATACAACTCTTCTCCTGAGTCTGACCCACCCACCACCTCTGCCACCTCAACATCCCCAGACACAGACCCCTCATCGTCCTCAACATTAACTTGGGATGCTGGCCTGAGCCAGACCTCCTCCTCCACATCAGGCCCCATCATCTCCTCAATGGCAGCCCTCATTAATCGTTCTGGCGACGGACTGATGGACACAACGTTCTCCTCCGGGGAGGGCTGCTGCTGACCACTGGCTGCTGGGGTGGATGTTATAGCTTGCGTGGGGCGTTGGCTGTTGCTGTTGTTGGGAGTGCTGCTCACAGCGGTGGTCTCTGAGGAACTCATGGTGAGCTCATATAGTGGTTGGCGGTGAGTGGAGTATTACTGATCCCAGCAATATACACACTGACTGGCAGAGTACGCAATGCTATATAGTCTGGCTGAGCGGTGTACACAGAGTGGCAGTACACACAATGCTATATAGTCTGGCTGAGCGGTGTACACAGAGTGGCAGTACACACAATGCTATATAGTCTGGCTGAGCGGTGTACACAGAGTGGCAGTACACACAATGCTATATAGTCTGGCTGAGCGGTGTACATAGAGTGGCAGTACACACAATGCTATATAGTCTGGCTGAGCGGTGTACACAGAGTGGCAGTACACACAATGCTATATAGTCTGGCTGAGCGGTGTACACAGAGTGGCAGTACACACAATGCTATATAGTCTGGCTGAGCGGTGTACACAGAGTGGCAGTACACACAATGCTATATAGTCTGGCTGAGCGGTGTACACAGAGTGGCAGTACACACAATGCTATATAGTCTGGCTGAGCGGTGTACACAGAGTGGCAGTACACACAATGCTATATAGTCTGGCTGAGCGGTGTACACAGAGTGGCAGTACACACAATGCTATATAATCTGGCTGAGCCGTGTACACAGAGTGGCAGTAAACAATGCTATATAGTCTGGCTGAGCCGTGTACACAGAGTGGCAGTAAACAATGCTATATAGTCTGGCTGAGCGGTATACACAGAGTGGCAGTACACACAATGCTATATAGTCTGGCTGAGCGGTGTACACAGAGTGGCAGTACACACAATGCTATATAGTCTGGCTGAGCGGTGTACACAGAGTGGCAGTACACACAATGCTATATAGTCTGGCTGAGCGGTGTACACAGAGTGGCAGTACACACAATGCTATATAGTGTGGCTGAGCCGTGTACACAGAGTGGCAGTAAACAATGCTATATAGTCTGGCTGAGCGGTGTACACAGAGTGGCAGTACACACAATGCTATATAGTCTGGCTGAGCGGTGTACACAGAGTGGCAGTACACACAATGCTATATAGTCTGGCTGAGCGGTGTACACAGAGTGGCAGTACACACAATGCTATATAGTCTGGCTGAGCGGTGTACACAGAGTGGCAGTACACACAATGCTATATAGTCTGGCTGAGCGGTATACACAGAGTGGCAGTAAACACAATGCTATATATAGCGTGGCTGAGCGAGGTACAGTGGCAGTACACACAATGCTATATAGTCTGGCTGAGCGGTGTACACAGAGTGGCAGTAAACACAATGCTATATATAGTGTGGCTGAGCGAGGTACACAGTGGCAGTAAACAATGCTATATATAGTGTGGCTGAGCGAGCGGTGTACTACTGTTCCCAGCAGCGACACACAATGACTGGGGGGGACCCTGGCTAGCGTGGCTGGAGAGCGAACTACCCTGCCTGCCTACCCAAAGCTAAACCCACAGACAAATGGCGGAGATATGACGTGGTTCGGGTATTTATTTACCCGAACCACGTGACCCGTTCGGCCAATCAGAGCGCGTTCGGGGTCCGAACCACGTGACCCGTTCGGCCAATCACAGCGCTAGCCGAACATTCGGGGAACGTTCGGCCATGCGCTCTTAGTTCGGCCATGTGGCCGAACGGTTTGGCCGAGCACCATCAGGTGTTCGGCCGAACTCGAACATCACCCGAACAGGGTGATGTTCTGCAGAACCCGAACAGTGGTGAACACCGTTCGCCCAACACTACTCATATGTAGTCAATGATGATAATATTGTCACAGAAATTTCTGAATTTGTATCCGAGTCTTCTTTTGAAAGTCCAGTGCCTGTGACCTCCACTCATAATGATTCTCTGTCCGGTACTGGTTTTGGTCTTGTCGTGCCGGACTCTGAGGTTGGCAGTTCCCCGACATGTCCTGAGGTTTCTCCTGTGCTGGTGTACCCCAGTGTGCTCTGTGACCCAGAAAGCCCAAGTGTGCCTCGGTTACCAGCGTACTCAGATGCTTCCTCGGTGGAGACATGCTCTGATATGGCCTACCTGCTTGCATGCCCAGAAGTGGTCCCTGAAAGTCTTAATCTTGATGGGTGTCCTCGTAATTCTGAATCCGGAATTGTCATTGGTTCCATGGGGGTTCTTGGTAATTCTCCATGTGAGCCTGGTGATTGTTCTGCCCTCTTGGGATCTCTGTGGAGCTTCAAAAGGTTCTGGGAGATTCCGGGAGAGATTTTGCTTGGTACCCTGGATAAGATCAACGGTGGCTTTTGTGTTGTAAGGGACACTTCGAACAGGTATTGTGGCAGGTTTGGTATTTTCGGACGCTCCTTGGAAGGTGGTGGGTATTGTCTGGAGGGTGTCGATGGCTTCTTCTCTGGCGTTCACAGTCCTGATGGGTGTTATACTGAGACTGGTAGTACTGATGGGCATGTTTCGGTGGTTTCTGTTTCCGATGAGGTCGGTTTCGGGTGGACTGACTCTGGAATTGGACCTTGTCGTGCTGCCCCGACCTTCATGAGTCTTCAGTTTGAGTCTGTTGCTAATAGCAGTTTTGAGGGTCGTCTGGAATTCGACCCTGGAGGGGGGGGGGGGTACTGTGATGATTTGCTCAGCTGCCTGTGCAGGCAGGCAGCCTTTTGACCATTGTGTAGGTTTGCATGCTGCAGGACTCTGGAAAGAAGAGCTTCTGTCAGTTTTGCAGCTTGTGCTTGCAGAGGAATTTGCATACGTTGTCATGCAAATTGCCTCGCCACATTCATTGGAGGCGTGTACTATAAGTACTATGTCTTTCCCACAATGCTTGGCTGGTCATAAGGATTTCATCCTATGTAACACTCCTGGTAGGGTGTCAGCCTTACTCTCTGTTTGAAGATCAGCTTAGAGCAATTCCTGGAAACTGTGCTAGGCAGATTTCCCTAGTGCAGGTAGGATTGTTTATCTGTTTTGTTTGTCTGTTGCGATTGTCCTGTCCCAGCGGTGGTCGATAGGAAGTCGTTCTGATCTCTGTTCTTGGAGCATAGCTGGTGCAGCGGTTGCTACCAGCTATCTCTTCTGTTCTGCCTCTCTGGATCGCGCTAGCCACTTTTCGCTAGCGCTGTGGATCCTTCTGTTCTGTCTCCTGGGATCGCGCTAGCCACTTTTCGCTAGCGCTGTGGATCCTTCTGTTCTGCTACTCTGTACCTGGATCGCGCTAGCCACTTTTCGCTAGTGCTGTGGATCCTATCTCTCGCTTGTCCCTGTTTTCGTGTGTCTGTCTTGTCTGCTACGCTTGCTGGAGGATCGGTGAGGTAACCGTTAAGCAAGCGCTCACGTCCTCTGTTTCATGTTTGTCTGTTAATGGTTAGTTAGGCGTGCTTGTCTCTATTGTGCTTATCACGTGGAGACCGCACATAACCGCGTGCACTGTTGCGAATGAGTGCGGTGTTCGCGGTTAGCTAGCGTTTGTTATTTTCCGTATCTCCTCATTGTATTATTTGCTGTGCCTTTGCTAACCTCGTATTCTGTCCTGATCTGCCTTGTGTCACGTCTGGCGATCGCACCTCTCGCGATCGCGTTCCTATTTCATATCTGCTGTTGTGTGTGCGCGGTCGCGGGGTGGCGACTGAATTGGCGCACACACATACAACCTGTCCCTTTGCTCGTTCTCATTCGCAATCGCCTCTCTTGCGATTGCGTTCTGCGCTTCGTACAATTCCTGTCTGGCATTTGTGGAGGTACAGAGGATTAGTTCCTCTGCACTCCCCAGCTCCATCTGCCGACAGGAATTTCCCTCTACAGGTGCGTAGCACCTTTTGCTGGGTGCCTGCAAATATACGCTTGTGGAGGATTTCCGCCGTGTCAGTGCACGCGTTGTGCGCTGATCATGGAGAAAGTTCCACAATCGTTACATCTGTAAGGGGTTGTGGCTAAGCATCAGGAGTTGGCACACATGGGGTCTTAAGGGGTGAGTTAGACAAAAACACTATTTCCATAAGAGTCCTGCCTAATGCCACAATAGACCTGTCTGTCATTAGCAATGGAGTTGTGTGGGCTTGCCATTATGTTCATCTCCTAAATTTCCATAAGAGTCTTGTCCAATTCTGCAATTCACCTGACCCCCAGTAACAATAATCTGCAGGGAAGAAATGCCAGTGTGCAGATAAAAGCCCCGGCAGAAGCATGGTGTTTCCCACTGGATTGCAACAGACCAACAGGAATCCTCTCTCCCCAGAAAGGATTCTCATTTGTTCATTGAGAGTGGTGGGCCAATGAGAATCCACCCTGTTGGAAGAAGGATTCCCATTGGCTTGTTGCAATCCAATGGTGAGCCCCATACTTAATCTGGTGCTGCTTAGACCTGTATACAAGGAAGGAGAAACAGATGCGTGGTGACACGAGTGGATAAGATGCACAACGGAAGATAATGCAGTGTGTGCGGACATACACCAGGCATGGATAAACTGTGAACATGCTGCGTGCATCTGGTAGAGTGATATATCAAAGTGCTTTGTGGGAACAGCTTTTGCTTCATAGGCTCTGAAACAAAACTTGCAACATTTATGCTTGTGTCTCATATGTTATTAGATATATTTTATTTCCTCACTGGTGATATTTTATTGACAGTAAAATAACCTCATGTTTTATTTAAAAACATATTTTTTTATTTTAAGATTTCATGTGGTATTTCAATCTTTATATTAAGGATTTGTGTTGTGTTACTCCCTTACTGTACATGCAAAATGGAAGCCAGCTGTGATGCAATTAGCATTTGTAGTTATAAACTGCATTGCTATAATGTAGCAAAAAATGTTTCCAAAAATGTGTGATGATAAAAGATATGTTTATCTTAAAAGCCTGAATATAAAAACCTTTGTTAGTTACCATCAAATCTTCCCATTGTCAATCTGGATCATTTACTACACTATAATCGTGCAGATTTGTGTTATATACAACATCATTGAAGTTAGGAAAATGATAACTTTTTATACTGCTGAGTGGTTTAATTAGCTTTCTTCTTTGGCGCTCAAGACCAGTGATGCTCACTGGATGCTCTCACAGTAATCACGAGTGATTACTCGTGATTAGAGATGGTTTGAACACAAACTTGTTCGCGCGAACAACGCGAGTTCGTGTTCACGTCGAAATGCAAACTTTATGCGAGTTCGACCCGCCCCCTATACTACATCATTGGGCTAAACTAAAAGCGGTCAGCAGGAACATGGCAGCCAATCGGGCTACACTCCTTCCTGGATCCCTCCCCTTATAAAAGACAGCAGCATCTGCCATTTTCTCACTCTGTCTGCTGCTGATATTGGTGAGAGAAGGGAGAGACACTGGAGAGATAGGGAAAGGGATAGTTAGGAGGTCTGTTAGCTTGTTCCTTGCTGATATTTATTGCTGAAAAGCACCCCAAAACAGCTCTTTTGAGAGCTAATGTTCTTGTAATGTGTGTTTTTTTTGGTGTGGCCCACTGATACTGCATATACAGCCCTGTTTGTCACAGCTTGCCCTTGCTATATACTGTGCCACGCTCAGCACATTCAGTGCCTACCTTTTCACTGTACCTGTGTGACTGCTGCACATTGTATTTTTATACCAGTCACTGCATACCTTTCACTGCATCTGTGTGACCACATGCTGTTTTATATACCAGCAGTCAGTGCATCCATTATCACTGCACCTGTGTGACTGCATATTGTTCTACCAGCAGTCAGTCACTTCATATCTTTCACTGCACCTGTGTGACTGCACATTGGTATACTAGCAGTCACTGCATACCTTTCACTGCATCTGTGTGACCGCACGCTGTTTTATATACCAGTCAGAATCAGAATCAGAATCAGAATCATTTTTATTTCGCCAAGTACAGCGGGAGCTGTACTCGGAATTGATCGTGGTTCACATGGCTTAGACATAGTAAAGAGGAACAAGATGCACACATAAACAATTAAGAACTACAGTGATGATATATATCTGTTCAACACAAGTGACAGTCCTGGGTCAGCAGTCAGTGCTTTACTACCTGCCGTGCAGGAGCAGTCACTGCATACCTTTTCACTGCACCTGTGTGACTGCACATTGCATTATACCACCAGCAGTCACTGCATACCTTTTACTGCATCTGTGTGACAGCACGCTGTTTTATATAACAGCAGTCAGTGCATACCTTTTCACTGCACCTGTGTGACTGCACATTGCATTATACCTGTCAGTGCATACCTTTCACTTAAATGGATAGCAGACTTGCCCTCCATAACAGATTCTCATTATAGGATTTCAAGTGTATTCATCTCATCATTATACAGCAGTCAATGTATACCTTTCACTGCATCTGTGTGACTGCACATTGTATTATACCAGCAGTCAGTGTATACCTTTCACTGCATCTGTGTGACTGCACATTGGTTTATACCAGCAGTCAGTGTATACCTTTCACTGCGTCTGTGTGACTGCACATTGTATTAGTCAAGTCAGTGCATACCTTTCACTTCAACCCTCCCAATATGGACAAAACAACAGGCAGAGGCAGAGCCAGAGGCAGGCCACCCAGCAGGTCTGTTTGAGATCGTGCTGACATGATTTTGTGTGGCCTGCGACCAAAGTACAGTGTGCAGACGGCATGTGCCATCAACTGCCAAGATTGTCAGGATGTAGTTGACTATTTAACACAGAACACCTCATCTTCCTCAGCTTCCGCATGGAAACATGACATATTTTCCTCTTCCTGCTCTGATTCTGGCATCCCACTTAACACTCAGTCGGCAGCCATCACCAAAGTGCCATCATTCCAGGGCTCAGGGATGTGGACATTTTTGTGTGTGTCTGCCTCAGATGAGAGTGATGCCATCTGTACTCTCTGCCACCGAAAATTGAGCCATGGAAGACCAAGTCCAGCGTAGCGACAACTGCCTTACTAAGGCACATGATGAAAAAGCACAAACTGCAATGTGATGACCACCTTAGGGAAAGCAGCAAACAAAAGCAAAGCCACAGACCCCAGTGGAAGATACCAGGCCGCAATTATTTCTCAAAAAAGGCAAGTGGTGTCATCTCTGGCACACAACGTTGGGTCAAGGGTCCATCTGACCATGGATGCCTGGTCTGCAAAGCACGGTCAGGCCTGCCCGAAGACTAAGTCAGTCCCCACACACAGCATCTCTGCCTGCATGCCGTGTGACTGCCTGCCGCAAGACTAAGTCAGTCCCCACACAGCATCTCTGCCTGCAGGCCCCTTGACTGCCTTCTCTGGCACCACCAACAGGGACTCCAGGTGGATTCCTGAATTTTTAAAGCCGCTGCTAGCAGCGGCCGCTATAGTAATTTTTCTGGTGCGTGTACGCCTGCCTAATTTTCCTGGCTGCACTGCGGCTGCAACAACAAAACAAAAGGCATGTACATGTGTCAATTCCCCTTCTTGATCGTTACCTTGCCACGGTAAAGGGGCTTGCGTATCACAATGAAGCAATGACCGGCTATATGAGTATGTTGGGGGCAAACCTTACTCAAGATAATAAGGTCATTGCTTCATTGTGGACAGACCAAATTCGATCAGCTGGACACTGTTGTTCTGTCATTGAGATACCCCAACCCGACCATATGGGCTTGAAAACCGCCATTGCATGCACTCTTGCCATGGTGCACACCAGTCCAGCACGGCCATCACTACACAAACAGCTGTTTGTGGTGCGTTACACAGTGAGTTTGGTCTGTCAGTGTGAAGCTGTACACTAATTACACTACCTGATTCATGTATACACACGCAAGATGTTTTAAAGCACTTTATGCCTCCAATTTAGCAATGCAATGTGATTTCTGCCCTTAAAACCGTGCTGTGCGTCAAATCCGTAAATTTCCCTGGGATTTTTGGCGTGTAATTCACTCCGCCGTGCTCCCCTCCAGGTGTTAGACCCCTTGAAACATCTTTTCCATCACCTTTGTGGCCAGAATTAGTGTTTGTAGTTTTGAAAGTTCGCCTACCCATTGAAGTCTATTGCAGATCGCATGGTTCTTTTGCAGAAGTTCGCGTTCGAGGTTTGCGAACCTAAAATCGGAGTTTTGAGCCATTTCTACTCGTGATTCAAATGAGGTGTGCGGCAGGGATACAAGGGGTTATTTACCCATAATTCCGCCATCCGCCCTGCGTTCCAAAAAGCTTGCACGCATCCTATTGGTCGCATTGCAAGCCTCACACCAGTTCGCCGGTGTGAGGCTTGCAACGCAACCAATAGGACGCATGCAAGCTCTTTGAAATGCAGGGCGGATGGCGGAATTATGGGTAAATAACCCTTTGTATACCTGTCGCACACCTGCGCCAATTAAACCTCATTTGAATCACGAGTAATCACCCATGACTTAAAAAGAATGGGCAAGCACAAATAGTCACACCAGCAGGAGATGGGTGCAAACAGTGTAGAGGTTGACAGCTGTTTTGCGTTCAACAAATGTTGTGCTTTAGCAGAACACTGAGCCACTCTACAAACTTACCCTAAATCCACATAGTAATGAATACAATTAACTTACATGCACACAACTGGACCGGAACTAGTATGTTTGTCTATACTTTGAATGTTTGTAACAATAAAGGTATATTTCATCCGTGGAAGTGTGCTATCACTGTGCCTTACTTGATGTATTTAGTTTTCTTCTTTGTCCTTTTACCTGTTTTTCTCCTTCCTAACCCCTTTATTCACAATAAAAGTTGAGTAAGGACAGGTTGATAATGGTTATAAACAAAGACAAGCATAAGATAGATAGACACACTCTATTTAACTTGGCCAAGCAGGTCATTCATGGCATGTGTAAAGGAGTCCCCTGACCTCCTTGAAGATCTGTATACCTAACATTTATTGGAAAACCATTCTGTTATGAGCTACTCATTGTCTCTACTTCCCTCTCCATTGCTACAGTGCTTGGCATGAAGCAGGTAATTTGGGCACGTAGGCTACCTCAGAAGAAAAGGCCCCTCATTAGTTACAATGTAAACAGTGAAAGAAAGGTGCCCATTGGGAAATTTGGGCACCCGTTATGTTATTGGCAGTGCATTTATATTCTTATGGAAACAACATTTTTCCACAAACCCGCACAAGCTGCAGTGCCAGCAGCAGCAGAGGAACCGGATATTCAGAAGACAGGTACATTTGAGCAAAAACACTGTCCGTTCTCATAGACTTCTATTGATTCTGTCGCCATCAGCTATGTCAGTGATCCAAACTTTATTGTGTAGGTTCCAATTTTACGTTCAAGTTACTGAAACAGATCCAACAGCTTCCCTCACCAAAGTGTAGCCCCACATCCCTCACTCTAGAAAGTGTAGCCAGCATAACTCCGCTCCCACATCCCTCACTCTAGCAAGTGTAGCCAGCATAACTCCCCTCCCACAGCCCACACCCTAGGAAGTTTGTCTACTGAAACCCATCACCAAGTAACAAATTCACGTGCCATATACTCCACATATCATGGGCGTAACAATAGCGGATGCAGCCCACCCTCCCCCCCCCCGGGCCCGCTCGTGGCCGTTTTGGGGGGCTGGAGGGGTCGCACCATGAGGGGAAAGCTATGGCCACAATTGGCGGGGAGAGGGGAAGGTTCCATACCCTTCCTCACCTCGGGCTTTCCCCTCTGTGCTCCCCTCCAGCTTCTAGCTAATACAAGTGCAGCGAGCGGAGCGGCGAGCAGCGGCAGGCAAACATAGCCCGAGGTGAGGGAGGGGGGGGACCTTCCCCTCTCCCCGCCGAGTGTGGCCATAGCTTCCCCTCATGGTGCGACCCCTCAAGCCCCCCAAAACAGCCACGAGTGGGCCCTGGGGGGAGGGGGCCCGCTCACAATTTCTGCAGGGGGGCCCGGGGGCTCTTAGTTACGCCCCTGCCACATATACAAAAAATTGTAGCAAAGCAGAGTATTTTACATGTTCCAGTGCTTCATTAGGACTGTTCTCTCTTTAAGACGGTCAGCAGTTTCACGCTGTGCTGATAAATACCTCCTTACTGCAATATTTGCGTAATGCCCATTACATACTTTGTACAAACGTCTGTAAAATGTATGTGTGCTGTCTGTGCACATCAATTTTAGCATCAGGTAACAAATCTCCATTAATACAGTAGAGTTTTAGATTACAGTAGACAGGGGATTGGCTGATGCTGGGCAAGTGTGCTTTCAGGTTGCTTGAAAATCAATGTTAAAAATAGGCCTTGATAATATAGTACTATACCCCAATCTAAACATATATACCATGATCTCTGGATTACATTTTAAAATACAGTAGTTAAAAGTATATTAAACTTGGGGGAGCCATGGATGGAGCAGATGACAAGGATGCAGGTGGCATCCTGTTTAAATGGGTGCCCGATATAACAGAGAGCACAGGACAAGACAAATCAGGACGCATTTTAACTACCTAAAGACCGCCCCACGCCAATGGGCGTCAGGTCCTGGAGCCGGCTACTGAAGGAGATTGCGCGCATCTCCTTCTCAGGGGGCAGAGCTCCGCCCCCTCCTCAGTCTCCGAGCGGCTGTTGCCGCTCGGGAGACTGTTAGACGGCGTGATCGCCATCTATTTACATAGTGCAGCGCTGCGATCAGCAGCAGCGCTGCACTGGGGACAGTTGTGTGACACGACAGTGATCGGCGCTCATAGGGTGAAGCCTATGAGAGCTGATTGCTATGATTGGCTGGCTAGGGGAGGGAAGGTTTTAAATAAATGAATGAAGGCAAAAATATAAAAAATAAATAAAAAACAGCAACATAAATATTGATAAATAAATAAATAAACACTGGGGGGGAGGGGGTGATCAGACCCCACCAACAGAGAGCTCTGTTGGTGGGGAGAAGAGGGGGGGCGGAATCACTTGTGTGCTGAGTTGTACGGGCCTGCAGCTATGCCTTAAAGCTGCAGTGGCCCATTTAGTTAAAATTGCCCTGGTCTTTAGGGGGGCTTTCCACTGCAGTCCTCAAGAGGTTAAGGGGGGTGGTTAAAGTTAGGTGCAGGAGGGGGTGGGAGATTACGCTTAGCTGCCCACTGGGAGGGGGGGTTAAGGTCAGTTTCCCACTGGGGGGTAAGCTTAGGCACCACGAGGTGTGTGCGTTAAGGGTTTTGGGAGAAATTAGGTCATAGCAAAATTTTGGTAAATATTACCAATATTTTACCATTAGATTAATGATGTAATAGAATATCAGTAATTTTACCGATATTCTACTACCGTCACAACACAGCAGAACCCACAAACAGCTTGAGAAGGTGACCTTCACCACTGCCAGTGATTTATGCTGTTTGGTTAAGGCTACTGGTTAGTTGAGTTCCAGATAACCGGGCCTCTACTGTACCTAAAAATTGCTAAAAAATACATTTTCAGTAAATAGCAGAACACTGAAGATTTGACACTAATCATTTTAGGTAGATGAGAACATTTTAGGTCAAAGAAATAATAATCTAAAATAGTTTTACAATATCTGTGAAGTTGTAAGGCAAAATAGTTACCAATGTTAACAATAATGTAAACAGATTCACAGAAATTGCATGTAAGGATGATTTGTTTCATTTAGCTCAACGTCATTTTTTACTGGGAAAAAAAAGGAAGAAAGTTTTAGAGGTGAAGTTATTCTGAAATGTTTACTAGCTTCAACAGGAGCTTTACTGCATTAACAATCAATATTTCTCAATTAAGATATGGAAATTTCACTTTCAAGAGTGGGTCAAAAACAGTTTAGCTGCATTGTAGGCACAGTGTTCTCTGGTGCATTGACAGCGTTGATTTATTTAGAAGCAATATTTCAAGGGAAATGAAATATTATTACGGTTAAAGGGCACTACTATGCAGATGTTTTATTTAATCAGACCGCTAATGTTGTGGTCTCAATGCCATATTTTTGGAAGAAGCAGATTCTGGAGATCCTTTGCACCAATGCCATAAAGTCAAATGGTCTTCCCAGTATTTTTTGGATATTCTTTACTTGGAACTTAATTGGAATGCCCGCTGCCCGCCGAACCCCACATGGCACCAAAGCCGGGACAAGGTCCTCCAGCACCCAAGGCTGAGACACCAAAGTGCGCCCCCCCATCCCTCCCACCCATCACACACTGATTGCTATTAGACTAAGAGATGCCCCAGGGCCCCAGCACCTTAGTCTCTAGTTATCTGGCTTGCAGTCACTGCCATGTATCCCCTTTTCTTATTTCTCTCTGCTTCAAACACAATGGCGGAATGATAGCTGAGTGAGTTGTGCGCCCCCTCCTTCACTGCGCCCTGAGGCTGGAGCCTCTCTCGCCTCTGCCTCGGCCCGGCCCTGATGGCACCACACCACAGCAGCCTGGCAATTCAGGGGGCAGCGCCAGCGCTCCACTCCCCACACAGCGACCAGCCACAGAGGACTATGCCAGCAGCAGCAAGTATGTAATTGCAACTGTGCCTCTGTGTGCCAATCTCTGCTGCCTCCAGTATGCCCTGCATAAGCTGTTACTCTGTGCCAGTGGCTGCAGTCTGTGCTGAACGAACTCTGCTGCCTCCAGTATGCCCAGTATAAGCTGTTACTCTGTGGCAGTGGCTGCAGTGTGTGCTTATTTCTGCTGCCTCCAGTATGCCCAGCATAAGCTGTTACTCTGTGCCAGTGGCTGCAGTGTGTGCTGATCTCTGATGCCTCCAGTATGCCCAGGATAAGTTGTTACTCTGTGGCAGTGGCTGCAGTGTGTGCGGATCTTTGCTGCCACCAGTATGCCCAGGATTTCTGCCTCCAGTATGCCCAGGATAAGCTGCTACTCTGTGCCAGTGGCTGCAGTGTGTGCTGATCTCTGCTGTCTCCAGTATGCCTAGGATAAGCTGTTACTCTGTGCCAGTGGCTGCAGTGTGTGCTGATCTCTGCTGCCTCTAGTATGTCCAGGATAAGCTGATACTCTGTGCCTTTACTGATAGTACACTAGCTGCAGTGTGTGCTTATCTCTGCTCCCCCAGTATGTACATTATAGGCTGTTACTCTGTGTCTGTACTGATTGTAACCTAGCAGCAGTGAGTGCTTATCTCTGCTCATCCAGTATGTACAGTATAAGCTGTTATTCTGTGCCTGTACTGATAGCAAATGAGCTGCAATGTGTGCTGATCTCTGCTACCTCCAGTATGTACACTGTAAGCTGTTACTCTGTGTCTGTACTGATAGTAACCTATAAGCAGTGTGTGCTTATCTGTGGTCCTCCAGTATGTGTACAGTATAAGTTGTTACTCTGTGTCTGTATTGATAGTAAACTAGCTGCAGTGTGTGCTGATCTCTGGTACCTCCAGTATGTACTGTATAAGCTGTTACTCTGTGCCTGTACTGATAGCACACTAGCTGCAGTGTGTGCTGATCTCTGCTACCTCCAGTACATACTGTATAAGCTGTTACTCTATGCCTGTACTGATAGGAAACTAGCTGCAGTGTGTGCTGATCTCTACTACTTTCAGTACAGTATTGGCTGTAAAGCCTGGTACACACATACAATTTTGATTAGCCAATTTTACAACTTCTAGGTATTATGAGAGCTCAGCTCTGTTCATAGTATTCAACGTATGTTAGACCTAAAAATACATGGGGGTGGTAAAATTGGTCAGTGATTGAGCAATCAAAATTGAATGTGTGTATCTGTATGCATCTTTACTCTATGCCTATACTGATTGTAAACTATTCAATTAAAGGACAGGGTCTCCGTCCAACATTTTGATGTACAGGCCCATTATCTTTACCTTACACCGCTGTAACTTGGCCACGCCCACTCCCTGCAAGGCCATGCTCTTTTTTTTTTTTGCAGCAGCGCGCTACGCAAGTACCCACCTCCTGGTGCCCATGGGGGCCCCGGATCTCTTAGGATCCTAGAATGCCCCTGTCTAGCCCACGGGACCCACTTTTACTGCCACTACTGCTCTCTGCTCCATCTTATAACACTGGAGCCCCAGTAAAAGCATCTTCATAGCTCTTGCTGGGGCTCCCCCTCAGTACACACAGGACAATTCTTATTGATCCACCTAGTGGACTAATGGGGATCCTTGAAAGAGCTATCAAGATGCTTTTACTTGGACTCCACTGTAATAGAAGGAGAGCAGCAGCAGTGGTCAGAGTGGGTCAGGCAGAACAACACAGAGCGACAGGAAGAGACGTGTAGCGACAGTGCCAAGAGAGCCTGGCCTGCAGTGGAGGATGTTGGGTAAGTGCCAGGGAGTCTAAGGCAGCGGTCACACTTGTCTGCTTTCGTGCGCGTTTTCTGCACAGAAAAACTGATTTCAACTGAGAACTCATGTCAATCAATAGGCTAGGTCACACTTGAATGCAGATTTTGCGCGCAGAAAAGAAACTGGCATCATGCGCAATTTGTCAGTTTTCTCTATATATTACATTAGCTGCTGTGAGGCAGGGGTCACACTTGTCTTTCAGTTTTCTGAAAAGTGTAGAAAACTGAAAGACAAGTGTGACCGCTGCCTAATGGTTCTAGTGGCAGACATTGTATAGTGTGTTTTACTTTTTTCCTTTTCTTTTGTATTTGCAGAAGTATAATAAAGCTTATTTAATTATTTTTGTCTTAGTTAATTAACCCCTTCTTGTCTTCTAGGCTTCCTGCGACGTCACAGGAAGCAGGAAGTGAGAAGACAAGATGAGATCCCGGCCGGTACGCACGGAGAGGCAGTGGTAAGATTTACAGCCTGCTCCGCTGCCCATTTTACTCTGCGGGGGGAAGGGGACACTGGGGGGCATATTAGGAGGGAGGGAGAAGTTTAATGGCGGCGGCCATCCATGCCGCATACGCATCCCGGGCTGGTGCCTCGATCGTTTTTTTTCCCCCTCTCTCCCCAGCGGCCGGGACCAGGGGGGGGGGCAGCGTGGGACAGCGGGACGGTCCCCCAAAATCGGGACCGTCCCGACGAAATCGGGTCGGTTGGGGCCCCTGCTTCCCTCCCCCCACCAGCCAATCCTTGCGGCTGACAGCGGATCACCCCTGAGCCTGCCAGGGGGACAGCCGTGTCAAACAGCTGTCTCCAGTACAGCACTGCCTTAGATCGCAGTGTTGTACGGAGTAAATACAGGCCATCAGAGACATGACAGGAGGGAGGGGCCCAGTTAATTCTAGGGCGCAGTGAACACAGAGTCACACAAACTGGGCCCAAGATGCTGCAATAATGTACTGTAAGTTTCCCTTAGCCATCCCTGCTGCATTGCTTTTTCTATCTCTCCTCACCCACTATGTTTGTGTATGTGTGTATGTTACATTACCCTGGGCTGCTTTCTCCAAGTTCTGTCCTCCTTGTCCCGCCTCCCTGAGCTGGTGGTTTCTAGTTCCTGTTTCCTTGCTGTCCACCACCAGCTCAGCTCCACCCCCTATGTCTCCTCCTCACTTACTCACACTGCAATGGGGCTGATGGGAGGAGGAGAGATAGAGAGCAGCAAACAGCCAGGAGAAGCATGTGTGTCTCACTGAGTGGTGTCACAACACAGACAGGACCCAGACAGCACTGCACAGCCAGGAGAAGCATGTGTGTGACTGAGTGGTGTCACAACACAGACAGGACCCAGACAGCACTGCACAGCCAGGAGAAGCACGTGTGTGACTCACTGAGTGGTGTCACAACACAGACAGGACCCACACTGCACTGCACAGCCAGGCTCTTAGAAAAAAAAAGTATGTACTGATAATGGGTGGGAATTTCTTTAAAGGCTTATTGTTTTTTTTTTAAATAAATCTCAATGAGGCTTATTCTTAAAGTGAATCTGAGTTGTTGAATTTATGTTAATTTATTGTTACCTGGGGCTTCCTCCAGCCCCATGAGCATTGTGGCCTCCCTCATAGTCCTCTTTCTTGCGCTATGCCTCCCAGTAATCTGTCCAGCCGCACTCCTCTACACATATGTGGGTTGGCCGTGCACACCCCTTGTTGCACTCCCACAGATGGAACATTCTGTGCCAGCGCAGTAGTACTACGCGCATGCGCAGAAGCCTATGACTGGCAGCGACTGACTGGATTACCAGGAGTCATAAGGGCAGAACAGAGTGGCCAAAGAGGACGGCAAAGGAGGCCATATTCCTCATGGGGCTGGAAGAAACCCCAGGTAAGTATAAATAAGTCCCAATGTACCATCAGGTACACTTTAAAGGATACCAGAGCCATAAGCGTCTCCCTCCTTTGTCACCTAAATTCCCCCTTGCAGCCTCTGCTGTGCGACTGGGTCAGCGAGTGAGTTGTGCAGTAGTGCGCAGGTACTGGCCCGGCTGCGCAAGTCTTAGTTCATGCAACCACGGCCAAGAGCAATGCACAACATAGTCGTGACATGCACAGTGCACTTGCACCCGTGGGAGCACATCAAGGACGTGTGCACTCAGGTTAGGGGGGCACGGCTGTGCGACCCGCTGACCCAGAAGAGTCTCTAAGGGGGCAATTAGGTAACACAAAGGAAAGGGATGGAGCAGAATGGACATGAGGACAGCTTTCCATACTTTCCTGCTCCCCCCCGTTTTTCATATTCCTTTCTACTCTGGTATCCTTTCAAGGGTTGTTTAAGTGAAAAAATGCAGTTTAATTTGCCTGGGGCTGTTTGCAGCCCCTTGCAGTCATCCTGTGCACATCCTGTCACTTCGGAACCCTCCAGTCAGCAGCGGTAACCCCCTCAAAGCTAGCTGGTCATCACAGGAGCATTCTGCACATGGGCAGAAATTATTTTTCCCATACTGCACATGCGCAGAATGCTGATGTGCATGGGGACATGATGAGGTGCATGGCCGGCCAGCCAGCTTTGATAGGGGTCATCCTGAAAGGACGGTGTGGGCACAGGATGACTGCAGGGGGCTGCAAGAAGCCACAGGTAAGTTAAACTTTTTTTTTTACTTTAAATTTCTTTTTAACGAAATCCTGGGTAATTGTAATTAAGCAGTGTCCATATTTTTTGTCCAAAATGCAATATGGACACAGACTATGTCCTATGTTCTCCATGCCCCACAGCTCCATTTAGCTGCAGCTTGGTCTGGACTAGGGGGTCAGGGTATTTAAACTAGTAGAAGCCTGCTGTGCATGCGCAGTTCAGGCCGTTTGATTCATGCGTATGAGCAATTAATTCAGAATGCTGTGGCTGCGCTACCGGCTTCTTGAGCATGATGCGTGCACTCACAGCTGCTGCCAGCAGTACATGAGAACTGAATTGGAGGGAAAAGCCTTCTTCCTTGGGTCGGGGCCTACTCCGGTCCAAATTGTAGCTGAATGGAGTCATGGGTAGAAAAACGGAGGATGCAGTCCATGTCCAGCATTATGGTCACAACTGTTTAATTAAAGGATATCTGAGGTGGAATAAAAAAGTTCACCTTTAATTACCTGGGGCTTCTTCCAGCACCTAGAAGTCTATCAGTTTCAGCGCTGCAGTTCGGCCTCCCTCCACGGTGCCGCTGTCCTGCCTGTAACATCGCGGACCAAAACGCAGACTGCTCCCAGCTACAGGAGGTGGAGATACCAGCATCCCTGCTTGAGTCAGCGATGTTACGGACAGGAGGTCGGCACCATGGAGGGTGGCCGAACTACAGCGCTGGAACTGATAGACTTCTAGGGCCTGAAAGAAGCCCCATGTAGGGAAAACTAAACTTTTTTTATTTTGTGTTGTATATCCTTTAAAAGATACCAGAGCCAAATGATATATTAAAAACAGCAGGCATGTATTAGGTGCAGACCTCAGCCCACTGCTTCCCCCGTTCTCATCCTATATACAGTAAATCCTCCACTGCAGGTTCAGGTCACCAGAGTCGGGTGCTCTGTGCACAACCTCTCAATTGCATCATAGGGGGTTCAGTTTTTTACCCAGTATGGGGCCCAGAAATTTCTGAAGGTGGCCCTGTAAGGAAGCACTAAGTTGTAAAATGCTTTGTGTCACAAGGTGAAGGAAGAAGTAAAACAAAATCAAAGACTTGACAAAGAATCTACCACTTTCTCACTGTACCAAAACTATTTTCTATCGTATTGTCTTAGTTGAAGAGATTTACCCATTTCCTTCCTGGACACAAGTGTGAAACTTTTTGCCAGTGTGGACATTGGTTTTTGGTAAACCCAAGGCACGTTGTAATTGATTTACATTTTACAAGACTCAACTTTTGAAACGTTATGCTGAGAATACACAATGAGATTTTTCAGCAGATTTACTGTCCAATGGTTTTTCCGATGGTTTTTCTGATCGATTTCCATTTACTTCTATGAGAAATCGATCAGAAAAAGGATTGAAAATCAGATCGGACATGTCGGAAATTATCTATCAAACCATCTATCTGCTAAAAAATCTCATGGTGTATTCCCAGCATTACACATTTATTTACTACATCAGTAAAGGAAGGCTTTTCTGCCAGTAAAACCATCAGGTGGAGACTGTGGAGTTTCAAAATAAATCCTTATGTAAAGAAATCAATAATTTAAACCGATTTAAATATATTTTACTGTTTGCATTTTAAACTTTTGTGACAACCAGATTTCTTTGGGATAACTATATATTTTGCAGATTTTTAGGAAACAGAACTGTTTTACTTTATATGTGGTAAGGAAAGGAATGCCAGATGACAGCTGTGTGAGGTAACTGAGCTAACTGAGCATTTGAATAGTGAATGTATCTCGGCAGATGAACTGCTAGACTGTGTGCAAATAGGGTTTTGATGTACGGCTGTTGGGTGTAGGTAAGCATATTTATGATCATGTGGCAAAAAAGCTATTGCTATGAGACAGAAACATAAAGGTAATTTTAAAAGCATTTCATTCCAAAATGGCTTGTGTAGCCCTAATGTGTATTATAGCAATTTTTGATTAAGATTTAGCGTAACTTCATGCTTATTAACTTTTCTTTTGGTGGCAGTGAACACTCTTTGCTGTATGCTTTAGCAGGTGAGAAAAAATAAGAAAAGAAACTGCAGGTACCGTAGTTTCCAACTTACGATGGCCCTTGTAGTTAAAAAAAAAACGATTTAAAAAAAAATCCAAGAAAAAAATGATTTTTAAAGTCGGTAAAATGACATTTTGCTGCAGTATACTTCTAGCAATTTCCGAGTTTTGCTTACACATTTTAAAGCAAACCTGCTACCTAGCATTGTGACCCTCTGGGAGTTTGGGTGCATTATGTGAAAGCAATTCAATTTCAGAATTGTACTTACATATAATTGTAATTGCAAAATTTTATGGGAACTTTTTCATAAACAAAACCAGCACATTATGATCATCACTAGCACAGAAGGAGGCACAAAGGGGGGCAGAGGTGGTACAGAGGCAGAGGGACACAGCTGGCGACAGAGGTAGCACAAAGGTTGACAGGGTAGGCAGAGGGGGGCACAGAGAAGATACGGGGGCAGGGGTGTAACTAGAGGGAAAAGCCTCTGTGCCGGCAGGGGGGCCAAGAGCTGTAAGTGGGCCCCAACTACTACTTCACTAACTATAAAGGGGTTCATTCTTCAGATCAGGTGTTTTTGTGGCTACACTTGTTTATGGGTTTGAAGACTATGATTTCCACACTTGTATTATGGCTCTTGCAAGAAGGACCACCAGGCTGTGAGGGTCACCAAGGGAAGGATGTGAACATCGGGGGCCCCATCATAGGTTTGCAGGGGGCCCCCCATAATTTATAGTTGCGCCACTGTACAGGGGACAGAGATGGCACAGTGTTCTGACTTAAAAAAGAATTCAGGTAGGTTAGGAACAAATTACAGTACCTATCTTGTTTGTTAACTGAGGACTGTCTGAAAACAAAATGTAGTCGAATAAAATTTGAAAAAAAAAAATGATCTGTTGATTTGTGTGAAGGTAAGCCAAGACTTACCTTACTTTTAAACTGTTTTTAACTGTTTTATGTATTTTTGGACGCCTCCAACAATTGTTTTTTCTTTCTTTTAGGATGATTTATAGAAAAATTCTTCACCGGACAGTTTCTTTTTACTCATCTAAGCTGGTTATTTTGCATCTGGGTTTTATCTGGACACAGCTTTCATTTATGGTTCTGCAAATTCAGGGGCATTAGCTTGTAATGAGAATACATTTCAAGCCTAGAAATATGTTCCTCCGAATCTCCCATCATCAAGGCCATTAGGAGATTCCAAATAACTTTTATGTGCCGTCTGCTTAATGCAGAAAATATTTCCTCCTGATTATCTTGTACGGTTGTCACATGAAAAAAAAAAGGTGAGTTTCAATGTTAACATTCATTAGTAGAAGATGGAGAAATGTCATTAACGGGGAGATATATTGAACCATGCCTCTTGATGATAAAATAATCTGGGCGCTCTATGCAAATCCAATGTCCCATTTAAAGCTTAATAAAGCATATTCATAAAGTCTCAGTGTATCTTTTCAGATATATCTCCTGTCCGCAAAACGACATAATGAATTTCTTTTGTAAATTATAATTACCTTAGTACATTTAAATGCTGCCATTCATTAATGCAATCATTAATGAAATATTCAGAGCTTCTTAAGAGACATGGACCAATCTATTTGCCACGTTTCTGTAAAATGCCGGTCTTTCGTCTTCTTCTTCTTTTTTTTTTTTTTATTGATCTTGGAGTTTAAAAGTCATTTAACTAATGAAGTTTGTCTTCCGAATATTTAAAGCATAATTCCACCTTTCTGACAATTTCATATTCTAAATTTAGCCGTTTCATAATAAACCTTGTACTTTGCATTTATTAAAGAGAACAATTCACACTTTGCAGTAATGTGAGTATCCACCCTGAAACTGATCTAAAAAGAGCAATTTAGCAGCCTGGAGCTATTTTTGCCCTGTCATTTCACTGTATTGCTTTTACAGTCTTCAATACTTGTATTGGATCCTGATAAGACTGTCAGAGTTCAGTAGCTTTGGCCATGACATATAGAGGCAACTCAGTCAACAAACTAAGCTTAAAGAGAACCCGAGGCGGGGTTCTTCCATCGCAATCCATATACAGAGGCTGGGTCTGTCTATAGAGCCCAGCCTCTGTTGCTAGTTAGTTCCCTCCAAAGCCCCCCCTGTGCGCGCTGTCAGACCCCACAAAACACAGCCGCGCTACGCGGCTGTGTTTACCTCACTACTGTCAGTCTCGGCTGCTCCCCCGCCTGCTGAATCGCTCCGGTCCCCGCCTGCGTCCCTTCCCTCAAATCAGCGGTGAGGGAAGGGACGTGGGCGGGGACCGGAGCGATTCAGGAGGCGGGGGAGCGGTGACACTGACAGTAGTGAGCTAAACACAGCCGGCTGCGACACGCTGCGTGTCGCCAGCGCGGCTGCGTTTTATGGGGTCGGACAGCGCGCAGGGGGGCTTTGAAGGAAACGAACTAGCGACAGAGGCTGGGCTCTATAGACAGACCCAGCCTCTGTATATGGATTGCGATGGAAGAACCCCACCTCGGGTTCTCTTTAAAGTGAACTGGAAGGGGAAAAAAGGCCCCAAATGGGTATCTTAGTAGAGGGAAACCTCTGTATAATCCAGAGGCTTCCCCCATCCCCATCTACCTCACCATTCCAGCGCTGGGATCCCTCAGACACCTTTGACAAGGGCTTTGCCAAAGAGTGCACTGACCACACTTTCCTCTGTGAACAAGCGCGGCCACAGTACTGTACTGACGCTAAACGCCTTGCACAGGCACAGGATGCATTGCAGCTGTGCAGTAGCGTGGAGCCAACAGGCAGTGGTGTAGCAATAGGGGGTGCAGAGGTAGTGACCACATCAAGGCCCTTGGGCCAGAGGGGCCCCGAAGGGTCCACCCTCTATCACAGTATTAGCTCTCTATTGGTCCTATGCTGGTACCAATCACTTCTATAGATGCTTTGAATAATGGTAATCATTTACAAACTGTTTCCCATCCCCTTCTTGCATCTCTTTTCTGCCGAGCCTGAGCAGGGTATGTGCTACTGTGCAGGCTCAAAGGTGTCCTGCGCAGTGCGGCTGGGAACTTATAGAGGGTCCCAGGGCTGGATCGTGGTCAGAAGGATGATGACTACCAAGGTATCTAACTCTTGCTTTATTTTTTTAAACTACACGTGTACTTTAAATGTTATTGATGATAACAAGTAGCTTTATATTCTCATCACTAGACTGGTAACTAATGAATAATTGCTGCAACTCGGGTTGCAATATGACATTCCTGTAGGGCAAGTACATGCCAAAAGTACTTCTGAACATTTTGAAAAGCACTAACATTTTGAAAAGTGCTTAGCTAATGTATTTCTATGGACTAGAAGTGCACCTCAGAGTGATGTGATTTTTTGGAAATCGCAAACGTGGGTCCTGCAGTGTTTTGGAGGCGATTGCGCCTCAATGTTAAATTTAGGAAAAATAACTGTGAAATAATTTTAAAAAGCATTGCACACTGCAATTTTTTCTATTGTTTTTGCTAAAAGCTCCAGAAATCACTTGACATAAAATGAAAAATCGCTAGCTGGGAATCGCTAATGGAAATCACTACTAAAAGTGCTAAATGATTGGGATGAAGCTTAGCAATGTTTGGTATGCACTTATCTAGATATTTAGATGTTCTAAGTCAATGGTCTAAAAAAACCCTTTTGTTTGCTAACCATGTATATACAGTGGGCTGCGAAAGTTTGGGCAACGTTTTTAATTGTCATGATTTTCCTGTATAAATCATTGGTTGTTACGATAAAAAATGTCAGTTAAATATATCATATAGGGGACATACACAGTGATATTTGAGAAGGGAAATTAAGTTTATTGGATTTACAGAAAGTGTGCAATAATTGTTTACACAAAATTAGGCAGGTGCATACATTTGGGGACCACAAAAAAGAAATGAAATCAATATTTAGTAGATCCTCCTTTTACAGAAATTACAGCCTCTAAACGCATCCTGTAGGTTCCAATGAGAATCTGGATTCTGGTTGAAGACATTTTGGACCATTCCTCTTTACAAAACATCTCTAGTTCATTCCAGTTTGATGGCTTTCGAGCATGGACAGCTCTCTTTAACTCACACCACAGATTTTCAGTTATATTCAGTTCTGGGGACTGAGATGGCCATTCCAGAACATTGTACTTGTTCCTCTGCATGAATGCTTTCGTGGATTTTGAGCAGTGTTTAGGGTCGTTGTCTTGTTGAAAGATCCAGCTCCGTTGCATCGGGTCTACATGAAAAGGGCGCCGGTAAAAAAGGGCGCCTGGTGGAGCCCATATATATATACCAACTTCGGCTACAAAAAAGGCGCCTGGTGTAGCCCATATAAACTTCGGCTACAAAAAAGACGCTTGGTGTAGCCCATATAAAAACTTCGGCTACAAAAAAAACAAGGCGCCTGGTGTAGCCCATATAAAAACTTCGGCTACAATAAAACTCTGGGATGTGCTAATTACTATTCCCCCTCCAGGCCGCCATGGATAGTGGGGGAATGAAATAATTCGGCTTCCAGCGCTTGTAGCCCATATACAAACTTCGGCTAGAAAAAAACTCCGGGATGTGTTAATTACTATTCCCCCTCCAGGCCGCCATGGATAGTGGGGGAATGAAATAATTTGGCTTACAGTGCTTGTAGCCCATATAAAAACTTCGGCTACAAAAAAAAAGTCAATAATATGGGCTACAGAGGGGCACCTTACTGTAGCCGAAAAAAATATGGGCTACAAAGGGGAGCCCGCTTGTAGCTGAAAACCTTGTAGCCGAAAAAATATGGGCTACAAAGGGGAGCCCACTTGTAGCCTATATCAAAACTCGGGCGCCCTTTTCTACACCTTGTAGCCCATATTTCCAGAAATAACATTGATGTCTATGGCGGCGCCCTTTTCATACAGGCAGCTCGGGCGCCCTTTTCAACCGATCCCGTTGCATCTTCAGCTTTGTCGCTGATTCCTGGACATTGGTCTCCAGAGTCTGCTGATACTGAGTGGAGTCCATGCGTCCCTCAACTTTGACAAGATTCCTAGTCCCTGCACTGGCCACACAGCCCCACAGCATGATGGAACCACCACCATATTTTACTGTAGGTAGCAGGTGTTTTTCTTGAAATGCTGTGTTGTTTTTTCTCCATGCATAATGGCCCTTGTTATGCCCAAATAACTCAATTTTAGTTTCAGCAGTCCACAGCACCTTATTCCGAAATGAAGCTGGCTTGTCCAAATGTGCTTTAGCTTTAGTGTGCGGAGAAAAGGCTTCCTCTGCATACAGCATCTTCTTGTGTAAAGTGGGCCGAATGGTTGAACAATGCACAGTGACTCCATCTGCAGCAAGATGATGTTGTAGGTCTTTGGTGCTAGTCTGTGGCTTGATTCTGACTGTTTTCACCATTCGTCGCTTCTGTCTATCCGAGATTTTTCTTGGTCTGCCACTTCGAGCCTTAACTTGAACTGAGCCTGTGGTCTTCCATTTCCTCAATATGTTCCTAACTGTGGGAACAGAGAGCTGAAATCTCTGAGAAAACGTTCTGTATCCTTCCCCTAAACCATGATGATGAACATTCTTTGTCTTCAGGTCATTTGAGAATTGTTTTGAGACCTCCATTTTGCTACTCTTCAGAGAAATTTAACAGAGCAGGGAAACTTACAATTGATCCCCTTAAATGCTCTTTCTTATAATTGAATTCACCTGTGTATGTAGGTCAGGGGTCACTGAGCTTATCAAGCCAATTCAAGGTTTCAATAATTAGTTCTAAAGGTTTTGGAATCAATAAAATGTCAAATTTATGCACCTGCCTAATTTTATTTAAACAATTATTGCATACTTTCTGTAAATGCAATAAACTTCATTTCACTTCTCAAATATTACTGTGTTTGTCTCCTATATGATATACTTAACTGACATTTTTTATTGTAACAACCAACGATTTATGCAGGCAAATCATGACAATTAACAAGGGTGCCCAAACTTTCACATCCCACTGTATACGACAGGCACATTTGAACATTTGTGACAGTTTATACTATTATTTTTAATAGTATGCATTAATATAGCATTGACATCAGCAGTGTCGCCAGATTCTTGTCCTAATGTTCCTTATTGCGTCATAAACTTTGTACACATGCTATATGAAACGAAACCGGGATGATTGCTTCAGAATCTAGCATGTGCACAGCTATCCCATGACATCATTAAGGGCTATTTCCCACTGAGTGCATTTTGCAATCCGATCGTGTTGCACACCCACAAAAAAAAAAAAAAAACCTAGGTACTTACTTTACTTATGGAATCCAAGTAGGGATGTTTCCATTAGGGCACGGCGTTTGTGATGTGATTTTTTTCTGATTGCAATCATTATGCCGGCTGCATTTTTTATGCATTTGGCCTCCTATACAAACTATAGGAGCTCAGGAAAAATGGCATAGCAATTCCTATGAGATTTTTCAATGATTCAGTGACTCAAAATATATTTCCCATGGAAAACACATACCCACTGCAGTTGTCACATACACATTCTTGTTACTGCATCAGAACCCATGGCCCATATGCTGTTGTCTTCTCCTAGGAGATCATTTTCATCTTCTTTTTAAAACTTTTCAGCAGAACTTTTGCAATAAAAAAAAGTATTCAAAACTAGGTGAAAAAGTACTATCAAAATTATGTACGGTATATTCTTGCTTGCTAATGGTTTACAATTCATTTTTATTGACATCTAGGAGAAAAAGTAAATTGAATATCTTCCATAATCTTCAAACTTAAATCATGTAGAAACATTTAAAATCATAGAGGATCAACCGCACAACAGACAGCAGGGCAAAATGGCCACCTCCATATATTTCTTACATAAACTTCTTTTGAAGGGAACCTGAGGTGAGAGGGATATGGTTGTTGCCATATTTATTTCCTTGTAAACAATACCAGATGCCTGGCTGCCCTGTTGATTTTCTGGCATGAGTAGTGTTTGAGTCAAAACCCTGGAGCAAGCATATGACTAATCCAGTTAAACCTGAGCCAGATGAGTCAGAGTACCTGATCTGCTGCATACTTGTTCAGGCTAAAAGTATTACACACACAGGATCAGGAGGACTGCCAGGCAACTAGTATTGTTTAAAAGGAAATAAATATGGCAGCCTTCTTATCCCTCTCACCTCGGGTTCCCTTTAACTTGGAATTATAAAATGTTTTGTTACTCCATTTACTGATGAGGAATAAAAACATCAATGTACAATTCATCGCAGTAACGGAAGCACTTTACAGCGAAGGAAGATGTAAATTAGCAATCACATAAATGCATCAGCATGTAGTTACTGAATAACAAGTTTTAACAGCTTTGTTGTAACATATTTGCTTTGTTTTCTAGGGTAATTCTATTCTGATATCAGCTGCATTGGATACATTAGTGAGGTTTCATAAGTGTGTATTCCAGTACAATCGTATCTGACCATGACTAAATTGAAATAATGAAGAACGATTTTCCAAGCTAAAATAGATGGTGGCGAGATCTGTGGAATAGTAATCTAAATATGAAAAGTCCTCTCTGTGCTAATGGGCTCATCTGTAATGTTACGGCATGCTGACAGTTCCACCCGACAGCAGTCTAAAGATGGAATTTATCACCCAGTGGCTAAATTATATATTCTTAGCTGTGGCAGCATGATGGCTAAGTGATAAGCACTCTTGTAGCTATGAGGTCCTGGGATCAAATCCCACTAGAGATGCTATGGGCACAGACCTTCTACCAAAATCATTCTTCTAGACTAACTGACTAAATTGACCCTATAGTATGTATGAATAATAAGGTGACAACATTAGCCAGTGAGGGAATTTGGTTACAGCAGGTGACATTACCACATGTACTCTGTGAATCATTGTATAATATAAATATAGGGTAATTTCATCTAGAAGACAAAAAAAATATATAAAACATTGAAACTTACAATCTTTTTTGGGATTTTATTGTTGTCCATATGCCCTGTAACAATTGTGGAATTATCTCCATGGTCAGCGCACAAGATGTACGCTGACACTGTGGAAGTCCTCCACAAGCGTATAAAATGACAGAACCCAGCTTGGTGCAATGCACTAGTAGAGGGAAATTCCCACTGGCAGATGGAGCTGTGGAGTGCAGAGGAACAACCCCTCTGCACTGCCACAGATGTCAGATGGGAATTGTACGAATTGCAACAATGCAGGGCAAGATAGCCCTCAGAGAGAGAGAGTGAGCACAGCGACAGAATGTGTGTCCACCAATCTAGTCCCCCCCCCCCCCCGGCGATGGTGAACACACAACTACGGAAATCAAGTGGGAAAGCAATTGCAAGAGTGGCGATTGCCAACAGTGACACCAGAACGAATAAAGACAGAGCACAAGTGTAGCAAGAAAGACACAGCAAATAACAATGTGCAGAACGCCAAGGAAAATAACAAACGCACTCGCTAAGCGCAATCGCCGCGCGAAAAGCGCAACAGCGACAAAGCACACTAATGGCGCAGTCTTGGGACGAAAAGCGCAACAGAGACAAAGCACGCCAACCCTAACTAACCAATGTAACACGAAAACGAATAGAGAACGTGAACGCTTGGTAAACGTTTACCTCACCGAGCCTACAGCAAGCGTTCGTTCAAGACAAGACAGACAGACGGAGCAACCAATAGCAACCGCAGCTCTGGCCTACACTCCCAGACCGAGTACAGAAGGAACCACCGCCACTACCGCTAGGGCGAATGCGATACAGACAGACAGACAGATGGGGCCACCAGTAGCAACCGCTGCTCTGGCTTGCACCCCTAAGGCAGAATACAGAAGGAACCACCGCCACTACAGCTAGGGCGAATGCGATCCCAACAGGCAGAACGATTTCCTGTCGACCGTCGCTGGCGACAAGACAATCGCAACAGAAAGACAGTACAAGGCAAAACAGATAATACAACCTGACTACGCTAGAAGGAATGCTAGTGCATTCCCAAGGATTATTCTAAGATAATCTTAGCAAACAATTAGCAAAGGCTGAGACTCCAGGTAAGTTAGCAGAAACGAACCATCATGACCAGCCAGGGATTCTGGGAGGAAATGGTATTTATACTGCAAGCCATCAAAGGAAGCAGCTAAGCAATTTGCATGCCAAGTGGATGCAAATTCCTCACTAGAGCAGGAGCTCAGCAAGTTGCAAAGTGAAGACAGGTCTCCTTTCCAGGGACCTGTAGCACTCAGACCTACAAGATGGTCAAAAAGCTGCCTGCCTGTGCAGACAGCAGAGCAGATCATTACATGCCCACTTGATTTAGTTTTTCTCTCTTTTTTTTCTCTTCCATTTGTTATATTTTGCCAGTTGCCACTCGTCATTTTCCAACCTCAGTCAGAACCACCACAGTGACAGAACACATGAAGGCCTGGGCTACATGGGCAGGATAAATTATTCAACTGCAAGAGGTTTAACTAATTGAAAGCATTTGTATCACTTGTAGTTAGAGATGGCCCGAACGGTTCGCCGGCGAACAGGAACCGGCGAACTTCCGGGGAGAACCGCAAACTTTTCCAGAAGTTCGATTCGCCCCTATAGTGCATCATTAGGGTCAACTTTGACCCTCTACATCACAATCAGCAGGCACATTGTAGCCAATCAGGCTACACTCCCTCCTGGAGCCCCACCCCCCCCTTATAAAATGCAGGCAGCGTCAGGCATTGGACTCACTCGTGTGCCTGCAGTAATTGAAGAAGGGAGAGCTGCGGCTGCTGCGGCAGAGAGAGCTATAGGGAAAGCTTAGTTAGGCTCTTGTAGGCTTGTTAGCTTGCTCCTTGCTGATTCTTATTGCTAAAAAAAAAGCACCCCTCAACAGCTCTTTTGAGAGCTAATCTTGTTCGTGATCTATTTTTTGTTTTTTGTGTGTGTGTCCCACAGACACTTGTGTTGCAAAGACAGTCTTGGTAATTCCTACTGTGCCACTGCCAGGCCCAGCACATTCAGTGACTACCTGTGTGTGTGACAGGCAGCTGCACATTTGTAATCCCAATCACTGCACCTGTTCACTGTTCAGTGCACCTCCCTACCTTTACCTACGTGAGCGCACGCATTGTTAATACCACCAGTCATTGCACCTGTTCACGGTACCTGTGTGTGTGTGTGTGTGACAGGTATCTGCACATTTGTAATCCCAATCACTGCATCTGTTCACTGTTCAGTGCACCTACCTACCTATACCTAGGTGAGCGCACGCATTGTTAATACCACCAGTCATTGCACCAGTTCACGGTAGCTGTGTGTGTGTGTGACAGGCAGCTTCACATTTATATTACCAATCACTGCAGTGCATACCTGTAACCTGTTCAGTGCACTTACGTGACCACAAGCAGTGTAATATACCACCAGTCACTGCACCTGTTCACTGTACCTGTGTGTGACAGCTGCACATTTGTAATACCAATCCCTGCATACCTGTTCACTGCACCTGTGTGACCACACGCTGTTTAGTATACCAGTCCGTGCATACCTGTTAACTGCACCTGTGTGACAGCTGCACATTGTATTGTAATACCAGTCACTGCATACCTTTCACTACACCTGTGTGACTGCACATTGTAATAGTCAAGTCAGTGCATACCTTTCACTTCATGCCCCCCAATATGGACAAAACAAGAGGCAGAGGCAGATCCAGAGGCAGGCCACCCGGCAGGTCTGTTCGAGGTCATGCTGACGTGATTTCGTGCGGCCCTGGCCCAAAGTACAGTACTTAGAAGAAGTCACGTCCCATCAACTCCCAAGATTGTCAGGACGTGGTTGACTATTTAAAACAGAACACCTCATCTTCCGCAGCCACCAGCGCTACTACAAGTACCACATCTGCTACATTTGACACTTCACAGGAGTTATTTGATGGGGAAATCACTGATTCACAGCCATTATTGTTACAACAAGATGAAGGCGCTAAGCAAGTTACAATACCCCATATGTCTGAGTTAGGCGACACTATGAATATAAGGTGTGAGGAGGAGGATGATAAAGTACCTGCTGCTGGTGCAGTTTTGGAGGTGTTTGATACAAGCAAAGCTGGGGAGGATGATTATGATGATACGTATGCCACGTGGGTTCCTAATAGAGGAGATGAACAGGGGGACAGTTCAGAGGGGGAGTTAGAGAGGAGTAGGAGGAGACGAGTTGCTGAAAGAAGCAGGGGGAGCATGTCATCAGAAACAGCTGGTGGCAGTGTCCGGCGCCATGTATCACCACCTATGGACAGCCAGCCAACATGCCCTTCAATGTCAGCTGCTGACGCCACCATACTGCCCACACCCCAGGGTGGCTCAGTGGTGTGGAATTGTTTTAATGAGTATGCCATAGATCAGAGCAATGCCATCTGTTCTGTATTCTCTGCCACCAAAAATTGAGCCATGGAAAGGCCAACATCCACGTAGGGACAACTGCCTTACAAAGGCACATGCTGAAAAGGCACAAACTGCAATGGGAAGACCACCTGAGCAAAAGCAGCACACAAAAGCAAAGCCACCCTCCTTCTCCTCTTCCTCCTTCAGGTGCACCATCTTCAGCCGCTTTCTCCCTTGCACCTTCACAATCACAGCCAACCTCCTCCACTCCGCCTCTCACCTTGAGCGGCTCCTGCTCCTCTGCCCACAGCAGTAGCCAGGTGTCCATGAGGGAAATTTTTGAGCGGAAGAAGCCAATGTCTGCCAGTCACCACCTTGCCCGGCGTCTGACAGCTGGCTTGGCGGAACTGTTATCCCGCCAGCTGTTACCATACCAGCTGGTGGACTCTGAGGCCTTCCGAAAATTTGTGGCCAGTGGGATACCGCAGTGGAAGATGCCAGGCCGCAATTATTTCTTAAAAAAGGCGATATCCAAACTGTACCGGGAAGTAGAAAGGCAAGTGGTGGCACACAGCGTTGGGTCAAGGGTCCATCTGACCACGGATGCCTGGTCTGCCATGCACGGTCAGGGCAGGTACATTACTTACATAGCCCATTGGGTCAACCTGGTGACCGATGGCAAGCAGGGAGTACATGGCTTTTCAGCGGACCAACTTGTGACACCTCCACGGCTTGCAGGCAGGCCTGCTGCCACCTCCTCTCTTTCTCCTCCTACTCCTTCTGCTACATCCTCTTCGCTGTCACCCTCCTCCTTCTTGGCTGAGTGGCAGCGCAACTCTACTGTGGCTGCGATCTCCTCTCCAGCTACACAGCCCCAGCTCCCAAGGCCCTATTCTGCATGCCAGGTACGACAGTGTCACGCCATCTTAGACATGTCTTGCCTCAAAGCAGAGAGTCCTGGCTGCTCTTAACAAACAGGTGGATCAGTGGCTGACCCCGCACCAACTGGAGATCGGCAACGTGGTGTGTGACAATGGCAGCAATAACATTTCGGCTTTGAATTTAGGAAAGTTGACACATGTACCCTGCATGGCACATGTGCTCAATCTCATAATCTAGAGATTTGTGTCTAAGTACCCAGGCTTACAGGACGTCCTATAGCAGGCCAGGAAGTTGTGTGGGCATTTCAGGCGGCCTTACACAGCCATGGCATGCTTGGCTGATATTCAGCATAGAAACAACTTGCTGGTAAGGCGCTTGATTTGCGATAGCCCGACTCGCTGGAATTTGACCCTCCTGATGTTCGACCGCCTGCTACAACAGGAGAAAGACGTCAAACAGTATCTCTACAACTACAGTCAAAGGACACAGTCTGGGGAGATGGGGATGTTCTGGCCGAAGTACTGGACACTCATGCGAAATGCCTGCAGGCTCATGCGGCTGTTTGAGGAGGTGACAAACGTGAGTCGCAGTGAAGGCACCATACGCGACTTGATCTCATATGCCTTCTTCCTGGAGCGTGCCATGCGTAGAGTGGTGGATCAAGCTGTGGATGAGCGTGAACAGAAACAGTTGCAGAAGGAAGCATTGTGGGATCAATTCTCATCAGAGCCAGATGTTTTCTCAAAACCTGCAGCAGCACAGAGGGACGGGGGGGGGGAGGAAGAGTCGTGTGGGGAAGAGGAGTCAGATGATGAGGAAGGTGTTTTGAGGCAGCAGAAGAACAACCGCAGCAAGCGTCGCAGGGTGCTTGTGCTGCTTAACGCTCCCGTGGTATTGTTCGTGGCTGGGGGGGGGAGGAGAACTTACCTGACATCACTGAGGTAGAGCAAGAGGAGTTGGATAGTATGTCTGGATCCAACTTTGTGCAGATGGCGTTTTTCATGCTGTCCAGTCTGTTGAGGGACCCCTGTATAAAAAAACTCAAGGGGAATGAGCTGTACTGGGTGGCCACGCTACTAGACCCTCGGTATAGGCACAAAATGGCGGACATGTTACCAACTCACCTGAAGGCAGAAAGGATGCTGCACATGCAGAACAAGCTGGCAACTATGCTTTACAGTGCGTTTAAGGGTGATGTCACAGCACAATGGAATAAAGGTGCCACTGCCAGTTATCCTCCTCCTCCCATGTCCACGCAGGCAAGGACAGGATTCTCTAGCAATCTCATGGTGATATTGGACATGCGGACATTCTTTAGTCCAACGCCTCGCCTTAGCACTTCCAGACCCACCCTCCACCAATGCCTGGCCGTGTAGTCGACTACCTGGCCTTAAGTGTGGATGTAGACACTGTGAGCAGCGATGAACCCTTGGACTACTGGGTGCGCAGGCTTGACCTGTGGCCAGAGCTGTCCCAATTTGCCATCCAATTTCTCTCTTGCCCTGCCGCAAGCTGGAGGCATTGTCACTGAGAAGAGAAGTCGCCTAAGTCCCAAAAGTGTTTAGTACCTCATCTTTATCAAAATTAATGAGGCATGGATCCCGGAGGGTTACTGCCCGCCCGAAGACTAAGTCATTCTCCGCACACAGCATCTCTGCCTGCACGCCGTGTGACTGGCTGCCTGCCCCAAGACTAAGTCGGTCCCCACACAGCATCTCTGCCTACAGGCCGCTTGACTGCAACCACCGACAGGGTCCGCCAGGACTCCAGGCGGATTCCAGAATTTTTTAGGCCGCTGCTAGCAGCGGCCGCTATAATAATTTTTCTGGTGCATGTACATGCCTGCCTAAATTTTCTGCCTGCACTGCAGCTGCAACAACAAAACAAAAGGCATGTACATGTGTCAATTCCCCTTCGTGATCATTACCTTGCCGCGGTGAGGGGGTTTGCGTATCACAATGAAGCAATGACCACCGGCTATATGAGTGTGTTGGGGTTGGGGGGCACACCTGACCCAAGAAAATAGATAATAAGGTCATTGCTTCATTGTGGAAAGACCAAATTCGATCAGCTAGACACTCAGTCACTGTTGTTCTGTCATTCAGCTACCTCAGCCCATCCATATGGGCTTGAAAACCACCAAGGACTGCACTCTGGCCATGGTGCGCACCAGTCCAGCACGGCCGTCACTACACAAACAGCTGTTTGCGGTGCAGTACACAGTGAGTTTGGTCTGTCAGTGTGAAGCAGTACTCTAATTACACTCCCTGATTGATGTATACACACGCAAGATGTTTTAAAGCACTTTAAGCCTCCAATTTAGCATGCAATATGTTTTCTGCCCTTAAAACACTGCTGTGCGTCAAATCCAGATTTTTCCCGGGGACTTTTGCCATATATCCCACTCCGCCGTGCCCCCCTCCAGGTGTTAGACCCCTTGAAACATCTTTTCCATCACTTTTGTGGCCAGCATAAATGTTTGTAGTTTTCAAAGTTCGCCTCCCATTGAAATCTATTGCGGTTCGCAAAAGTTCGCAAACTTCCGCGGAAGGTTTGGGCCATCTCTACTTGCAGTGCACATATTATTATTATTTTTTTTTTTATTATTTTACACAAGCCATTTTTAACAAAGGGGTTAAATCTCTTCACCTCAAGCAAGGAATCTCAGTATCAGAGCCTTGGACTAAAACTACAGAGGTTCATGGAGGGCTCAAGGTCCAGGAATGGAAGAAAACACATAGTGGGGACATAGACAGCAAGAAAATCATGACAAAAGTTAAATTTTTTCCCAACTCTGTCCACAAATAGTAAAAACAACTGGGCTAGAAATGGGCTTTTAACCACTTATTATTTCGACGCCAGCATATCTATGCACCCGGAGACTTCATCTTAGCTCCAGTGGTGTAGATATATGTACCTTGCCACAAATGTCGCTGAGCGCATTCCTGCATGCTGCCACACACGTTCTTGTCAATGGCGGTTTGTACAATGATCGGTGAATTGGAAAACATGTTCCCATTTACAGATTAAAGTGCCTGTGATCAATGATTATTGGTATCAATGAGATGCTGGTGGTCATTGAGAAAGTGAAAATGAAAACATTAAAACACTATTTCCTGAATACTGTTAACAGTTCACATGAATTAGTGAGGGGACATCAAGTGGCAAAATAATAAAATAATAAACCATACACCAAACTGAATAAAGGGTTCTGTTGCCCTCTTTATTCAGTATGCCCACATAGAGACACCACAGCACCCAGCATACCCCCGATTAATGCACCACAGCTCCCAGCATGCCCGTCATTGAGGCAACACAGCTGACTCTGCCTGGGGGACATCCCATTCTGTGGCTGTTGTGTTGATCCCCTCAACCCCGAACCAGTATACAGTATACAGATCAAGTACTCTGATTTCACCAGTTATCTGCTTATTCCAGCTATCAGACTTAAAGAGGAACTTAAGCAAAAATGGGGGAAAAATAAATCAATACATTGCAAAGTGAGAAAATAAAAAGTAGAAGAAAGATCAAGAAATAATTGCTATTCGCCATGTAATTTGTTCATACTGTTTGATCCATAATCAGCCTGCACAAAATTATCTTTACTACTGGCAGACATTAAAAAAAAGCACCAACTGCCATTATCTATAACCACACCCCTTAACAATTCTATAGGCTAAAAGTTTGTTTTTTTATAGATACAGTATACATACGCACAGAGGGAGATGCTTGTTGCTTGGCAGTTGGAAGTTGACATTATTTCCCACAATGCAACAACCTTATACATCACCATAAAAAAAATTTCTATGGATTCCGTTAAAGCATAATTTTCACTATAACAAGTTCTTTAGCACATGACTGCATGATTGGTATATACACAGATCCACTTCACTGTATTTCTCTTCATTTTAGCACATCACTCGCATACTGTAGTTCCACGTTAAACTTCTCTCTTTGTATTACTGTGTGAGTCACTCTGAAAATAATTGGTTTATCTTCATCATAATGGTTCTGCGAAATAAGTGCTTATATCTACTACTCGCTCTGTCTATCCTACAGGTTGTTCTACAAAATCAATTTCAATCATGCAGCACTTCATATGATTGGTTTTGAAAAGATTTGTGCTGTTTTTGAGTAAGATTTGTGATGAAACCTTTTATTTTAAGAAAATAAATTATGCTGCACTTCTCTGAGTGTAAATCAGATATAAAATTATTTATAGTCCAAATAGGTGCTTAAGAAAGAGGGTCCATGATTACAATATATAATAGGTAATAAGGATGGGACTGAGGCAAAAATCTTAAAAAAAAATGTACTCCACTTGGTGAAAAATAATTTGATAGAGGATTTCACTGATACTGATAGACAATACATTGAGTGATTTAATGTTGCTAAAAATAACCTTTCTATTTCGATAGGCATGATTGTCTCGACAACTAGTAATGTGTGTTAAATTATTAGTTGCCAACTTGCCATTGTGATGGTGAAAACTGATAATTTTCCATGAAAAATGAGTAACATTTAAATAAGTTGTGTGAGAATCTGCTCAGCTGCCTGTGCAGACAGGCAGCGTTTTGACCACTGTTCACGTCTGCATTCTGCAGGTCTCTTTAAGAGAGACTTTCTGTCAGTTTTGCAGCTTGTGTTGCTGAGGGATTTGCATACATTAGTCATGCAAATCCGTTACCTGCCTTCTTTTGATGACTGGCACTATAAAAGCATGCTGCTCCCAGAATGCTTTGCTGGACATTTCCCTTCCATGGTCTGTTCCTGATGGACACTGCTGGAGTGTCAGCCATTGCTATCTAGTATAGTTAATTCCTGGGGGTTGCTTTAGGCTCCCCTTCTAGTCCAGTCAGGTTGTATTATCTGTTTTGCCTGTTCCGTCTGTCTTGTGTTTGGATCGTACAAGCCCTAGCGTTAGCGGCTGTGGATCCTTCTGATTGAGTCTGGAGTGTAGGTTGAAACAGCGGTTGTTTCTGCCTACCTCATCTGTTCTGCCTGCCGTGTGTTTGGATCGCACTCGCCCTAGCGCTAGTGCTGGGGATCCTTCTGTTCTGTCTCCTGGGATCGCGCTAGCCACTTTTCGCTAGCGCTGGGGATCCTTCTGTTCTGTCTTCTGGGATCGCGCTAGCCACTTTTCGCTAGCGCTGGGGATCCTTCTGTTCTGCTACTCTGTCTTCTGGGATCGCGCTAGCTACTTTTCGCTAGCGCTGGGGATCCTTCTGTTCTGTCTTCTGGGATCGCGCTAGCCACTTTTCGCTAGCGCTGGGGATCCTTCTGTCGCTTGTCCCTGTTTTCGTGTGTCTGTCTTGTCTGCTGTGCTTGTTGGAGGCTCGGTGAGGTAACCGTTAAGCAAGCGCTCGCGTCCTCTGTTTCATGTTTGTCTGTTAATGGTTAGTTAGGCGTGCTTGTCTCTATTGTGCTTATCACGTGGAGACCGCGCGTAACCGCGTGCACTGTTGCGAATGAGTGCGGTGTTCGCGGTTAGCTAGCTTTTGTTATTTTCCGTATTTCCTTATTGTATTATTTGCTGTGCCTTTGCTACTCTCGTGCTCCGCCTTGCTGTACCTTGTGTCACGTCTGGCGATCGCACCTCTCGCGATCGCGTTCCTGCTTCTTATCTGCTGTGGTGTGTGCACAGTCGCGGGTTGGCGACTGATTTTATGCACACACACACAATCTGTCTCTGTGCTCACTCTCAATCGCTTCTCTTGCGATTGCGTTTCTTCCCTTCGTACAATTCCTGTCTGGCGTGTGTGGTAGGGCAGAGGAGCTGTTCCTCTGCACTCCACAGCTCCACCTGCCGACAGGAATTTCCCTCTGCAGGTGCATAGCACCTAGCCTGGGTGTCCTCAATAATATGCTTGTGGAGGAAATCTGCCGCGTCAGCGCACGTCTGGTGCGCTGACCACGGAGACGATTCCGCAATCGTTACAGAATGTCCAGCCAAACCAAAATTCCCAGGGCAGAGGGAACCTTCGATTTTGTTCAGATGTCATTGCCTGAGGCAAAGGCATATGTGGATCCTATTATAGGTAGGATCGCACACTACATTAAAGCAATTAAAAAGTCTGTCCTCGTTCCTGACCCCAACCCATATGGAGATTACCTAGATACTGGGTTGTTTGAACCACCATTTGCCTCATGGGAGATTGGGGCCTTGTTGGAAGAGTTTGATTTCGATTGGAAAGCCTTTTGCGATTTTTATATCGCAAAGAGCGCGGATGACCTGAATGATTGTCTCGACTCTATGTACCTTTTGATCGATTCTGATGAATGTGATGAGTGTGATGTGGATCTGGTGATTTATGTGTGGCAGACTATTTTGGACGAATTGCACACACACCAACCAATTATTTCCAATAAAGAGACACCATTGTCACATGATTATTCCTGTCTTTCTGGGGTAAAGCAAGTGAGTTTGGACACTGTGCGACCTGAAACGAATGGGTGTGCCTCGACTGTGGACACCTGCGTGAATTCTGATGGAGTTTCTTCCGTTTGTTTAGAGGTTAAATCTGTGCGATCTGATGCCTGTTTCTCAGATGTTCCTGCCGATTGTGATCGGCGTGAGTGTGTCAGTTTTGTCAATGATTTGTGGGATCCCTTGTCATGTAAAAACAGATCTTCTTCTCTCAGTACTACTTTAAGATCCTCCATCTATGATCTTGCTATGGGGAAAATTCCCAAACTATGCAGTTTCAAGAGTAAAATTAATATGATTCCTCATGTTGTTGCCACAACTTCCCCTAACATTGTTCAGTATGAATGCTCAGACCTAGTCAGGTGTGAATGGGAGCCCCCGTTCCAGAAAAAACAGCTCGAAGCGTTGTCGTATGAATTGGAGAACGATTCAGAGTCGTTTTGTGAGTACTACATTGCCAGAAGTGAATCTGTCTTGAGAGCATGTATAAGTTATGCTTCCGCCTTAAGAGAAAAAGAGGGGTGTGAATTTGACTTTGTGAGTCCGCTGATTTGTATGTGGAAAATGATTCTGAATGAATTACGTGTACGTCATTCAGGTGACGTTTGTAAAGGTACATTGTCAGCTGGCGTTTCTGAGATCCAGCAATCCAGCCTGGAGACCTCAGAATCCCTGTCTTTGGAGTGTTCGGTTTCGCAACCTAAAGCGATTGTGGATTCGCAAATTTTGCGTTCTGTCTCCTCGGATTCGACATCGTTAGCCGAGTCTAAGAATGAGACAGCACTTTGGTTTTGTGAACCTGATACTGAAGCACCTTTGCTCTGTCCAGAGAAGATGTCTCTGAGCCTGCCCTGTATCATGAATAAAGACATTATGTCCACTCGCATTGACATTTGCGAGTCTGATTCTGAAGTAAGTACTGACTCTCCACCCAGTAATCTGGATGAGTCAATATTACCTTGTTTAAAATCTCCTGCAGTGTCCCTAGAGGCTCGTCTAGGTATTGCAACCATTGTTACCTGTTTCTCTGCTATTTTGGAATTGCAATCTGGTTTGACTGCTATGGAGGAATTTCCCTGCAATGAAACGAAACTCAGAAGGCCAGAGTTAGTTTCACTAGATATTTCTGTGTATTCCTGTCCTGATGATGAAATTCAGTCTCAGTTTATGGTGGAACCTTCCCTAGGACATCTGCCCTGTTCAGAAAATAAAGTTCAAGCTTTGCCCTGTAACACGGATAGTTCAGAATCCTTCTTAGGAAACTTGAAAAAGGATGTTCGTGAGGTCTTGTCTGACCTCCTGGAGATCTCCGAGTTCCGCCCAAGGGGTGCAGAACTTGTAGGAGACGTCTCCTGCCCCCCAAGTCCTTCTGAGGTGTTGTCCTCTTCAGTAGGCATTGCAGCCTTGCTGGCTACCTTTTCAGCTCTGATGAAGCTTCGCGCCTGTGTAGTCAATGATGATATTATTGTCACAGAAATTTCTGAATTTGTATCCGAGTCTTCTTTTGAAAGTCCAGTGCCTGTGACCTTCACTCATGATGATTCTCTGCCCGGTACTAGTTTTGGTCTTGACGTGCCGGACTCTGAGGTTGGCAGTTCCCCGACATGTCCTGAGGTTTCTCCTGTGCTGGTGTACCCCAGTGTGCTCTGTGACCCAGAAAGCCCAAGTGTGCCTCGGTTACCAGCGTACTCAGATGCTTCCTCGGTGGAGACATGCTCTGATATGGCCTGCCTGCTTGCATGCCCAGAAGTGGTCCCTGAAAGTCTTGATCTTGATGGGTGTCCTCGTAATTCTGAATCCGGAATTGTCATTGGTTCCATGGGGGTTCTTGGTAATTCTCCATGTGAGCCTGGTGATTGTTCTACCCTCTTGGGATCTCTGTGGAGCTTCAAAAGGTTCTGGGAGATTCCGGGAGAGATTTTGCTTGGTACCCTGGATAAGATCAACGGTGGCTTTTGTGTTGTAAGGGACACTTCGAACAGGTATTGTGGCAGGTTTGGTATTTTCGGACGCTCCTTGGAAGGTGGTGGGTATTGTCTGGAGGGTGTCGATGGCTTCTTCTCTGGCGTTCACAGTCCTGATGGGTGTTATACTGAGACTGGTAGTACTGATGGGCATGTTTCGGTGGCTTCTGTTTCCGATGAGGTCGGTTTCGGGTGGACTGACTCTGGAATTGGACCTTGTCGGGCTGCCCCGACCTTCATGAGTCTTCTGTTAGAATGGTTTGGAGATATCAGTTTTGAGGGTCGTCTGGAATTCGACCCTAGAAGGGGGGGGTACTGTGAGAATCTGCTCAGCTGCCTGTGCAGACAGGCAGCGTTTTGACCACTGTTCACGTCTGCATTCTGCAGGTCTCTTTAAGAGAGACTTTCTGTCAGTTTTGCAGCTTGTGTTGCTGAGGGATTTGCATACATTAGTCATGCAAATCCGTTACCTGCCTTCTTTTGATGACTGGCACTATAAAAGCATGCTGCTCCCAGAATGCTTTGCTGGACATTTCCCTTCCATGGTCTGTTCCTGATGGACACTGCTGGAGTGTCAGCCATTGCTATCTAGTATAGTTAATTCCTGGGGGTTGCTTTAGGCTCCCCTTCTAGTCCAGTCAGGTTGTATTATCTGTTTTGCCTGTTCCGTCTGTCTTGTGTTTGGATCGTACAAGCCCTAGCGTTAGCGGCTGTGGATCCTTCTGATTGAGTCTGGAGTGTAGGTTGGAACAGCGGTTGTTTCTGCCTACCTCATCTGTTCTGCCTGCCGTGTGTTTGGATCGCACTCGCCCTAGCGCTAGTGCTGGGGATCCTTCTGTTCTGTCTCCTGGGATCGCGCTAGCCACTTTTCGCTAGCGCTGGGGATCCTTCTGTTCTGTCTTCTGGGATCGCGCTAGCCACTTTTCGCTAGCGCTGGGGATCCTTCTGTTCTGCTACTCTGTCTTCTGGGATCGCGCTAGCTACTTTTCGCTAGCGCTGGGGATCCTTCTGTTCTGTCTTCTGGGATCGCGCTAGCCACTTTTCGCTAGCGCTGGGGATCCTTCTGTCGCTTGTCCCTGTTTTCATGTGTCTGTCTTGTCTGCTGCGCTTGCTGGAGGCTCGGTGAGGTAACCGTTAAGCAAGCGCTCGCGTCCTCTGTTTCATGTTTGTCTGTTAATGGTTAGTTAGGCGTGCTTGTCTCTATTGTGCTTATCACGTGGAGACCGCGCGTAACCGCGTGCACTGTTGCGAATGAGTGCGGTGTTTGCGGTTAGCTAGCTTTTGTTATTTTCCGTATTTCCTTATTGTATTATTTGCTGTGCCTTTGCTACTCTCGTGCTCCGCCTTGCTGTACCTTGTGTCACGTCTGGCGATCGCACCTCTCGCGATCGCGTTCCTGCTTCTTATCTGCTGTGGTGTGTGCACAGTCGCGGGTTGGCGACTGATTTTATGCACACACACACAATCTGTCTCTGTGCTCACTCTCAATCGCTTCTCTTGCGATTGTGTTTCTTCCCTTCGTACAATTCCTGTCTGGCGTGTGTGGTAGGGCAGAGGAGCTGTTCCTCTGCACTCCACAGCTCCACCTGCCGACAGGAATTTCCCTCTGCAGGTGCATAGCACCTAGCCTGGGTGTCCTCAATAATACGCTTGTGGAGGAAATCCGCCGCGTCAGCGCACGTCTGGTGCGCTGACCACGGAGACGATTCCGCAATCGTTACAAGTTGCAACCAAAATTACAAGCAGTAATTTCCTGTCTGAAGTGGCAAATTTGGGTGCCCGAGAGCTCTTTTTATGGGGTAGGCGTTGGGGGGTGGCGGTTAAGGTTCAGAATAGGGGGGTATTTTTAAGGGTTAAGCGTGGGGGATAGTTAAGGTTAGGGTTTGGGGGCAGGAGCTTTTAAGGGTTAGGCATGGGGGATGGTTAAGGTTATGCGTGGGAGGGGTGGTTAAGGTTAGGGATCAGTAAAGTAGGGCTCTGTGTGAGAAGAGTGTTAGGTTAAGTTACAGTAAAATATCAATATTATTTACCAATATTTTACTACGGTAACTGACACTTTTAAGATATAGAATATTGGTATTTTATTTTAATTGGGCACCCAAATTTCCTTACACCCCTTTTTCATGTATGCTTCCTGGCACCCAGTGTTGCCCACTCAACCCTTTAATTACGAGCTCATCTTCTGGTTAGATAGATGCCTTTTTAAGCACTGATTATGTTTAAGCAGGAGGACCTGCATGACTTGATATGTGTAGGTATTTAAAGGCATGTTTTGGCAACCCCGCTGGCACCTGCATAGTCACTTGCAAGGTGCTTATGGGCACACACAATACTCACTGCAGTCAATTGGTAACTTACTGTACTTGTAACACTCTTCAATGATTTCCAAAAAATGCATTATCATGGCTGAAGCAACTTTCCCCCATGAATCCTGTTGCTGCTTCAAAGCCTCCCAGTCCCCGATTTGAGTCCTGATGCATCAAAACTCAAACCTGCACTTCATTTGATCAAATAACCAAATATTTGAAAGGCTATTACTGGGCAGAAGTGTTATTTAATGCAAAAAAATGTAGACCAGTGGAGAGACTGGAGACCCTATTCTCAGAGGAGGAATTGGATCACATGCTAAGGAGCGGCATAAACCAGAAGAGGCCGTGGTTGGAGAAGAGAGGACATTGCATCCCATGAAACGCGGGAAGAGGTGAGCCCACTTTCCCTGCCTGCTGCCGCTGCTTTCATTGCTGGAGGGAGGAGCACTAAAGGAAGAGCCCAAGGTGAGGGAGGGGGGTTGGGCCCCCCTCCCTGCTGCAGTGTTCTGCTCCCCCTTCCCTTCCGGCGCTGTCCCCCCTCCTGCCCAAAATGGTCCTGGTCGTGCTTCAGAGATGCAGCACCTCTCAGGCTTTTTCCCCCAAGAGACCTCCCACAGCTGCATTCTTTGCAGGGGCAATTATTTTGCCCCTGCCTGTCCTCAAGTACCACCAACAGTACATGTTTTTTGGAAATCCACAGAGATAGTTAATCAGCCTTACTGAGATACTAATTTCCTCATCTGTGAATGTTTGTGGTTTTCTGAAAAACAAGTTCTGTTGGTAGTATTTGAGGACAGGGTTTGGAAGTCCTGCTGTAGGGGACATCAGGCTTGGATCCTGGATGGGAGGTATATTTCCCCATTATTTAGGTTGTGTTTCCTTTAAGTCAAATGTGTATCTGGGAAGAAGTCTAGTGATTATTTGGCAGCAATCCAGGTTGCTGACTTTCTTAATTTTTGGGGGGCCTTGATTCTAGAATGGGAGGGAAGGAGCAGAGTAGGCCTTCCTATTCCACCCAGGTGGAACCTGCATAAACAGGAGGCACAGGTGCATTGTGGGAGAAGGATTTGTGCATAGAGAAGGTGTGCTGCTGAGCTTGAAAGTGTGTTTGGAAGCACTGTGTAAAAGCAATACTTTGGATAGCTGACTTTGTGGTTTGGCTAAAACTGGACTGATTTTAATATTCTGGACTTTGCCAATGCTAAGGACTCTCAAAAGCTGATGTAAAATGTTTGTTTTATTTTTTCAATTTTTGCTGAAGCGACGCTGCTTGATTTCCCTTTGCAAATACTGTAAAATGACTTTTTTTTTCCCATTTCAAGCTTTTATTTGCCAAAGATATAAAGTGAACAGAAATAAACAGTGCATAAAATAGCAACTTGACATTGTACTTGAAAATTACATGACATGAAGATTACATAACATGCAGGTTACAGATTGCTTGTATAATAGGAAAACTAGACCCATCCTTACAGATCTCAGAGAACATTGTAAGTCCATTATTTATGGCCTACTGGTATCCTGAAGTGCAACATTCAATTAGGTTGGTAGTCATAAGCTGTAACTTTAGTACGTGTATAGCCATCTACTAAAAGCATCACAAGGAAGCCATATTGTGCTGTTAAAGGTGATCTTGTGCGACACCCTACAGGAGCTCCTTGTCTTACAGGGACTTCCCTCAAGGTAGGGGGGAGCATAGGAGAAGGAAAAGAGAGAAAGGGGGGGACTTCATATCCTAGGGATAGAAGTGGTGTGTAGGTTGTCTCCCCTTTGATTATATCTCACCAGTCATTAGTTTCTTGTATTTGTCAGAGTATTTAAACATTTCCCAGCCTGCCCAGATGGATGTAAAGTGGTCTGTCCTATCCTGGGAGAGGAGTATGGATTCTTCAAGCTGTGCCACCCTGTCCAGTCTGGAGAGCCATTGGTGAACCGTAGGAGATTGTTGCTTTTTCCAGAGGCAAGGGATTGTGGCTCTAGCCGCGTTAACTATATGTGGCAAGATGGATTGTTTGTAGTTTTTGACTGAGAAGAGGCCCGAGTGGAGGAGGAAGAATTCCGGGGTCCTGGGAACTGTTTTAAATGATATTTCTTCAGTAAGTTTGTGGACGTGTTTCCAAAAATTCTGCACTTTTGAGCAGTTCCAGAAAACATGAAGCAAATCTGCTTTTTCTTCACCACATCTCCAGCAATTGTCTGTCAGACCTGGTATAAATTTACTGAGGAGGGAGGGGGTTTTGTACCAGTGAGTGAGGATTTTAAAACCCTGTTCTTGTGTGGTGACATTTTGCGTCGTTTTGTGATTTAGAGTCCAGATAGCCTGCCAGTGCTCCTGAGTAAATGGTCTGCCTAATGCTTGTTCCCATTTGGTTTGGTATGGCAGTGTGTGGGGAGTCATTTCTCCGACCAGCCATTCGTAGAACCATGAGACCGTGTGCCTATGAGGACCTGCAGTAAGTAAAAACTTTTCAAAAATTGAAGGTTGTCTAGTAAGTTGCTGTTTATGAGAGGATTCACCCAGAAAACTCTGTAACTGAAGGTAAGCCCAAAAGGGAAATTTTTGGGAGGCAGTTAGTGTGTGGAGAGCAGATTGGGGTTTTAAGGAATTGCCTGCCAAGAAGTCTTTGAATCTAGGAGTAAAGTTTAGATTCCATTTGCTTGGAAATGACGTAAGACATCCTGGGGGAAAGATAGGATTATGATTGACCGGAGTCATTGGGCCAAGCAAGGAGGAGGCCTTATTTTGTCGCATGAGGGATCTCATGATTTCAGTTGTGGCATGAATCATATTTCCTGTTTTTTAAGGTTGGTGTCTACTATCCAGGGAACAACAGCAACATCCCGTGAGAGTATGGCCTGTTCTATATGCACCCAGTGTTTAGGAGTTGAGGCATCACACCAGTCGGGAAGGCGACTAAGGACAGCAGCTTGATGGTATTTATGGAAGTCTGGTAGTCCAGCACCTCCAGACATTTTGGGCAATGTGAGAGTTGTCATTTTAAGCCTTGGCTTTTGTTTTCCCCAGACAAAGTTACTAACATGTGTTTGAATGTTGGCCGTATATTGTTTGGGGAGGTAAATTGGAAGGGCTTGACAGACATATAGGAATCTAGGTAAAGGGTTCATTTTAATTGAGGCTATCCGCCCGAACCAAGACAGATGTGGCTTGTCTCCCCAGGACTTTAAGTCTCGGATCAAAGAGTCAGCAAGTGGGACGAAATTAAGGCTGTAGAGTTTTTTAAGGTCTGTGGGGATATGGACTCCTAAGTATTTAATGGAGGTGGTGGCCCATCGAAATGAGAAGTTGGCTTTGCATTGTGATATCATAGGAGGAGTTAGAGTTATATTTAGGGCCTCTGATTTAGAGAAGTTTATTTTGAAATTGGAGAGTCTGCCAAACTCCTCAAATCTGTCTAATAGATTGGGGAGGGATATAGCTGGTGATTGTAGAAAAAATAGGAGGTCGTCTGCAAAAGCAGAGACTTTAAATTCCCTTTTATTGATGGAAATTCCTTTAATAGAGGGATCAGCTCTAATCATGTTGAGAAAGGGCTCTAATGTAAGGATGAATAGTAGCGGTGAGAGGGGGCAGCCCTGTCTTGTTCCGTTTGATATGTCCAGAGGGTTGGAGAGCAGGCCATTGACTTTGACCTTAGCTGAGGGGTTGTTATAGAGGATCTGGATCCATGCGAACAGTTGTGGGGGAATTCCCAGGCCCCTTAGAACTGAAAACATGAAGTCCCAAGAGATGCGATCAAACGCTTTCTCTGCGTCGGTTGAAAGCATCATTCCCGGCACTGCATGTTTTTTGAGGTAGGATATAATGCCTACTGCTTTCATGGTGTTATCTCGTCCCTCCCTCCCAGGTACAAATCCAGACTGATCCACATCTATCATGTCAGGGATAAAAGGTGCAAGCCTATTGGCTATCATTTTGGCAAAAAGTTTTGTGTCTATGTTGAGTAAGGATATAGGTCGGTAGCTAGCACATAGATTGGGGTCCTTACCTTCTTTAGGAATGACTGCTATGTGTGCTTCCAAGAATTGCTTGGAGGGATTGCATCCCAGAGGGAGGGAGTTGAACGCGTCAGTGAAAGGTTCAGCTAACAAGTCTTTAAATAGCTTGTAGTATTGGGTAGTAAATCCGTCAGGGCCTGGGGATTTTCCTGGTTTCATACTTTTAAGTGCTGATAAAAACTCCACAGTTGTAAAAGGGGCGTCAAGATCCTTTGCCTCATCTTCAGAAATGTTTTTAAGGCCATGTTTTAAAATAAAGTTCTCAATTAATCCCTTTCTAAAGGGGATGGTGCAGTTTGGGCCTATGTCAGGGTTCAAATTGTACAGAGAAGCATAATTGAGTCTGAATTCCTCTGCAATGTCTTCAGAGAAGAGGCGGATAGTCTGTTTAGGTGAGGTAATGGATTTTATTCGGCCAGCTAATGTTTGTTTGCGAAGAGCTCTCGCCATATATTTGCCACTTTTGTTCCCTGTTTCGTAGAACACCTTCTGCCTTGAAAAGAAGCGTTTTTTAATTCCCACATTCAAGAAGGAGGAGAGGGTGGAGCGAGCCTCTGTCAGATCGTGTAGGGCTTGCACCGCTAGGGATTGCTTATGTACAGATTCTAAAGCTCGTATTTTAGCTATCAAGGAATCAATGTTTCCTTCTTTTTAGCTTTGACCCTACACCGATTAGGTATCCCCTCATTACTGGTTTGTGTGCCTCCCATGTAGTCATATCACTTGTGTCAGGACGTTTATTGATGGTGAAGTACGAGTCAATTTTACGTCTGAGTTTGCTCTGGTGCGTTATGTCGCTTAACAGGTAAGGATTTCATCTCCAGCACCATGTCTTTTGGGATCTTTCTGGAAATTGCATTGTGAGGAAAATGGGTGCATGGTCAGATAGGGTCTGTACTCCTATTTCTGTTGAGCAAACCAAAGGTAGATCTCTTTGCTGAATGAAGAAGTAGTCAATGCGAGTGTATTTATTATGGACACTAGAGAAAAAGGAGTAGTCCCTGGTAGTTGGATGTAATGTTCTCCAGGAGTCGAGCAGTGACAGGCTATCCAGACGTTGTCTCACGAACTTAAGAGCTTTATAGGGTAACGAGGAAGCGCCGTTGGAGGTGTCTACTAGTGGATTTAAGGAGATATGAAATTTCCTCCCAGGATAAGTATACCACTTTGAAAGTCACTTAGTTTTGTTAACACTGAAGATATAAAAGATGGTTGACTGGAGTTTGGTGCATATAAGTTAGCTAGTGTAAATGTATGTCCAGCTGAAGTGCCTTTCACAAACAAGTATCTGCCCTGGGAGTCTTGTTCTATGCCTAGGACATTGAATTCTAAAGTTTTATGTAGTATAATAGATACCCCTTTAACCTTCCCTTGATTGCTAGTTGCATGGAAGACTTGTGTGTATCTGTGGTTATGAAGTTTGGGGATCTGATCTCGGCTGAAGTGTGTTTCCTGGATAAAACCTACCATTGTATGCTGTTTGTGAAGAAGATCTAGTAGTGATGTGCGTTTTTCTGGGACATTAAGACCATTGATATTGAGGGACATAAATTTCCATCTTAGTGGGAGATTGGAGTTAGAGGTAGCTTGCAGTGCGATATTAGTGGCCATTGTTGACATCCACATAAAAAGAAAAGGAAAGAGATTTTCTGCCGGTGTGCGCAGTATCGCCATCTTGTTATTCTCCGTGGTAGCTAATGCGAATGGGAACCGCCAGCGATATTTGATCCCTTTCTCCCTGAGTAGTTGCAGTAGGGGTTTTAAGGCCTTTCGGTTAGCCAAAGTGATCGGGGATAGATCTTGATAGATAGCAACTTGGGATTCGTTGAATTTTATTTCATCCTGATCTCTAGCCGCTTTAGATATAGCCTCTTTCAGAGGAAAGGATTGCAGGCAACATATGATATCTCTTGGCGGTTCAGTGTCGTTACCTTTGGGGCGGAGTGCCCGATGTGCGCGGACGAACTCTATGAAGTCATCCTTCGGTTTTTCCAACAACCCATTAAAGATTGCGGTGATGGCGGGAACGATCTGGTCGTCAGGTAAAGACTCCGGGAGGCCTCTTATCCGTAAATTATTTCTTCTCCCTCTATTGTCGAGGTCTTCAAGACGTCTGTTAGCATCTATGAGCAGCGTATTGTGGATTGTTATTGCCTTTTTGGATGCATCCACTATGGCGTCTCTCTGTGTTCCGGCCTTCTCTATTGCGTGTAGCCTTGAGGATATACCCGCCACGTCTTCCCGGACCTCCGCTATTGCGACTGTTAGAGCCGCTTTTATTTCTTTGGCGAGGTCTTTCAAGTCCCCCATTGTTGGAGCTCTCGATCTGCCCTCCTGGGTCGCCATCACAGGGTTGTAGTTGCCCTCGTTTGGTTGTGAGGAAGGAGGGGTTGTCTTCTCCGGCGCCATCTTGGCTGCCTGTGCGGCCGAGTTCTTAGACTGCTGTGTCCGAAAAATCTCGGGTATATTCTTCCCGTTCGGTGTTTTATAGTCACCCGCTGATCTTGTCTGTATCTGGGATTGAGTGTTTCTTCTCATTGTGCACAAAGGCCGCGTGTAGGCATTAGCTCTCTGGGGACTTGTGCCGGAGCTCTAACACCGTGCGTCCATCTTGGATCAGCGTCAAGCCACGCCCCCGTAAAATGACTTTTATTAAGAAGCTGTGTACTGTGTGCTAGTTGCAATCCCCGCTCAACTTTACAATGCATATGCATAATAAGGAAGGACATTGGATCATGTCTATGCTAGGATTACATTTTGAGCTCCTCTTAGGACAGTCAGTAACATGAATATGTACTCTATAAAGTGCCGAAGAAAATGTCAGTGCTATATAAATAAATATAAAATGATAAGGTAGGGCAGTAGACTATGACTATGGTAGGATTAGATTCTGAGCTCCTCTGAGGGCAGTCAGTGATATTGCTATGTACTCTATAAAGTGCTGAAGAAGATGTCAGTGCTAGTGTTGGGCGAACAGTGTTCGCCACTGTTCGGGTTCTGCAGAACATCACCCTGTTCGGGTGATGTTCGAGTTCGGCCGAACACCTGATGGTGCTCGGCCAAACCGTTCGGCCGCATGGCCGAACTAAGAGCGCATGGCCGAACGTTCCCCGAACGTTCGGCTAGCGCTGTGATTGGCCGAATGGGTCACGTGGTTCGGACCCGAACACGCTCTGATTGGCCGAACGGTCACGTGGTTCGGGTAAATAAAAACCCGAACCACGTCATATCTCCGCCAATTCTCTGTGGGTTTAGCTTTGGGTAGGCAGGCAGGGTAGTTCGCTCTCCAGCCACGCTAGCCAGGGTCCCCCCCAGTCATTGTGTGTCGCTGCTGGGAACAGTAGTACACCGCTCGCTCAGCCACACTATATATAGCATTGTTTACTGCCACTGTGTACCTCGCTCAGCCACACTATATATAGCATTGTGTTTACTGCCACTCTGTGTACATGGCTCAGCCAGACTATATAGCATTGTGTGTACTGCCACTGTGTACCTCGCTCAGCCACGCTATATATAGCATTGTGTTTACTGCCACTCTGTGTACATGGCTCAGCCAGACTATATAGCATTGTGTTTACTGCCACTCTGTGTACACCGCTCAGCCAGACTATATAGCATTGTGTGTACTGCCACTCTGTGTACACCGCTCAGCCAGACTATATAGCATTGTGTGTACTGCCACTCTGTGTACACCGCTCAGCCAGACTATATAGCATTGTGTGTACTGCCACTCTGTGTACATGGCTCAGCCAGACTATATAGCATTGTGTGTACTGCCACTCTGTGTACACCGCTCAGCCAGACTATATAGCATTGTTTACTGCCACTCTGTGTACACGGCTCAGCCAGACTATATAGCATTGTTTACTGCCACTCTGTGTACACCGCTCAGCCAGACTATATAGCATTGTGTGTACTGCCACTCTGTGTACACCGCTCAGCCAGACTATATAGCATTGCGTACTCTGCCAGTCAGTGTGTATATTGATGGGATCAGTAATACTCCACTCACCGCCAACCACTATATGAGCTTACCATGAGTTCCTCAGAGACCTCCGCTGTGAGCAGCACTCCCAACAACAGCAACAGCCAACGCCCCACGCAAGCTATAACATCCACCCCAGCAGCCAGTGGTCAGCAGCAGCCCTCCCCGGAGGAGAACGTTGTGTCCATCGGTCCGTCGCCAGAGCGATTAATGAGGGCTGCCATTGAGGAGATGATGGGGCCTGATGTGGAGGAGGAGGTCTGGCTCAGGCCAGCATCCCAAGTTAATGTTGAGGACGATGAGGGGTCTGTGTCTGGGGATGTTGGGGTGGCAGAGGTGGTGGGTGGGTCAGACTCAGGAGAAGAGTTGTATGATGAGGATGATGATCGGGACCATCTGTATGTGCCTCAGAGTCCGACCCCGGAAAACATGTTGTATCGTGTGTTTAGGTACTAAAATCTGCGTTCCCACTTCCCAGTACTGCCCGCAGTGCCCGGGTCCACGGATCCATATAATTTTTTGGGCAGCACTATCAAACTGTGGTACTATGAGTGAGTTGCCATGGTCCTTCTGTGCTGCCTGTCACACTCACCGTCTGTCTGCAGATGGATTGTTCAACACAGCTACGCCATCTGACATGTAGTCCTGGACCTTGACCATCTTCTCCAGGCGATTGGTGTTGGAGGACGTGGAACTGCCCGATTGCTGTTCTGTGGGCTGCTGCATGGGTGTCAGAAAATGTTCCCACTCCAAGGACACTGCCAATACCATTCCCTTTTCGGCACTAGCAGCAGCTTGTGTTCTTTGCTGCCCTCCTGGTCCTCCTGGGTTTGCAAAGTCAGTCTGTCGGCGTACAACTGGCTAGAGAAGGAGGAGGATGTCAATCTCCTCTCTAAAGTCTCCATCCTCAAGGGCCTGCTGGAATTGTTCCATTTTTGACCTGTCTGACACTTTCTCCAATCAGTTTTTTTAACATTGTGTTTGTATAAACTGGGTATAAACCCAGTAATTGGTGTTGTCCAGATTCCAGAATAATGAATAATAATGAATAGTGAATAATGCGCGGGCCGCGTTCAATGCAGTCTAGCATGAATTGAGCCATGTGTGCCAGAGAGTCCTGCCAGACTCCTCTGTCTTCATGTTCTTGTGAGCGTTGTGATTGTTGTGATGCACCATATTCGTCACCAGCATCACTTTCTTCCTCTTCTGCTGTCCATTCCCGCTAAATTGTGGAAGTCCAACGTGCACCGCTCTGTCCCTCGGCAGTGGGGGCATCCAATTCCTGCTCCAACTCCAGCTGTTCCTCGTCCTGTTCTTTGTCATAGCTGGGACCAGCGTTTCCTGAGGCAGGTTGCCTGATGTTGGTATCATCACGCTGATCGTTTTCATCTTCAGAATCCCCCACTTGCATCATGCCAGCGGTTTCCATCTTCAACATTGATTTCTTCAGTAAACACAGCAGTGGTATTGTAATGTTGACTGTAGAGTTGTCACTGCTGCTCAGTCACGCAACGTGGATTGCTCAAAATTTTGGAGGACTTGGCAGAGATCCAACATGGTGGCCCAATCAGATCCACAGAAGCTTGGTAGCTAGCTGCTGGAATGCGCCTCGGCACTGCGCAAAAGCGTGCTAGCATGTGCAGCGTAGAATTCCAGCGCGTAGGGAGGGACATCACCCAGCGAGCGATGGTGCGCTAGATTAAAGCGCTCCTGCATCTCTTGGTGAGTCCTTCAGAAGCGGTACTGGACTTTTAACAATGTTTTTTTTTTTTCCTTCAACAGAAGATCTGCCACCTTGGAGTGAGGAGGACGCCGCCGACCCCGACACCAAGCTGAACCCCGGCGAACTCCAAGCAGAGGATCTTCAGGAACCCTCAAGGCTTTGAGCAAGCTGAGGAGGATCAGCAGTCCCGACGAGACCTCTCCTCATATGCGACTGAGTGCAGTGGAGCTCCCCAGAACAACCTCTCAGTTGTCACTTTGTCACTGGTCACTTTGTCACTTTGTCACTTGTCACTTTGTCATTTTGTCACTTTGTCATTTTGTCACTTTGTCACTGGTCACTTTGTCACTTTTCACTTGCTCACTTGTCACTTGGTCACTTGGTCACTTGTCCAGATGATCTCGGTACACCTCCTGCGATTCAAATTCCTGCACACATTGCTCTGGGAGTTGGGTGTGATGAATGATGCATCTAACTGGCCACCGGAGGCAATTAAGGCCTTCAAAACATTGAAAGCAGCTTTCTGTTCCGCCCCCATTTTGCGTCATGTTGAGTTGTTGACGTCATGTTAATCCTCGGCCTCGCCTTGCATTTCAGTGCGAGGTGCATTTTCCACAGAAAAAGGTTGTGAATCCGGGCACAACATTTGTGGCTGTTCCATTGACCTTTCACAGGTAGAAGATTGTGGGGGTGGGAATAGCTCCTCCGAATAGCCCATTGTGTCCTGAAAACTACTCATTGCATTGCTTTGCGCACACATTTTTTTGTCCTCATGCAAGGCCTGAGTTGCACCTGAAAGCGTGGCCTTCTCCTCCTGCACCTCCTCCTGTTCCATCATGTCTGCTGCTGCTGGGTTAGCGTTGACGCCCGGTCCCTGTTTATTGAACCTCTTATCTTTATTACATTTATGACTGCATGGCGGTAAAAAGCATGCTATCCGCACGCTTCTTGTCCTCATGCAAGGCCTGGGTTGTTGTGTCTCAAAAAGCATGGCCTTCTCCTCCTGCGCCTGCTCCTGTTCCATCACGTGTGCTGCTGCTGCTGGGTTAGCGTTACCGGTCCCTTTTCCTGGAACCTCTTCTCTGTATTACATTTATGACTGCATGGCGACAAAAAGCATGTTACCTGTGCAAAGAAACATGACATTTTCCATATTTAAAAGACAGTTTTTCCTTTGAAACTTTACAATCAATTTTCTCAAAAACTATAAGCTCTTTTTCAAATATTTTTTTTTCCTCTTGTACCCACTCCCAAGGTGCCCATACCCTGCTAATTTGGGGTATGTAGCATGTAAGGAAGCTTTACAAAGCACGAAAGTTCGGGTCCCCATTGACTTCCATTATGTTCGGAGTTCGGCGCGAACACCCGAACATCGCGGCGATGTTCGGCGAACGTTCGTGAACCCGAACATCTAGGTGTTCGCCCAACACTAGTCAGTGCTATATAAACAAATAATGATGATAATATGTTAGGATATTAGACTATGACTATAGTAAGGATTAGATTGAGAGCTCCTCCAAGTACAGTGGTTGGGTGTGGTCACGATAGATTGTGGGCAACTAGGAACGGTGACAACTTCATATTCATTAAAATATGTTGAATATATGTGTTATTTCATAACTCTGGTTCTTTTTATTGTGGGCAAAACCAGGAACTTATCAGTACCTCCTTGAATAATGACTGGGAATCCAGAAAAAGGTAGCTACTAAATATGTTTCGCTACATATTACTCAGCTATAGGTAGCAGGATTAATATAGTCAATGGAGTCATAATGGGAAGGGAAACACTGATAGACACTCTGCAATGCAATGTAATGAGAGAAGCCACCGGTATCTAAATAACTGACAATGGGGTGGTATGGGTGTTCTAGAATTTACAGCACATAATATCTTGTATCCTGACTGACCATTCGGCGAATATCCCAATTCCTCGTTCAAATAAATACCTGGATTGGCTTATGGTGTGTACACACTTGAAAGATACATTAAAGATATCAGACCAATTTTACCCCCTTCCATGTAGTATGAGAGCCATACTCTACACCAGGGGTCCCCAACCGTTTGGGGTCAAGGGCCGGGTCAACAAATTTCAGACTGCTGGGGGCCGGAGTATACATAAAATGATGGAGAAGACAGTGAAGCATACCCAGGTGACAACCTGCAGTCCAATTGGACAGCAGTGTCACCGGATGTGGAATTTGATTGGAAACTAGCAAATTACTGCTTTCTGGCTTCCATGTGGATGGGTGGTGCCAGCACTGCTATTCTATATGCGGACCGCCAATATTTAAAGCTGTAGCTGACCACAGCTATAAGTAATACATTTTGTGTGTGGGGGGCCGGTAAAAAAGCCTCAGGGGGCCACATTCGGCCCACGGGCCTTAGTTTGAGGACCACTGCTCTACACAGTCTATTCTATTGAGCTGAACTCCCCATCAGCTAAAAATCTTTGCAAGATGATGTACACAAAGATGCTGTACACATTCAAAAGATCAGTATCTGCAAAAGATCTGTTCGTGCAAAAGATCCGTTCCTGCAAAATGCATTCATAGTCTATGATATCTGCAGATCCTCATACACACCTTGTTTAACAGACATTCATCTGCAGATCAGATCCACCAGGTTGGATCTTTAGATCTGCAGATGATTGTCAGATATGCAGATGGAGTCTGTTAAAGAGACACTGAAGCGAAAAAAAAATATGATATAGTGAATTGGTTGTGTACTATGAATAATTACTAGAAGATTAGCAGCAAAGAAAATATTCTCATACTTTCATTTTCAGGTATACATTGTTTTTTCTAACATTGCATCATTCTATATTATGTGCAGATTACACAACACTCAGCATTCAAAATGAGTCTTTCAGAGCAGTCTGTGAAGTAATGACCTCTCCTCTAGCAGAGAAAAAGTAAACAGTTCACTTACAGTTGAGATAATAAAAGTCAGATAACAGCCCTCTCCACGACTAAGACTTAGTCGGAGAGTTAATGGCTTGTTTGCATAGAGATAACAACTGGAGTTTCTTAACTCTTCCTGTACTGGAAACAATTAGACTGATGTATCTGATCTTAATGTTTTATTTCTTAGCTGTACTACACATACAAATCATAATATCATATTTTTTTTTCCGCGTCAGTGTCTCTTTAAACAAGGTGTGTATGAGGATCTGCAGATATCATAGACTATGAATGCATTTTGCAGGAACAGATCTTTTGCAGGAACAGATCTTTTGCAGATACTGATCTGTTGCATGTGTACAGCATCTGTGTGTGCAGCATCTTTGTGTACAGCATCTTGCAAAGATTTTTATCTGATGGGGAGTTCAGCTCAATAGTATAGACTGTGTGGAGTATGGCTCTCATACTACATGGAAGGGGGTAAAATTGGTCTGATATCTTTCATTTATCTTTCAAGTGTGTACACACCATTAGGCTGCATAGACACATCCAATTTTGATTAGCCAATCACTAGTCAATTTGGCCTCCTCCATGTAGTATAAGGGCAAATAGATTTTAAATACTATGAAAAAAATTGTGTAGGTAAGCTGTCATACTACATGGAGGTGGTAAAATTGGCCAATGATTGGCCAATCAAAATTGTAGTTGTGTACAAGGCTTTAGATTGTGGTACTTCCACCATAAAGCCTGGAACACAATTATGAATGGTCAATCACTGAGCAATTTTACCACCTCCATGTAGCAAATAGCTGGATAGATAAAAGGTGTGGGTGTTTTCCAATTAATTCTCTTTATGAGTGTGTGCATTACAAAATGTCAGTTAAATAAATGTATAAAACACTGTTTATTGTATGAAAACATTTTCTGTAAAAAGCAAAGCGTGTGGAAATGTGTTAATGTGCACTGGCACATGGAAAGCTTTTTCATTCCTCCTGTTGTGTTATATTACTGTACTTTGTTTACCTAGATTAACCTTTCCTCTGTGGCCTGTACAGTTATTTAGCACTGCTGCAGCTGCACCTGGAGAGAATTTTGTCATTAAGCAGAACCCTCAGGAAGCACAAACGTTCAAAGTAAATAAAAACTGGCCTAGACTGAAATAAAGTGCTACACATTTTACACTGAGTGCTTTAGCAACGGGTGCAGCGGTGGGATACCGAGACGCTGCAATCTTTATAAGCTTTTTTTCTTTAGCACACTGTAATAATATCACACGTCAGCCAAAAAACTCCCAGAAGGTTATTATTACTCATGGTAAGAGCAATCATTAGACATGCGATTGTTGTGAGCTTGTAAAGTTTATTCGATTTTCTGAAATGTAAGGAAATACAGTAAAAAAATGTTGTGTGGGTATATAAATATAATCTAGGAAAAACATTTTTGTACATTTTCCGAAAGCTGCAATGCTGTGTTACTTAATACCAACAAGACATGATATATTACAAGCAAGTTTGGAACAGCAAAAATATGCATAAAAATCCATCCTTTTGAATTATCATAGTCCTCTAGCTGAGTGCTAAATGTAGCGTTGAAAACTCTTTTCAGTAGTGTTACTGGTTTCTGGCAGTCTTACCACTTTTTCAAACGCTTCTTTTTCAATCGATTTAATTTGACAAATAGACTCCAACATCTAATGTATTAAAGCACACCTGAACTGAAAAAAATAAACATAAAGTGGCCAAACATGAGCTTCTTGAAGTTCCTCATAATTTTCCAGGCCACTCCTCCCGTTGTCCTGCTTTCCCACTGTTTTTAAAGGCTGCCACTGCAATGGCAGGGGAAGGAATTATGACTAGGTACTGCAAAGCCATATCCCTAAGCCCACTCACCTAGAGTACAAATATGTGAGTGGGCATGACCATGGCTATGTGGAGCAGGGCCATGTTTTCTGCTCACCCACCTGACTCTAAACCAGCCTGTACTGCAATACAGAGGCTAATGTACGGTCAGGAGAGGAGAAAGGATGTATGGTCAGGTTAGGAGGCAGGGGTGTGGCTACAGCTGAATGCCTATAACAGGAAGTACAGGCAGCAACATCTAACATTACAGCTTTCTACTGACTCATTTTTAAAAGGATTAGTGTAACTAGTTAGGCCTTAGCCTTACCAGACTGTGTGTCAATTTTGAACACTTACTTTACCTTAAGTAAAATGAAGGATTTTATTGTCATTTTTAATTAACTAGAGGTTGTGTAAATGGATTTTTTTTAATCTGTAATCCTCGAATTCAACTTTAAATTAGTTTCATGATTCTGAGAGGATGGATGGCAGTCACTTTTGTACTCATTTAATAGGCCAAAGAGTAAAGTAAAATACAGAAGCCCGGCACAGATCTAATTTTTACTTCAGTTAAATGCGGCCATGGTCCGTCTATTCTTGCTGCTAAGCCTAAACCAGCTGAAAATTTAATCAGGAGAATATTCATAATGTATACAGCTGACCAAATTTAAATGATAGCAAACTTAGGGGAACTCAACAAACTTTTCTGCTTTAAATATTGAAAACACGGCTAGAACTTATAATTGCCTGTGTATAGTATATAGGCAGTTCTTGTGCAGTGCTGAAGGTTGCGTGACAATCCAGCACCTTGAAGGAGTGCAGCATAATAATAAATCTGTCATTTGAATCTTAAAGCAGTAGAGATGGTGTAGAGGCTGATGCAGACACCTGGCTGATGAACAGCCTGAGTCATTACCTCATCTTTCCAGACAATTAAAGGTGAACTCTATAGCAACGCCAGGCAGTATGTCAAGTGCCAGTGAAATATGTCAAGCTGCTTATGAGAAACTTCATGGCATAAAATTCATATTTCTGTAATGGAAACAGGGGGAGAGGACAATCCGGCAGCAAACACTGTGCTGATTATGTGTTCCTGTGTTATCAATAAATATGTTACTTTATAAAAGCCCCACTCTATATTAAAAGTGTGTCCAGCCCTATGTAGGCATTCAGTGGCTATCTGCCTTGATTTCAAATAAGTCACCATTAAAAAAACTTGCCCAAGGGGCAGTAGCCATTTCCTGCACCATCAGAGCACCAGGCTTAGATCTTCTTCAAAAGTTCAGTTGGTTCCCTGCTTCGTTGTAGACCAGTACATTTTCATTTGTTAGATTTGGTGTAAGAATCGCCAAACAAGAGAGCACAATGCTCTTCCTGATACCCAAATATCTGCGGTATGTTTCAGCTTTGTGATGGGACTTTCAGCAGAGTTTTTGGTTGATATTCTTTGTCATTAGCCTAACCCTCATTAATTCCCTCTCTGTTTTTTCTTCTTCCTCCTGATGCCTAACCTCATCACCTAATGTTGTCTTCCTGAAGTTTATCTTCCTCGTCTTATTTTCCTTTGTTTTTCTATCCCAAACCTCTGCCCCTAATGTTAACATCTACCTAAACTTACCTCCACTCACTTACAAACTCCTCCCTGATACAGACTAACCAGCAGGCATATGGAGAACCAGAACTCATTGGAGTGTATAAGGAGCTACAATGGTCCCACAAGCCTGCTTACTAAAATGCATGGAAAACAAAAGTTTGCTTTCTTAAAACAGAAAGAATTTGTGATAATTCAGGTTGGAGCGAGCTCCGAGATGTCTCCCAGTGCATCACTGCTGAATATGCAAATTAACCATTGTAGGGCAACAATGGTTACTTTGCATGTATTCAGCAGGGATGCACTGGGAGACATCTCGGAGATCACTACAACCTGAATTATCGCAAATTCTTCCTGATACCTATCTCTAACTTCCACCCTCAAACAGTAAGCCTTTTGTATGCATAATCCTGAATATTTAACCCTAACATCTAAAGCCCACCATCCCTACCTTATCTCCAAGTCTCCAACCGTACACTTAACCCTAATTAGTAACATTAAACTGATACCCACCTTGCGTCATCTGCAATAGGTATACAATAGCCAAGGATTGTGCACCGGCGACCTAGGTTGGTTGAACCGCGTGAGATACCATTCCAGTACCTGTGCATAGCGCTAATACAGCATATCTTCTCCACAAATGATGGAAGAGTACTACTTCTAACAGGAAGAATTGCCTGTTTCCCAGAAAAAAACATGGTTAATCTGCTGAAAAATCATTTATGTCTTTAAATGTATTAGAGTGGTAATCAGTTGAAAGTATCCTCACTTTTCAGTCTAATTGCCACTTTTAGGAATAATCTGCCACAATTTCCATTATCACAATATTTATAAAGTTGCATCAGTCTAATTGCCTCGTTATTGATCATCAAATAATACCCGCTGCTTTCAAGGTTAGAAGCCCCATAGGAGACAATGGAGAACAATAGTGTTTGATTAGGCAGCCTGTTATTCAGTTTGCCACATTGACTGAGAATAGTCCTTGTTCAGCTACTTTTTCTGGTAGTTACGAAAAGTCACGACTAGTGATCCATTGCTATATTGAAGAGACTGGAGCTTTTGATTACCACTTTAGGTTAATTATGGTACAGTGATAAAAGAACTGATTGCCAAGGAACAAAATCTTATCACACTTTTAAAGGACAACTGACCTGAGAGGGATAAGGAGGCTGCCACATTTGTTTCCTTTTAAACAATGCACACAGCCTTGCTCTCCTGCTGATCCTCTGCCTCTAATGTGTTTAGTCAGAGACCCTGAAGCATGCACATCAGATGTTTGACTTAAAGGCCTAGTGCACACCAAAAACCGCTAGCAGATCCGCAAAATGCTAGCAGATTTTGAAACGCTTTTTCTTATTTTTCTGTAGCGTTTCACCTAGCATTTTGCGGTTTTGTGAAGCGTTTTTGGTGTAGTAGATTTCATGTATTGTTACAGTAAAGCTGTTACTGAACAGCTACTGTAACAAAAAACGCCTGGAAAACCGCTCTGAAGTGCTTTTTTTCAGAGCGGTTTGCGTTTTTCCTATACTTAACATTGAGGCAGAAACGCCTCCGCAATCCAAAATCTGCAGCAGCCCGGGAGTATGCGTTTCTGAAAAACGCCTCCCGCTCTGGTGTGCACCAGCCCATTGAAATACATTACCCTAGCGGATCCGCACCCGCAAGCGGATTGCAAACCGCAGCCGAACCGCTCTGGTGTGCACTAGGCCAAAGAGGAACTTTTACCCAAGATTGAATTTCATCCCAGTCAAAAGTGGATATCTCCTTTCCCACAATTAATCTTTTCCTTTTCTCGAATGGATCATCAAGGACATCTGTATGGCTAATATTGGGGTGAAACCCCTAACACTGTGTGATGTCAGGACCATGGTCCTTGTTGCATTGTAGGAAATACCTGCTGTTTCCAACTGCCAAACAAACTCTGCGGAATGTTAATTTACTGAGAGTTTTATGCACAGAGAACACCTGACAGCATTAAAAATGTTGCCAGCCACCACTGGTTGCCACCTGAATGTAAATCGAGGTGAGATTTTATAATGGGCAAACACTAACTCAATTACAGTGGGTTGCAAAAGTATTCGGCCCCCTTGAAGTTTTCCACATTTTGTCACATTACTGCCACAAACATGCATCAATTTTATTGGAATTCCATGTGAAAGACCAATACAAAGTGGTGTACATGTGAGAAGTGGATTGAAAATCATACATAATTCCAAACATTTTTTACAAATAAATAACTGCAAAGTGGGGTGTGTGTAATTATTCAGCCCCTGAGTGAATACTTTGTAGAACCACCTTTTGCTGCACTTACAGCTGCCAGTCTTTTAGGGTATGTCTCTACCAGCTTTGTACATCTAGAGACTGAAATCCTTGCCCATGCTTCTATGCAAAACAGCTCCAGCTCAGTCAGATTAGATGGACAGCGTTTGTGAACAGCTGTTTTCAGATCTTGCTACAGATTCTCGATTGGATTTAGATCTGGACTTTGACTGGGCCATTCTAACACATAGATATGTTTTGTTTTAAACCATTCCATTGTTGCCCTGGCTATATGTTTAGGGTCATTGTCTTGCTGGAAGGTGAACCTCCGCCCCAGTCTCAAGTCTTTTGCAGTCTCCAAGAGGTTTTCTTCCAAGTTTGCCCTGTACTTGACTCCATCCATCTTCTTATCAACTCTGACCAGCTTCCCTGTCCCTGTTGAAGAGATGCACCCCCCCCCCCCCCCCGAGCATGATGCTGCCACCACCATATTTGACAGTGGGGATGGTGTGTTCAGAGTGATGTGCAGTGTTAGTTTTCTGCCACACATAGCGTTTTGCATTTTGGCCAAAAAGTTCCATTTTGGTCTCATCTGACCAGAGCACCTTCTTCCACATGGTTGGCTGCTGTGTCCCCCACATGGCTTGTGGCAAACTGCAAACGGGACTTCTTATGCTTTCTGTTAACAATGCCTTTCTTCTTGCCACTCTTCCATAAAGGCCAACTTTGTACAGTGCATTACTAATAGTTGTCCTATGGACAGAGTCTCCCACCTGAGCTGTAGATCTCTGCAGCTCGTCCAGAGTCACCATGGGCCTCTTGACTGCATTTCTGATCAGCACTCTCCTTGTTCGGCCTGTGAGTTTAGGTGGATGGCCTTGTCTTGGAAGGTGTACAATTGTGCCATACTCCTTCAATTTCTGAATGATCGCTTGAACAGTGCTCCGTGGGATGTTCAAGGCTTTGGAAATCTTTTTGTAGACTAAGCCTGCTTTAAATGTCTCAATAACTTGATCCCTGCCCTGTGTTGTGTGTTCTTTGGACTTCACGGTGTGGTTGCTCCCAATATTCTCTTAGACAACCTCTGAAGCCCTCACAGAGCAGCTGTATTTGTACCGACATTAGATTACACACAGGTGCACTCTATTTAGTCATTAGCACTCATCAGGCAATGTCTATAGGCAACTGACTGCACTCAGATCAAAGGGGGCCGAATAATTATGCACACACCACTTTGCAGTTATTTATTTGTAAAAAATGTTTGGAATCATGTATGATTTTTGTTCCACTCCTCATGTGTACACCACTTTGTGTTGGTCTTTCATGTGGAATTCCAATAAAATTGATTCATGTTTGTGGCAGTAATATGACAAAATGTGGAAAACTTCAATTGGGCCGAATACTTTTGCAACCCACTGTATTTATAAATAAATATTGTAAAAAAGTAAGCAATTTTATTAACAACTTTATTTTCACTACAGTTCCTCTTTAAGTTTGATTGCATTTGCTTGTTCTCTTGCATGCATTTTTCAGGTGTGTGATTCAGACACTACTAATGCAAGAAGGTTTTGTTTAAAAGCAAATAAATATAGTAGCCTCCATATTCCTCTCTGGCCAGTTGTCCTGTAAAAGAATGAATGTTAAAAAAGTGGCTTACAGTTTAAAAAGTGGCAATATCTTGTCTCATACTTCTTTATAAAGAGGTTCCCTAGTATTTATTTGATTATCTAAGGTGGCGAAAGTTTTAACAGCTGTGCCCATATTGCCTAAGGTTAACTCCTTCAGCTGGGATGCTGATCAGATTTAAAAATCAGAGTTATTAGCTGCTGAGACCTCATTTGACACAAAAAAGAAATCAAAACTACAATTTGGACATTTTGTTTATTTAATTATCAGATGGAACATTTAGGACTCTCTCTGGACTGAAAGTTAGGATTTAATGAATTATTACCTAACTTGAGCCAAACTGGTATTTAAATTTGGGAAAAAATTGACAAGGGCGAGTACCCAGGTAGGGTTATATCAATGTCTGTATCTGCAATGGGGACAATGGGACAGATCCTCTAGCCAACATTAATCTTTATGTGTGGACAGAGTACATGTAAAGCTTAACTGGAGTTACACAAACAACACACCTAAATATAGTAACGTGCCTGTATATAACTCTGTCTGGATAATGTTAGACCATGTACTCAGAGCAGGCTCATCCACCAGGCAACCAGGTAGGTTCTTGGGGCCTGCCCACCTGCCATCTTCTTCGACCTCTTTCCACTTCAGCTTACCAAAAGGACTACAAGGAGTCCCTTAATCTACTACCTGTTACATTTTAATCCATCTCTGCATGCACTATACATATTGGGGCAAATTTACTCAGTAAAATCTACATCGATCTGTACACAGCGTATGTAAAGTTTATTGGTGTTTATGCAGACTGTATAATAACTTGCATTGCACAAATAGTGCATCTTGTATTATGTACACAACCCTCAGGTTGTTTGAAGCCATGCCCATTGCACAGATTGCGTAAATGCTGGTTAACTGTATAACTGTGCCGATGAAAATTTTACCAATGTTTAGTGAATCTGTCCCATAGTCTCTACGCTTTGCACTACAGTAATGCTTCTATTGAAGACTTTTTACTTAGCTATTTCCCCTCAGAATTGGTCAGCAGATTTTGTCTTTCTCCACTAATCATAAAGCTGCAAGGGTCTTCTTTCCTTCTACCCCAGACCTCATGGGATAGATCATTTGTCTTTTAAATAAACCTAATTACTGCACCTGAGCCCACTTCCTTCCACTTTACTCCATTCCTCCAGAGAGTGAATCCTCCATCTCCTAACTTCCAATTAAATCACTTCTCACCTTCTGACTGTGGGTTTTGCTGATGAACATCTTTTCCTATCCTCATAGTAAGCACAGTGTGTATCTTTCCTATACTGTAGAGTTCTAACTGCATATACTGTACGTTATCTGTATAGGACATCTCAGATGACTGATAACATAAGACTTGTTAAATATAGTAATGTCGGGGGGTGGGGGTCAAAACTCCACTGATAATTGGGGATGCCTGAAATTGCTTAAATTAATTTCACATACTTGTGTAAAAACAGTTTTAAAGTTGTCATAAATCCAACTGCATTGAAGACAGTGGAGATGGATATGGGTTCAGTTACAAAAAAAATTTGGCATCAGTTTCTTGTGAATTGAATAATTTATCTTTGGTCTGATCTCAGTTTACCCCTAATTTGCCATTTACTTGTGTCAACTGAATATCAAACTAAAGACTAAAAGCAAACTAACATCAGCACACTGTTCACTAGCCCAAAAGCGAAATTATGTACAAATATTTTTTGACCAGTTGACACATTATTCATTTCCTTTTCTGTGCAGTTTATTTGCATCCAGTTTGGTGGATGTTAAAGTACAGAACAGAATTTCATTCTGCTCTAAAAGATTAGCCACAGCATGATAACCTTTATGGATTAATAAAATATGTATTACAATTCATGGAAATCCTAAAAAATAACTTTTAGTTTAGAAGTCGGGTTCACTTTGCAAGGAGCACTGAAAGGGTTAAGCCTTGGTGTTTAATGTATGGGGGTAGAGCCATCTGCAGTGCTCCTGCAATCTATTCACAGAAGCTGAGAAGAACTAATTCACTTTAACCATTCATCATTATGGATTTGTGCTGTTGAGAGAGGGGGGCAGGATTACTGTGATAGATTTCAAGAAATTACACCAAGTACTAGTCTGAGCAGGTAACAGTTATTGTGTTGTCCTGTAGACACTAAAGGCTGCCATATACTGGTCAATTGCCACCAGATAGAACAACATATAGATCCGTCCCTGATCAAATCTGATCAGAGAGGGATCTATTGGCTGCCCATACACTGCACACAGATTTTGAATCGATTTCAGCATGAAATCGATTCACAACCTGTGGAGCTGCTGCCTGCTCGCTGCCCCCATTTGGTCTCCCCCGGCCAGCAGCAACGATATTACCTGTCCACCGGCACAAGTCCCCGAGGTCTGTGCTGTAACTTCATCTGGCATCCTCTTCCATGTCCTCTTCCTTTTTTTGTCCTGTGACAAGCAGAAGTTCAAACAGTAGAGGGTGTTCTACTGTTTGAACTTCGCCTTCTCACAGGATGGGACAGGAAATGAAGAGTATATGGAGAAGAAGGCCAGCCAGTAAAAGGGACAGCAGGGACCCGTGAACTCACGCCAGTGGGACCGGTGAGTTTATTGCTGTGTTGGTCGTCGCCGAATGGAACGCCGCTAATGACACGCTCCCAACCCGCCGGTGATCGATCAAATTTTCCACCTGGACAGACCCATTGATCTATTTCAGATGGAAATTTGTCGATCAGTCAATATGTCAATATTTCTGTTAACGATTTCACAGGAGATTCGATCACAGTGATCGAATCTGCTGCATATCGACGGGAAATCGACGTAGTGTGTGTGTACCTCAATTAATCAAACCCATTATCTCTAGGGGAGTGCAGCAGCTGGAAAAAGAGGGATGACACCCTCTGTACAATGATCAACCAAAAAGAGCTGGCAAATCCAAGGTAAATCTTTATTGGTTCCATATAAAACAAGTACTGAGCAGAACTGCAAACTGTTACCAAAATGTTACCAAAGCCTGCAGCTTCCAAAATGTTACCAGAGCCCGCAGCTTCCACCTCTGCAACATCTCCAAGATTCACCCCTTCCTGACTCTGGACACTACCAAGCCTCTTATTCATGCGCTCATCATCTCCCACCTGGGGTATTACAATGCCCTACTGTCAGGCTTTCTCTTTAACGTCATTGCCCACCTTCAATCAGCCATCAATGCGGCAGCTAGACTTATCCTTTCTTCACACCACTCTGCTTCCATGTCTCTCCTTTTCAAAGCCCTACACTGGCTTCCTATAACTTCAGGATCAGTTCCAAGATTTTGTGTCTGGCCTATAAATCTGTGTACAAGACTTGACCAATCTACATCTCTGAGCTTTTCTACAAATATATACTGTACGTGCCTGTCCCCTCTTGTCCTCCGGCAACCTCCACCTGACCACACTGTGCATTTCTCACTCCCATGTGCACCAAGACTTCTCAAGAGCTCCCCCCGCCGGACTCGCCCCTTCCTTCAACACCTTCAATAAAGCCCTCAAAACACACTTCTTGCAGATGGCCTACCTACCTCTACGGCACCTTAATTCTTTCCTAGCCAAACACTTATTCAACAGCCCTATCAAGTGTCCACCCTCCCCCCATTCTTTCTTGATCTTAAGACCCCACCAATGACTCCCTTCCCATGGACTAAGTCAGACTTGAATTTCTGGATCACTGTAAAATCGCATGGTCATGTATCATATACCCTTTGTGTAGACCACACTTGGTCCAGAGGACAGAGGACAGATAGGCTCACTCTTCCTAATTATTTTTCTACCAGTGGAGGTGCATCTTCCTTCTCTACCTCGCATAGCATGGCAGTGCTTATCAAGCAGCCGCCACATAGGACTGACAGAATTATTATGAGAAATAAAGGAAGATGTTACATAACAACAAGATCCTGGAAAGGGTGCAGTGTAGTTAAATAAAATACCTAAAGTTGTAACATTTTAAAATACCTTAAAGCGTAATGAAACCCAGCATTTCTTCTTTGCTCTAAAAAATTATTTACAGCATATTATATACTACCACCAATTTTTTTTACCAGAACTACATTCAATTAGTTAAACACAGGGCTTGAAAGTTCAGTGCAGAGAAAGCTGAATGCATCCAAAGTGGAGATAATGTTATCTTGTGTTAACTTAATTGTATCAAGTAAGGAATGTGACACATTCTCTGACTGTGCAGAAGCTCCTAGACACAGACAGACACTGAAAGCATTTCTGCCTTCAATACAACATGAATAAAACCAGTTATGAATAAAATACAAAGGCAGCCCTCAAAGCAAAAAAAACCCTACTTTTGGGAACTTGTAATTTCTAAATGAATAATAATATTTATGCACAAATGCAAATATGATAACCGTATGGCATATAACAAGTAGAAAACCTGTTTTTGTTGAATATTATGTCAGGGTTTTATACCGCTTTAAGGGTCTTTTGTATGTACCCCGAACGGGTGTGAGCACTACAGGCGTTTTGTGTTACAAATACCCTTACAAGAGACTAGTGCCTCTATTCAGAGGTAAGAACTGCCTAATTTGTAAGATGACCCCTTCAGTGTCTTCTACCTCTACTCTGAGGCTTATTTATTTTTTCAGTAAGATCCCTCTGAGGGATATCCTAAGCAGCATGGCTAATGGATAATAATTTGTTTAACTGACACAAGTTGAGTTTCCTACTGTCTGCAAGACAAGCGTCTTTAAATTTGCACACAGGTATGTGTTGCAAAATCCGCTCAGCAACTCAACAGTTTGCCCAGTCCCTTAAAGTGAACCTCCAGACTAAAAATCTACTCAGCAGCACTGAAAAGGCTTGGTGTTTCTTTAACAGTTTCACAGCATCAGAACTTTGTTTTTCTTACCCAAGCTTCATTTTTAGCTGCACCGAAGCTAAGCTCTGCCCCATCAAAGAAATCTGCCTGGGCATTTCCCTGATGCTGTGCAAAGCATGATGGGATTTCTGATGTTGTTCTTGTTGCCTACCGCGCTCAGCTGAAAGGAGTGATCAGGACACAGGACAGTTGGAATTGGCTCCCGGTCACCTCCTTTAAACCAAAAAGATGGCTGCCCCCATGAAATCACAAACATTTGCCTGTTCTTTCAAAACAGGGTGGGTAAGAGATTATAATACCTATCTATTTTAATTAACATAACTAATGTAACTTAATGATAGTATGTTTGTTTAGGCTTAAGTTCCTCTTTAAGCAGGTCTCACCTGCTACTAAACTTTTAATGCAATACTGGCACCACAGAGGCCACCTGACCAGAAATAGACCATCTTGATCTTTGTCTTACTCCGAATTGACTTGCTTTGGGATGCATGCATATCCTAATAAAAGAGAATAGGAAGCAAGACTGTGATCAAGTTGGATGGAAGCTACTGACACTGCAGCACTCCACCCAGCTCTGATCAGACTTCTTCTGTGCCCACTTTGTATTTAAGGTATTTATTTGTTCTAGGTTTTTTTTTAATAAAGATGATGTCTTAGTAGGTAAAACTAGCCTAACTATTCATACATAATGGATGGAAGCCCTGGCAGTGATTTGTTGCCTAGGTTTAGATAGATTTTGAATAACTTTAAATCAATGCCCATGTTTATGTTATATTTTCTCATAGGTTAACTTTTTTAGCTTTTCCATGTAAAAGGTTTATAGCAGTGTGTTAACAAGAAAAGTAGTTCAAATATGTTACCTTGATGCATTAAAAGTAGATTCCTTTTTTACTTTTAAAACTGTATTGCTGATTATTTCAGTAAAGTGAGGAAAATATAAGGACCCGATGCATGAAACATTCTTATGAGATGCCTCACTGTCTATTTTTTTCTTACCTTATCTATATAATATACGTTTTCAGCATCCGCCAAGCAAAAAAGTACAAAATATTTGAGATAAAAAAAAGCTATGTCAGACTTATTCTAAAACTTTTTTTCCTTGTCAAGTGCTGGAAATCTTTTATATGGTAAAAAAAATAAATAAATAAAAGTGTCAGATTAAGTTACCGTATTTTTCAGACCATAAAACGCACTTTTTTCCCCCCAAAAGTGTGTGTGTTTGTGGGGGGAGAAAGTTGCTGTGTCTTATGATCCAGATATTACAATTCAAGCCTCAGTACAGTGCAGCTCTGCTGTCTTAATGCATTGGACGTGCCAGGCTACAGATGGATAGGATAAAAGACCTTCCTCACTTGCTGTTCCCCTTTATAAGCCACTACTGACATGTTGTCTCCATGCCATGTGCACTACCCTCTCTGCCAGTCAAGGAAGGATCCATGCGCACATCCTCCAATCACGGCGGCCTGATGCTTCAATGTTTCTCAACATTTTATTGGTATGGACCCCTTTTAAAACCCTGTACTCACCAAGTACCCCCTAGCATAGTAAACATTACCACAAGTACCCCTTGACAAATATATATTTAATCGTAGTATGTGATAATTGGTTCTAAACCATTTCCAAGCATTTACTATTACTAAAATACTAATTTGGTGTTGTTTAAATATGTTTATCATTTTGTAAAACTCTAAATTTTTTTCTTGGTTAAGTATATCAAGCCCAAGTACCCCCTGTAACCACAGAAATACCTCCTAGGGTACGCGTGCTACACGTTGAGAATCTAGGCTCTAACTCACCCTTTCCACAACCCCCACTACTCCTCTACTACAGGAATACTTTTATAACTTTTCTGTTTCTGAACCTTTTGCATCATTAGTCCATTCCAGTTTCTTGGGAAATGAACACTCGCACACATTGAAATGTATAAAATACCTCAAACCACTGTCTGCAAAAGCCCGTCATCACTAAAGAATTGCAAGATCTCTCGTTTCTGTGACTTTTACCACCCACATTTCGTTGTTGATGAAAGATATTAAAATATTAGCAAAATCATGGCTTTTATGGCTCAATTCAGTTATACTATCCCTTAAACACCCAGACCAGACAGGCTTCATACCAAGTAAGAACATAGCTATGAATGTGCGTAGGTTAATGGTAAACCTGCAAGCTGAATACTTGAACTCGGAAAGCAGTGTTGGCTTGTTTAAATATGGCAAAAGTGTTTTGAGGCTTCTAGCACACTACATGCAATTCCAATTTTTTGTACGATCCGATTTTTGATTCCAATTAAAAAAAGTACTGTATGCTGCTATGTCTTTTAATCAGAATCAAAAATCATATCGTACAAAAAATTGGAATTGCGTGTAGAGTGCAAGAGGCATGACACTGTAGAATGGCCCTATCTTAAGACGCTCCTTGCCAGGTTTGGCTTTGGCAAGTCTTCTTGTTGTAAATGGGTCCAACTCCTATATCATTCTCCCAGGGTGTGGGTATGTAACAATTGCTGGATTTTTTAGCCCTTCTCACTAGGACGTAGAACCAGGTGGAGGTGCCCCCTTTCTCCTCTACTAAGGCCCGGCAAGGAGGTGGTCAGACGGGACAGAAACATCAGCCCAGCATAGGCAGCGGGGGAAAGCCCGCCACTAAGGGACCTGAAGTACCGAGGCTCCTGGACTCATGCCCTCTCTGACCAGTCTAACAGTGGTCAGAGACGTCCGGTGAGTGTGTCTTTTGTAAGGGTGAATCTGGTGGTGGACCTGGAAAGTTTATTAATCATAGCAAGATGCAAAGGCTGAATATTTGAACTTTTTATGGTTGGACTTTTTATGGTTGGGCTCAGAGATGGACTCATATGTATAAGAAATGCAATAGGATGTGCGCTGAAATACAATGTGTGAGGATCGGCTGCTTTTCCCACTACCATAGCCAGAAGACTCCCTTCTGCAAATAGTCTAATCCTTTAAATACTTGGGTGTGCAGATTCACCCTGACTGTAACGTTTACTTGCAGGTGGAAATATATCCCCTATTATTACTTGTACAGGCAAAGTGCAGGGCCTGGTCCTTACCATGGTTGTAAGAGTCAACCTGATCAAAATGATACTGTTGCCCAACCTGCTGTATGTCCTACAGCAATCCCCTGTGTACATACCTCTCACCTTCTTTAAACTCCTGAGAACAATACTGCTGTCATTCATTTGGAACTCCAAAAATACAAGAATTAAGCACTCACTACTCATTAATCATATCGGATTGGGAGGCCTGGCTTTGCCTTCTATACAACACTACTATGTTTCATGCAGTTACAGCATATAGAGTTGTGCTTCTCCACAGGTAATTTCTTTAACCATGAGGCCTTGGGATACAGCTTAGACCCATTTAAGACCAAAATGAGGAAAATGTTACTTTGGATCTGCTCCATTAAAATATCCTACCCTCCAAATTACCAAATATTGTAGCAAATTTAGATGATTTGGAAATGCGTTGTAGGCCTTTACGCCACTGGTAGTTATGATTTTCAAACACCTCTCTGGTGTAACTCACGCCTGTCTGAACTGGCCTCCATCCCTGATATGAATTTATGGCAACGTAGTGGTATACAGGTCTTGGGGTAATTTGTAGAATGGGGACAGCTAGTGTTCATGGGGTCGAGTTCAGCAATTCCATCTAATATGGGACAGATGGAAAGATAGATCATGAAACTGTAGTATGGTTAAATTTTGAATTTGCCTTAACATATTTCAAGTGCATCATCTCAATCTTCCTAATTGTGATGCACACCTTATGTGATTTTGCCTTGTACACTAAAGTCATTATAGAATATGGTTAACCACTTAAAGTGGACCCAAATTAAAAATACAAGATTTCAGAAATAAAATTTATTATCTAAATTATAATAATAAATAGCAGCTTTTTTTCAGCTGCATGATGACAAATATAAAATATTTTACATTTATTGGAGGAACCCCTCCCTTCCTTTCAAATTGCCGGGATTTTTCCGGCAAACTGGTGGAGTAGATGGTGTCCGGCAATGGAGGAATTGCCCCCAGTATAACCCTAGCTATGAAAAGAGAAGGGTGAAAAGCATGCACTGAAATGATCATAGGTTTGAAGGAGTGTTTATTTATCTTTGTATGTGTCAGAGTGGTGCAACTAAATATTTTTAATTAAAAAAATGTTAAGTTTGGGTCCGCTTTAAGTACCAGCGGTCTCTGCCCCCTTAAGGACCAGAGACCGTTGGAGACCGCTGGTACAACAAACGGCGTAATAACGATTAATACCGACTAATTGCCTCACATACCCACCGCAATTGACATCCACGCCGGGAACCTCAACCACCCACTCTGCCGTCTCTATGACTGCAGAGTTCCTACTCTGCCGTCTCTATGAAGGCAGAGTTCCTGTGAGACACTCAGGAGCTGCTTTCATTGGCTCCTGACCTTGCCTAACAATGTAAGCCAATGGGAATTGCTTATGTTGATAGACAGGGTCTAGAGCCAATGAAATAGGCTCCTGACCCGCTCACAGGGTTCTGCCGTTATAGAGACAGCAGAGCGAGTGAGCTGCAGTGGGGGGACAGCGGTGAGATCGGCGAGAGCGACGTAAGTGGCATGGGGGTATTGAAATTACGCCCTGGCAGCCAGATAGCCATCAAAACAGGGCGTAGATTTAAATTAGCGCTGTCCTTATCTGGTTTGTGGGTTCTGCCTTCATGTCTACCTTTTTTTCCCCGTAACTTTGTTCACAATGTATGTCAACTGTAAACTTTGTATAGCTGTTGACCATGGGCGTAACAATAGGGGATGCAGCCCATGCGCCCCCTGGGGCCCGCTCGTGGCCGTTTTGGGGGGCTGGAAGGGTCGCAGCATGAGGGGAAAGCTATAGCCACACTCAGCGGGGAGGGTGGACGATCCCCCCCCTCCCTCACCTCGGGCTTTCCCCTCTGCGCTCCCCTCCAGCTTCAATAGCTATATAAGTGCAGCGAAGCGGCGGGCAGCGGCAGGCAAACATACCTTCCCTGTGTTCCAGCGCGGACACGTCTCGCTCTAGTGACTGAAGTGACTTCCTGTATAAAACAGGAAGTCGTGTCAGTCACTAGAGCGAGAAGCGTCCAGACGCACAGAAGGTGTGTTTGCCTGTCGCTGCCCACCGCTCCGCTGCACTTATATAGCTATTGAAACTGGAGGAGAGCGCAGAGGGGAAAGCCCGAGGTGAGGGAGAGGGGGGACCATCCCCCCTCCTCGCCGAGTGTGGCCATAGCTTTCCTCTCATGCTGCGACCCCTCCAGCCCCCCAAAACGGCCACGAGCGGGCCCCGGGGGGAGGGGGGCCCGCTCAGAATTTCTGCAGGGGGACCCGGTGGCTCTTAGTTACGCCCCTGCTGTTGACTAATCTGTTAATTTTGCATTTCTGATGGCTTGGTAAAAAATAGAATTGCCAGAGACAGTTTGGAGAGTCAAAACTGCACAGTCGAAAATAATTCTCCACATAAAAAATGTTGCATCCAGTTCTTAACAAACATTCATGTTTACATCGTCTAGACTTTGGGTGTGATACTTTCGCTACCCAGGGCGAAAGACATACACCTCATTAAAGTATACATAGACTGAACATGTGTTTCTGGTCTCCTGGTGCTATGTACCAAGCTCATTTAGGCACACCATAGTAGCTAATTTCAGCAACAACAACAACCACTACTTGCTTTGTGGAACCATGCACAAGCCTGTCTGTCAAAGTCTATCAACAAACCTATCTGGAATGACAAGGAGGAGTAAACCATTAATGTATGAATCACTGATATTTTCCAGATGTAAAAACTGGCCCATATCGAAGTTGATGGGGATATAGGGCAATAACTGTTACCCTGTGTCCCCATCAGCCTCAATAAAAGATCTTTTTATTTAATCTGATAGATTTTGAGATAAGTGAGTGCAGTGATTGGACCCAATGATAAAGCCATGGTCCTGCCCGCTAGACCATTGGCTCCTGTAACAGAACAGCAGGGGTTGTGATTGGCAGAGCTCATTGCCAACTGATCCACGGGGTCCACACATTTGTTTTGAATAAAGCCTTGTATATTCACCAATCGTGAAAGGCTTTATTCAAAATGAATGTGCAGACCCCCTGGATTCTTTGACTTTATACATTGGTCCAGCACCTCAGGAATGATGTGCAAGTCGTGACTTCTAGCACAGCCAGAGACTCCAGTTAGCCTGCAACAGGGCAGGCCAAGGTGGTCTGGATGGATTGAGGATCCTCACAGGCTCAAGTAAAGAGGCAGAGCTTCAGGCTACTCCGGGCTTCCCAAAGTTTGGTGAAAAGATGGTACATGCTGTGTGTGTGTGGGAGGGAGCAGTGGTACATGCATGACAGCCTGGGGCTCAGCAGCCCCACAGCTGCACCATAAAGAACAGTATCTCCCGCACTGGCTGCCTCCTCCACCAGCAGAACAAGCCCTCCAGATTCACAGCCACACCTGGCAGCAACTGCTGCACTGCAACCCACACATTAGCAAGTAAACTTGCTGAACGGGCCCGCAGACACAGCTCACACTGATCACTCCACTACGCTTATGCTCCTCCATGCTGTAAAGTTGCAGCGTGGACTAGAGAGTCAGTGGCGCTAAGCCAAATTTGTAGTATTCAGACAGTAAGACGCATTGACCCTCCCCTCCCCCCCCCCATCTTTGGGAGAGAAAAAGTGCATTGTATGGTCCGAAAAAAACGGTTTACAGTTCCTTAACTGTTGAATGCCTTAATTTGCTAGACAACAAAATAGCAGTACTCTATATCCATATATCTTTATATTCATTACTATTAAGTTTTAGGTGGTTTCAACTCATAGCTGGGCTATACACTATAATACAAGATTTTCCGTCTTGATCATTTACATCTCCACATTGTGGTTGTATGTGATGCAAATGAAATATTTATAGTCAATATATCAGATTTTGTTTGATTAAAATAGATAAATGTATATTTTGTACTGATCATTAAAAATAAACAGTTTTAGATCACCATATATTCTCCTTATGCTAAGATCCCTTGGGAGGGAAGATGTCAAGGAACATGCACATACTCAGATTGCCATGCATGCGTCCCTACTTTTACTTTATTTTATTATTCATTACATTAGTAATTTACTTTTCTGCCGGTCACATCTATCATTCATCACAGCTCTCACAACCCTGTGAACTGCATTCTAGGTTTCTTTCCTATATGAATAACGTATTTACATTTCACAGCTTTAAATCATCTTGGGAACATCTTCATTCAGTTACCAGGGTCAGACCATGGGTTACATAGATGGCGAATGTGATATATCTAATCAGGTAATAAGAGGGTAACCTGAATTCTATTAAATGTTAATTGGTTGTGGCAGGTCAGTTCATTTGTTAAATGCATCTCGGTACAGAATTACGTGCTGGCGTCAGGCTACAGTTGTCGTGATGTGACTAATAATAATTTGAGGGTCTCGTTTTGATAACCATAAGGATAAGGAATAAAATTACATAGCTCATTTAAAGAAAAAAAACTCATATTACCAGACCAGAACAGATCTCAAAACCCCTGGGTGTCTGTTATTTACAAGTTCTACCCTTTACAAGCAAGTCTGTACATTATATCAACGGGCTTCCCTTTCATTAAAAGCATGTACTTAGAAACTGAGGGACAACTGTGCTTGATGCAGCAATACAGTTATAAATACTGATTGTCCCAGGTTTGTTTATAATAAAGCCCCAAATTTGAAGCAAATTTTGGCCCCTAGTTTTGTGGAGCTCTATTACTAATCCTTGGCAGTTAGAGGGGTATTACCCATGTAAAAAGTGTAGCGGGTGTAATGAGGCCACTCCAGGCAGGTACACAGATCGATGTGGTCTCACATAGTAATGGCCAAAACTGAGGTGGTTTACTACATGTTTCACCACACATGTGACTTATATAATTTGGTGCACATGTGAAATTCAATAGATTGGCAGAATGGGGAGGGAGTTTAAAAGGGTGTCAAAACATATTAAAAAGGGGTATAAGGTACATTTTAAGGAATGGCATGGGTGTGACTCCAAATGTCTGAAGTTTTGCATCCTTCAAAAAGTTATGTACTCTTGGTGAGGGACCAATAAAGTTAGAGAGATGTCAAAAATAGAGATGGAGTGGATGTGTTTTTAACCTTTTAATAAACAATAGTATTAAGCTATGCAAGTCACTAAGGCCTCAATTCACAGAGCTTTATCAAACACTTTATCAAACGTTTGATAGTTTTCCTCATGGGTAAAATCTAATTTTGAATTCACTAAGGTGTTATAGATTTATTGATCATTTCATCGATAAAACATTCGCTAAACCTATAACACCTTAGTGAATTCAAAATTAGATTTTACCCATGAGGAAAATGATCAAACGTTTGATATAGTGTTTGATAAAGCACCGTGAATTGAGGCCTATGTTGTATAGAGATGAATGCAAATTAAACCTATACTGTGAAATATTGGTCCTCTGCAGGGGGGGGGGGGGATAAGTTTGGTAACAAAAGAGGTTGTTTATTATCAAAAAGGAAAAGGGAAACAGGGAAAGATGTATGCAGTACTAAAGCAAATCTGAAGCGAAAATGAACTTATGAGATAATGGGCATTTATCTCCTCAGTATTGTCCTAGGTGATATTTTCACAACTTGTAAAATGCCATTTAAACCACCAGCAAGCAAGAAGAGTATCAAAATCATTTTGATAGTACTTTGTCAGCTACTTTATGCTACTTTTTCAGTTGCCAACTGCTACACTTTTTCTTCTAAGTTTTCTCATAGGAGATAATTTTTCATTTTCTCTTTAATATAAGTTTTTAGCCCTCTGCAACTGAAAAATTACTAAAAAGTAGTTGAACAGGGACTGACAATATTATTCTGAATATTGTGTTGCTTGTTGGTGGCTGAAAGGGCATTTTATCACCTAGGAGAAAACTTAGGAGAAAAAGTGAATTGCATATGGTCCTCTGTATTTTAAGACAAGACACAGAACATTTATATTGTAATTTTCTCCTGGCAGACTCAAAGCGCCAGAGCTGCGGCCACTAGGGCACACTCTATAGGCAGTAGAAGTGTTAGGCAGCCTGCAGCCTGACAGCTTGAGATGAGGTTTTACTGCAGGAAAGTTCAAAGAGCCATCATCTCTGCTTTGTTTGTAAGCTTGCACCTATTCCATGAGGAGACCGTAGGCAAGGCTGCCTAACACTTCTACTGCCTATAGAGTGTGCCCTAGTGGCCGCAGCTCTGGCGCTTTGAGTCTGCCAGGAGAAAATTACAATATAAATGTTCTGTGTCTTGTCTTAAAATACAGAGGACCATATGCAATTCACTTTTTCTCCTAAGTTTTCTCCTAGGTGTCTCCTTGGCTGTTTAAGCTCTTCAGAAAACAGGACTGAGTTTGACCAAGTTGGTGCGGACTAGCTCAGAGAAGCTTTTTTTGCATACATAACAACTCAAGTTTTTAACTCTTCCTGCACTAGGAAAACAATATGAGACTATTTTCTTTGTTACCATTGCTCGATTACCGTAATTATCTGTACTACACACACAATTTCCACATAAATTCCTTTATTGCTTCAAACTTGCTTTAAGAACAACTAGACAAGCTATTCCTAATCAAGTTTAAAAACATGTTTATCAAAGTTGTCCTTTAAATCATGATTTATGTCTCCTATTTATTTCTTGAATTAACTTATGAATTATCTTTCATTATGGATAAGGTGACAAATAAGTTAGGTAATATAATTCATGAGATACATTTTGTGAAGCAACTCCTATGTCACATGTGCTTGTTGTAGGCCTGCAAATCAGATAAGTCAAGGCCAGTACAACAAACAAGCAAAAAGCATGTTTAAAATGTAATAACGACTAACAACATGGCAGCTTACATATTTCTCTGACTTGAAGTGACCTTTTACTTTTTTTAAACGAATGCTGCTGCCTGCGAAGTTCAGCTTTGGAATATAGGTCCACTTTAAAGAGAATCTGTATTGTTAAAATCTCACAAAAGTAAACATACCAGTGTGTTAGGGGAGATCTCCTATTCCCCTCTGTCACAATTTCACCGCTCCCCGCCGCATTAAAAGTGGTTAAAAACAGTTTTAAAAAGTTTGTTTATAAACAAACAAAATGGCCACCAAAACAGGAAGTAGGTTGATGTACAGCATGTCCACACATAGAAAATACATCCATACACAAGCAGGCTGTATACAGCCTTCCTTTTGAATCTCAAGAGATCATTTGTGTGTTTATTTCCCCCCTGAGGGGGGAGTGCATAGCAGAACCACAACACTGAAGAACTTGGCAGCCTTCCAGACACAGGCTGACAAGTCTGACAGGGGAAAGATACATTGATTTATTACAGAGACTGTGATAGTACAAAGTGCTGCAGTAAGCCAGAACACATTAGAATAGCTTTTGGAACTTGTAGGATGATAAAAAACAGGATGCATTTTTTGTTACGGAGTCTCTTTAAAGTGTTCCTGAACTGACATGAAATTATGAGATATACACAGGTACATATACAGTAGTCCTGATCCTACTAATAACTTGCCTCAAGTTACTTTCTATTTTCCTTCATTGCAAGGACTACAAACTATATGTTTTCTATGTAAATGAAGCAGTCACATAGCAAGTGGAATACAGACAAAACACTTCTATCTAGCTGAGAAAACACTGCTAATAACACTGCTGATAACATTTAAATACTGAAAACGTTTAAATGGCCATTACATCTGTCTGTTTTACAGCTAAATGAATTACATCACATTGCCATGGCTTCTGTTAAGAATTCAGTGTGAAAAAATGCAGCCCTTCATGTGAAAATAAAAATATAAGACTCTATTCTATGTTAATATGTTCTAATTACCATTACTACTTCACAAACAATTATTTACCTCATACGTTTATTTTCAGTTAAAGTTGGCTTTAATCACAAGAGACACATGCAATCTTTATTTACTTTTTATAATTCTGTGCTGCAAAGCTGATTTTGCACTTAACACTTCTCCTCTCTTACATTCTCCTCTATGACTGACCATTTTTTCCCTTCAATTCTGTTCCATTCATTACCAAAACAATTTACATATTGGAGCTGGAAATTGAAAATTCACTGTACGATGAGAACAGCAGGGTGAGGAGTTTAATCAGCACAAAATTATAGAAAATAATTACTGAATTAAGTAGAGGGATAACACTGACAAGGAAGTAAGCATTTGTTATTTATATGTAAATAGTTACGGATACTCTTTAACTAATTCACAAAGCCATTTGTTTCACTTCGCAGTGTTTCCACAGTTTGTTCTTGATCTTGAAGGATTTATCCAAGTCACCTTTTAGTAATTTTCCCTATTTGTCTTCATGTTCTTAGTAACAGAAGCCATTTTTCTATATAATTCCTGGCTTGTTCCCTTGCAGATAACTGTCTGTAAACTCTAGCTATTCTCTATAGACCACCAAGCAGTTTCAAAATGAACAAGTTTCTTTTTTCTTTTGTTCTTTTTCTTTTTTTGAAAACTTTGCTTTTATAACTTTGCAGCAGAAATAAAGAATAGTGTAATTTTCATATACATGCTTTCAGTACAATATCTGCAGAGCGAAGTTTTCAAATGGAAAGTCTATTTGTCCGTCTTAGGGCAAGAGTTGATTTTTATTTTAAGCCAAAGAGCTTTCAGAACAGAGGAAAACATTGGCGAACAGAAGTGAACCAGAAAAACTGAAATATATTTTATTAATGGTATATTAAATGACCAAAGTAAGTCGCCATATACTGGTCAGTATTTTTGATTGATATTGGGCCATTTCAACCATTTGATTGAATCTGACAGAAATCAATGCCACAAGCAATTCCTGATAGATCGATTTTCAGCCAAATTTGATTGATTTGGTCGATCACGCTGGAAGATTTCTCTCGATCGTTGGCTGGTGTTTAATTCCAGACCGACTGCCACATTCCACAGGTCATTTTTTCTTTATATGTAATCTTAAAAAACACATTTAAAAGTTTTTTGTGACCTATGTTACATTATAGGAAAGATGTAAATCTGTATTCTTAATCAGGCACGAATTTACATCATATATAGCATTTTTTTTTTATGTTCACCTAAGGGATTTGACTTGTTCAATTACTAGAAACCTAAGTTGGCTAACATTATGATTGCACTGACACAAATTGATTTGGGATTGCATGATCTGTAAGTTTTTGCAGATTGCATGTTTGTGCACTAATAGTCACTCCTTTGTTTTGTAGAGAAGTTCACATGGGGGCTCTTTGAGGAATGGAAAATGTGCTGACAGTCACAAGGGAAATATACCTTGCTGTTACATTTTGATTAATGGTAAGGATGAGTAATATCAGGTATAGAGATGGCCCGAATCTTCACCAAACGTTCGATTTGCGTAAAATTTCGCGAACCGCAATAGACTTCAATGGGGAGGCGAAAACTAGAAACACTTATGCTGGCCAGAAAAGTGATGGAAAAGATGTTTCAAGGGGTCTAACACCTGGAGGGGGGCATGGCGGAGTGGGATAGATGCCAAAAGTCCCGGGGGGAAATCTGGATTTGACACAAAGCAGTGTTTTAAGGGCAGAAATCACATTGAATGCTTAATTTGCAGGCCTAAAATGCTTTAAAACATCTTGCATGTGTATACATCAATCAGGGAGTGTAATTAGAGTACTGCTTCACACTGAAACACCAAACTCACTGTGTAATGCACCGCAAACAGCTGTTTGTGTTGTGACGGCTGTGCTGGAGTGGTGCGCTCCATGGCGAGATTGCTCTTCCTCAGTGATATCAGGTAATGTCTGACTGCCTTATCAACTTTCGATGGTTCTATCTCTACCATTGTTAAACCTTACATCTATTTTTTAAATACTTGTTCTGCTTGCTGTTCAGTACCTGCAACAAGAATCTGTTATGGAGGGCAAGTCTGCCATTATGAGTGACCACGGGTTATGGCTGGGGAATTAGGGTTTGTTTCCGGTCTGGAGTGGGAGCCTGAGAAGTGGCTACCACCACCGCACATCCAAGTAAGGACCCATTTGCTGTATAAGTAATGTACCTGCCCTAACTGTGCTTTGCAGACCGGCATCTGTGGTCAGATGGACCCTTGACCCAGCGCTGTGTGCCAGAGATGACACCACTTGCCTTTAATGAGAATCTGGAGGGCAAGTCTGCCATTCATTCAACTGTGTGAAACTTTCGATGGTACTTTCTCAGTAGCATGGTGACCACGGGTAATGGCCGGTGAATCCTGGTTCGATTCCGGTCCGGAGTGGGAGCCTAAGAAACTGCTACTACCACCACCACCACACATCAAGGGAAGGCAGCAGGCACGCTGTGGGCAAAGGAGCAGGAACGGCTACCACACATCCAAGGAAGGCAGATGGCATGCACGTTCCGAGGTAGTGACCAAAAATAACAATACAGGAGGACTTTCGAGCCCCTGCTGTATATGAGATGAATCAACTTTAAATCCTTTAACAAGAATCTGTTATGGAGGGCAAGTCTGCCATCCATTCAAGTGAAAGGTATGCACTGACTGCCAGGTATAATGCAATGTGCAGTCAAAGATGCAGTGAAAGGTATGCAGTGACTGCAAACAGCTGTTTGTGTAGTGACAGCCGTGCTGGACTGGTGCGCACCATGACGAAAGTGCAGGTGATGGTGGCTTTCCAGCCCATATAGTCGGGCTAAGGTAGCTGAATGACAGAACAGTGACTGACCAGCTGATCAAATTTGGTCTGTCCACAATGAAGCGACGACCTTATTATCTTTGGTGTGCCACCCCCTGAGACACTCATATAGCCAGCAGTCATTGCTTCATTGTGATATGCAAGTCCCTTCACCGCGGCAAGGTAATGATCACGAAGGGGAATTGGCACATGTACATGCTGTTATGATCGCTTCTGCAGCAGGTGCTGCTGGCAGTAGTAGTGCTGCAGCTCAGGCAGTTCTGATCTCTTTCCATGCAAGCTGCATAGCTTTGTCTGCCTTTTCCTGCTTTCAGCTTGTGATTGATTATCATTCACCTGTGTGGCAATCTGCATGTCTGCTCCCATTGGATGACCTCAGTATAAAGATCTGCTTCCTGCAGGGCTCCTTGAGCTATCATAGCTTCAGTTTAAGCCTGTCTTGCTGTTGCTTCAGCCCCAGATCGTGTTTCTTGTTCTAAAGATACTTTGCTGGTCTTACATCATATATTGGTTCATTGCCAATATATATGCATACCAGCACGTTTATTATTTTCCTTGTATTCGTGTTACGTTGATACATCAGTGTCGCTGATGTATACGTACACAAACTGTTTATATCCTGTGTTCAGTTAGTCAGCTTTCCAGCACGTTTTGGTAGTTTGCGCGTATCGTGATCACCTGTGCTGAGTTAGTTATCCTGCTCCTGGTTCTGTTTGTGGATTGCATTCATCTCTGCGAAGAGATAACAAATCCTTCTGAATCCTGTTCTGTTACTGTTTGTGGATTGCGTTCATCTCTGCGAAGAGATAGCGAATCCTTCTGAGTCCTGTTCCCTGTATTGCTCCAGTCCTAGTCAGTGTTCCTGCTTATGTCATATATCGGTTCATTGCCGATATATACATATGTTAGTCAGACGTTACAAATAGTTTCATTGATAGCTGTAATTGTAATACGCTAGGAAAACATACTTATTGTATTTTTGTCTGTGTTACGTTCATCTATCTTGATCCTGCTATTTCCTGACTATCCTGTCCTGTCTTTGTGAGGCACGCCATCGCTGCAAACGCATTGGCTGCCTCATTCCAGTCTGTCTTGTTATGGACGCTTGCTGTCACTAAGTAGAAGCTAGTTAAGCAAGCGTTCATTCTGTCTACCTGTCCTGATCTCCTCAGTTCTGGTTTATGCGCTCAGCGCTACTTTGCGCTGAGACGTTATCACGAAAGTATTGTTTGTTGCCGTTCGGATCTGCACCGGCTCTGTGCGCCACAATCTCCTATTGGAGTCAGTCCTCTCCTCCACTAAACTGGGGATATCCTGATTCCTTGTGCTGGTGTGTGTACCTCCTTCACGTCAGCTTATGTGTTGCATGCTGACTGTGCAGAATACACCACCAAGCGTAACATTATGATAGCCCCATTACCAATCCCCATTGTGGGGGAGATTTCCAGAAATTATGACACTGTTTGTCAGGGGTCCTGCTCCTTTAAAAAATTTGAAAAGCTTGGCCCTGAAGTTACAGACACATTTATAACAGAATTGGTTAAGGTTTTGGCCAATCCCGACTTTCGGGCTTCTGCAATTTCTACCTGGTCTGATTGGATCGTTTGCGCTCTTTTTAAGGGCAAGCTTTTTGATTGGGCAATCGATGTTTTAGATCACACTCAGTTTAGACAAAGTTCTTTGCAATTTATAGCTTTTGTAATTCACAAAATAGATCCATAGATCCATTGCCTTTTCCTCTTAATGAGCTTTTGGCAGCAGGTCAATCAGCAGCTCCTTCAATTGCTTGCAAAAATAATCAGCAAGCAGAGAGTAGTTCTGATAATTTCCCTTCAGCTTTGAATAAATCGTCAAAGGCAGCAGGGTCTAAAGCCAAACGTAAACGTTCTAAGAAACGTGTACGATCAGCAGAGTCGTTATCTTTAGCGACTGCGCATCAGACCTGTAATGAGATTCAGCCATTAACAGATAATGAAATGCAATTGTCTTTCGGGGGAGTTAAATGGACTTATGAAACTACTAATGAACTTTCATCACTGGCCAAGGAAAATAAAGATTTGTGTCTAAAAGAATTATTTGAGTATGATTATGAAGAGATATTACAGAGTATTGAACAGATCAATTTATTCGTGCAGCAAGGGAAATTTGCATACACTACAGTTCAACACTTGCTACAAGTATTGGAGATCCTTAGGAATAAGAAATCTGCCAATCGTCTGCTAAATAACCCTATACATGTTCCTGCCACAATCTGTGATCAGCCTGAATGTTCAGATGTTAAGTATGCATGGGATCCTCCATTTGAGAAAGGAGAGATGGAAGCCCTGGTCTGTGAATGGAAGCGTGATTCAAGTTCATTTTGTCAATTCTATAGTGCAAAAAGTGAATTAGTATTGAATGCGTGCATTAAGTCTGCCTATAACCTAATAAAAACTGGTGTGTGTGGGTATGACTTTGTGGCTCCGTTGATCGATGTGTGGGAAATGATTTTGGATGATTTTTATGTGATTCCGTCAGTTGATACCAGGGAAAGTACCCTGTCAGTTGGAGACTGTCCCACTTCTACAGTTCCTGAGTCCCTACCTTGTCCAGTGAATGTTCCTGTAATTCCACCCTGTACCATGGATAATTCAGTGTTACTTCCCAGTAAAACAGAAGCTACTGATATTTCCTTAACCTTGCCCTGCACAAATTTATCAGCAGAGGTTCCAGAGGTCCTGCTGACTTCTGAGTCCAGCCTAGCCAGTACTCATGAGTCTTTGTTCAGTGAAACAGACATCAGAAAATCTTTGCCTGCCTCTGCAAACACTTCTGTAGAATTGACCTGTGTTAATAAAGTTCAACTCCTGTCTGATCCAGCAGATGCCAATAGATGCACTACATTAGTTTCCGAGTCCCAGCAATCCTGTCTAGAAACCTCAGAACCCCAGCATCTGAATTTCCCAATTTTACAATTGAATAGTGATTTAGATGTGCAAACATTGTGTCTTGATCTTCCTGTTTCTACACCTCGCTCTAGTTTCGTGAATAGCTCAGAGCATTTGCTATGTGAACCCGAAATCACAGAATTATTACCTTGTTCAGAAAATGTTCCAGTAAATTTGCCCTGTACCATGAATTGTGCAGTAGATCTCTCCAATGAAGCTCAGGTCACAGAATCATTGTGCTGTCCAGCAGGTGCTTCCATGGTTTTGCCCTGCAATATGGACTATTCAGTGATCCTGTCCAGTGAAGCTGTGGTCGCAGAGTCTCATGCTTCACCCTGTACTTTGGATACTTCAGACCCTCTAGCAGAGGAGTCTGAGGCACTGCTTACTTCAGTTGGTGTTGCAGTAATATTCACTTGTTTAGCAGCTGTTTTGGAATTACAGTCTGCTCTAGTAAAACTTGATGAATATCTGCCCAGTGAAGCAGAAGCCATTGAAACATTGTCTTTGTCAGCAAGCGTTTTTGATACCTTGCCCTATACACAATATGATTTAGCTAATGATGTTGAGTCCCTCTCTGATATTACTGTAGCCAGGGAACTTCAGCCCTGTCCTCTGAATGTTTCAGAAGTCTTGCCCTGTAACATGGATGATTCTGATTCTCTGGAAAGGGTAACAGAAATCTCAGAATTTCAGTCCGGTTTGATGAGTGTTCCTGAAACCCAGCCCTGTATCCTGAAAAATTCTGGTTCTCTGGCCGGTGTGGCAGAAGTTCCAGAGTCCCCTTCCTGTCTAGTGAATCCCTCAGTTTTGCCTAGTCCAGTGGGGGTTTCTGCAATACTGACTTGTTCTGCAGCCCCTCATGAGCTCCAATCCAGTGTATTAGATGAGTCTCTGTCCAGTCCAGAGGAAGTTGTGGAGTCCCTATCTAGTTCAGTGCGTACATCAGAAGAATTGTCCTGTCTTATTAGTGCCCCTGAACCTGATTTGTTAATAACCTTGCTGGAATCAGCGACATCTAAGTCTGATCCTGCATTCTTTTGTGAGAGTCCAGTAGTTGCGAAGTCTAGTCATGATGGATTTTTTTTGGCCAGTCCTGGTTTTGGTCCTATCTTGGCTGACCCTGAGGCTCACAGTTCCTTGACATGCCCAGAGGTTTCTCTTGTGCCAGTGTGCCCAGATGTGCTTTGTGTGCCAGAATGCCCAAGTGTGTCTAAGGTGTTAGCGTGCTCAGATGCTTCCTTAGGAGAGACATGTTCTGATGTTGCCAGTCTGCCTGCATGCCCAGAGATGGTTCTGGTCCTTGAAAGCCCTGATCTTGATATTTGTCCTTGTAACCCTGTCTCGGGAATTGCCCTAGGTTCCATAGGGGTTCTTGATAGTTCTCCATGTGAGCCTAAAGGGCGTTCTGACCTTTTGGGATCTCTGTGGAACTTCAAAGTGTTCTGGGAGATCTCTGAGGAAACTTGTCCTGGTACCTTGGATTGGTTCAACAGTGGGTTTTGTGTTGGTAAGGACAGTTCCGGTGGGCATTGCAAAGGCTTTGGCATTTTTGGACGGTCCCTGGAAGGCAGTGGGTATCGCTCAGAGAGCTTCGGGGGGCTTTCTTCTGGAAATCATGGTTCTGATGGGTGTCACACTGGGGCTTGTAGTACTGATGGGCATGGTTCTGTAGGTTCTGGTTTTTATGGGTCCAGTCTTGTGATGACAGATTCTGGATTTTGGTCTTGCCGGGCTGTCCCGGTCATCATGAATAATCAGTTAGGTTATTTCCTTGGGAATGTCAGTTTTGAAAGGCGTCTAGTATCCGCCTTTAAAGGAGGGGGTACTGTTATGATCGCTTCTGCAGCAGGTGCTGCTGGCAGTAGTAGTGCTGCAGCTCAGGCAGTTCTGATCTCTTTCCATGCAAGCTGCATAGCTTTGTCTGCCTTTTCCTGCTGTCAGCTTGTGATTGATTATCATTCACCTGTGTGGGAATCTGCATGTCTGCTCCCATTGGATGACCTCAGTATAAAGATCTGCTTCCTGCAGGGCTCCTTGGGCTATCATAGCTTCAGTTTAAGCCTGTCTTGCTGTTGCTTCAGCCCCAGATCGTGTTTCTTGTTCTAAAGATACTTTGCTGGTCTTGCATCATATATTGGTTCATTGCCAATATATATGCATACCAGCACGTTTATTATTTTCCTTGTATTCGTGTTACGTTGATACATCAGTGTCGCTGATGTATACGTACACAAACTGTTTATATCCTGTGTTCAGTTAGTCAGCGCGTATCGTGATCACCCGTGCTGAGTTAGTTATCCTGCTCCTGGTTCTGTTTGTGGATTGCATTCATCTCTGCGAAGAGATAACAAATCCTTCTGAATCCTGTTCTGTTACTGTTTGTGGATTGCGTTCATCTCTGCGAAGAGATAGCGAATCCTTCTGAGTCCTGTTCCCTGTATTGCTCCAGTCCTAGTCAGTGTTCCTGCTTATGTCATATATCGGTTCATTGCCGATATATACATATGTTAGTCAGACGTTACAAATAGTTTCATTGATAGCTGTAATTGTAATACGCTAGGAAAACATACTTATTGTATTTTTGTCTGTGTTACGTTCATCTATCTTGATCCTGCTATTTCCTGACTATCCTGTCCTGTCTTTGTGAGGCACGCCATCGCTGCAAACGCATTGGCTGCCTCATTCCAGTCTGTCTTGTTATGGACGCTTGCTGTCACTAAGTAGAAGCTAGTTAAGCAAGCGTTCATTCTGTCTACCTGTCCTGATCTCCTCAGTTCTGGTTTATGCGCTCAGCGCTACTTTGCACCGAGACGTTATCACGAAAGTATTGTTTGTGGCCGTTCGGATCTGCACCGGCTCTGTGCGCCACAATCTCCTATTGGAGTCAGTCCTCTCCTCCACTAAACTGGGGATATCCTGATTCCTTGTGCTGGTGTGTGTACCTCCTTCACGTCAGCTTATGTGTTGCATGCTGAATGTGGAGAATACACCACCAAGCGTAACACATGCCTTTTGCTTTGTTGTTGCAGCTACAGTGCAGCCAGAAAAATTAGGCAGGCATGTACACGCACCAGAAAAATTATTAAAAATTCAGGAATCCGCCTGGAGTCCTGGACCCTGTTGGTGGTGGCGGAGAAGGCAGTCAAGCGGCTTGCGGGCAGAGGTGCTGTGTGGGGACCGACTTAGTCTTGTGGCAGGCAGCCAGTCACACGGCATGCAGGCAAAGATGCTGTGTGTGGGGACTGATTTAGTCTTCGGGCGGGCAGTAGCCCTCCGGGATCCATGCCTCATTCATTTTGATAAAGGTGAGGTACTGAACACTTTTGTGACTTAGGCAACTTCTCTTCTCAGTGACAATGCCTCCAGCTGCGCTGAAGGTCCTTTCTGACAAGACGCTTGAGGCAGGCAAGACAGAAGTTGGATGGCAAATTGGGATAGCTCTGGCCCCAGGTCAAGCCTGCGCACCCAGTAGTCTAAGGGTTCATCGCTGTTCACAGTGTCTATTAAGGCCAGGTAGTTGGCTACGTGCTGCTCCAGGCGTTGGTGGAGGGTGGATCTGGAAGTGCTAAGGTGAGGGGTTGGACTAAAGAATGTCCGAATGTCCGACATCACCATGAGATCGCTGGAGCGTCCTGTCCTTGCCTGCATGGACATGGGAGGAGGATGATTACTGGCAGTGGTACCTTTATTGCGTTATGCTGTGACATCACCCTTAAACGCATTGTAAAGCATAGTTGCCAGCTTTTTCTGCATGTGCTGCATCCTTTCTGCCTTCAGGTGAGTTGGGAACATGTCTGCCACTTTGTGCCTATACCGAGGGTCTAGTAGCGTGGCCACCCTGTACAGCTCATTCCCCTTGAGTTTTTTTATACGGGGGTAAGGCTGGACAGCATGAAAGATGGCATCTGCACAAAGTTGGATCCAGACATACTATCCATCTCCTCTTGCTCTTCCTCAGTGACATCAGGTAAGTCCCCCCCCAGCCACGAACAATACCATGGGACATCGAGCAGCCCAAGCCCCCTGCGACACCTGCTGCTTTTGTTCTTCTGCCGCCGCCTCCTCCTCCTCCTCCAAAGAAACACCTTCCTCATCATCCGAGTCTGACTCCTCTTCCCCACACGACTCTTCTTCCTCCTCCCCCCTCTGTGCTGCCGCAGGTGTTGAGGAAACATCTAGTTCTGATGAAAATTGCTCCCACAACTGTTCCCCCCGTAACTGTTCCTGTTCACGCTCCTCCACAGCTTGATCCACCACTCTACGCACGGCATGCTCCAGGAAGTAAGCGTAGGGGAGCAAGTTGCTGATGGTGCCTTCACTGCGACTCACCAAGTTGGTCACCTCCTCAAACATCCGCATGAGCCTGCATGCATTTCGCATCAGTGTCCCGTTGTTGGGCCGGAACATCCCCATCTCCCCAGATTGTGTCCTTTTACTGTAATTGTACAGGTACTGGGTGACGGCTTTCTCCTGTTCTAGCAGGAGAGAGAACATGACCAGGGTCGAATTCCAGCGAGTCGGGCTATCACATATCAAGCGTCTCACCGGCAAGCTGTTTCTCCGCTGAATGTCCGCAAAGCGTGCCATGGCCGTGTAAGACCACCTGAAATGCCCACACAACTTCCTGGCCTGCTTTAGGACGTCCTCTAAGCCTGGGTACTTAGACACAAATCTTTGAATGACTAGATTCAGCACATGTGCCATGCAGGGTACATGTGTCAGCTTTCCCAAATTCAAAGCGGAAAGCAGATTGCTGCCGTTGTCACACACCACGTTGCCGATGTCCAGCTGGTGCAGGGTCAGCCACTGATCCACCTGTTTGTTAAGAGCAGCCAGACGAGCTGGTCCAGTGTGACTCTCCACGCTTTGAGGCAAGACATGTCTAAGATGGCGTGACACCGTCGTACCTGGCATGCAGCATAGGCCCTGGGGAGATGGGGTCTTGTAGCTGGAGAGGAGATTGCAGCACCAGTAGAGTTGAACTGCCACTCAGCCAAGGAGAAGGAGGATGACGACAGCGAAGAGGATGTAGCAGGAGGAGAGGAGGTGGCAGGAGGCCTGCCTGCAAGCTGTGGAGGTGTCACAAGTTGGTCCGCTGCACAGCCACGTACTCCCTGCTTGCCATTGGTCACCAGGTTGACCCAATGGGCTGTGTAAGTAATGTACCTGCCCTGACCATGCTTGGCAGACCAGGCATCCGTGGTCAGGTAGACCCTTGACCCAACGCTGTGTGCCAGAGATGATACCACTTGCCTCTCAACTTCACGGTACAGTTTGGGTATCGCCTTTTTAGAGAAATAATTGCGGCCTAGTATCTTCCACTGCAGTGTCCCAATGGCCACAAATTTTCGGAAGGCCTCAGAGTCCACCAGCTCGTATGGTAACAGCTGGCGAGCTAACAGTTCTGCCAAGCAAGCTGTCAGACGCCGGGCAAGGGGATGACTGGCAGAAATTGGCTTCTTCCACTCAAGGATTTCGTTCACAGACACCTGGCTGTTGTGGACAGAGGAGCAGGAACCGCTCAAGGGCAGAGGCGGAGTGGAGGAGGGTGGCTGGGAAGGTGCAAGGGAGAAAGCGGCTGAAGATGCTGCACCTGAAGGAGGAGGAAGAGAAGGAGGGTGGCTTTGCTTTTGTGTGCTGCTTTTGCTCAGGTGCTCTTCACATTGCAGTTTGTGCCTCTTTCTGCAGGTGCCTTCATAATGCAGTTGTCCCTACGTGGGTGTTAGCCTTTCCACAGCTCAATTTTTGGAGGCAGAGACAACAGATGACATTGCTCTGATCTATGGATGACACACTAAAAAAGGTCCAAAGCGCTGAGCCCCCCTGGGGTGATGGCACTATGGTGACATCAGCAGCTGACGTTGAAGGGCATGTTGGCTGGCGCCGGACACTGCCACCAGCTGTTTCTAATGACGAGCTCCCCCTGCTTCTTTCAGCAACTCGTCTCCTCCTACTCCTGCCTGGCTCCCCCTCTGAACTGTCCCCTTGGTCATCTTGTCTCTTAGGATCCCACGTGGTATCCGTATCATCGTCATCATCATAATCATCCTGCCCAGCTTCGCTTGCCTCAGAGACCTCCAAAACTACAGCAATAGCAGGTACTTCATCATCCTCCTCCTCACACGTTACGTACATAGTGTCACCGCCTAACTCAGACATATGAGGTGGTGTATCTTTCTTAGCGCCTTCATCTGGTTGTAACAATAATGGCTGTGAATCAGTTAATTCCACAATCCCCGCCAATTAACTCCTGCGAAGTGTCAAATGCAGTAGCTGTGGTGCTTGTCGTAGCACTGGTGGCTGCGGAAGATGAGGTGTTCTGTGTTAAATAGTCAACCACGTCCTTACAATCTTGGGAGTTGATGGGACGTGCCATCTTCTGAGCACTGTACTTTGGGCCAGGGCCGCACGAAATCACATCAGCACGACCTCGCACAGACCTGCCGGTTGGCCTTCCTCTGGGTCTGCCTCTGCCTCTGCCTCTACCTGTTTTGTCCGTTTTGTTCATATCGGGGGGATGAAGTGAAAGGTATGCACTGACTTGACTAATACAATGTACAGTCACACAGGTGCAGTTAACAGGTATGCACGAAGTGGTATATCACACTGCGTGCACTCACGTAGGTAGGTGGGTGCACTGTGAACAACAGATAGGTATATGCAGTGATGGGTATTACAATGTGCACCTGTCAGTCATACACAGACAGGTACTGGACAGGCACAGTGACACTGCGTGTGCTCACGTAGGTAGGTGGGTGCACTGAAGTGAACAACAGCAGGTAGGTATATGCAGTGGGTATTAAAATGTGCACCTGTCACACACAGACAGGTACCGGACAGGCACAGTGACACTGCGTGCGCTCACGTCAGGGATGGTCGTAGTCAGCCAACTTTGCTACGCGGGAACTACGCATAGTTTTATGCAATTATGCTTTGCCAAACTCCCGCTCCGAAATCAAATATTCGCTTCGTATGAATTTCGTAGACTACGCATTAAAATACGCAATTACACATAGTGCGAAGCGTAGTTTATGCAGATGCTTATGCCCGTATGCAGAAAATGTTATGCATTATTTCCTCTGTAAATGCTTACACCGGAAACTCTTCTATGCGTACATTCCCTTTTCCAATGCGTAAATTTGTAAGCATACAATCGCATGCAGAAATTTAGACGCGAGTAACACATTAGTAGATCACTACGCAATACACATGTTAACTACGCATAGTGGGCGTAAGCTACGCATAGCAGTACATTGCTGCGTGTAAATTCATAAGCGTACTTTTGAAACCTACGAACTACGATGCGTAGATGCGAACTACGATGCGTAAATTCGCACTGGCGAAGTTTCTGCTCATCCCTGGCTCACGTAGGTGGGTGGGTGCACAGTGAAAAACAGGTGGGTATATGCAGTGGGTATTACAATGTGCACCTGTCACACACAGACAGGTACCGGACAGGCACAGTGACACTGCGTGCGCTCACGTAGGTGGGTGGGTGCACTGAAGTGAACAACAGCAGGTAGGTATATGCAGTGGGTATTACAATGTGCACCTTTCACACACAACCTAGGGGAATGATCCGCACCACCTTCAAGAAGTAAGCTTTATCTGTTTATTAAAGTGAAAACATACACAATTTAAAATAACTTTGTGGCAGGACAGTCCACTGTTTCAGGCTCCTGCCCATCTCCATGCTGCCTAGTTCTAGAACTATGTTTTTTTGTATGTTTTCACCTTAATAAACATATAAAGCTTACTTCTTAAAGGTGGTGCTGATCATTCCCCTTTTTTGCTACAGTTCTTAGTCCTATGGTGTCTGGGACTATTTTATCAGCACACCTGACCATCCGAGACTGATGGGTGACCAGTGAGTGCAAATCCACACCAAACATTGCACCTGTCTCACACAGACAGGTACCAGACAGGCACAGTGACACTGCGTGCGCTCACGTAGGTGGTTGGGTGCACAGTGAACAACAGGTAGGTATATGCAGTGGGTTTTACAATGTGCACTTGTCACACGCAGACAGGTACCGGACAGGCACAGTGACACTGCGTGCGCTCACATAGGTGGGTGCACAGTGAACAACAGGTATGTACATGCAGTGGGTATTACAATGTGCACCTGTCACACACACAGGTAGTAGTCACTGAATGTGCTGGGCCTGGCAGTGGCACACACAGTAGGACTTACCAAGGCTGTCTATGCAACACAAGTGTCAGTGGGACACACACACAAAAAAAATAGATCACAAGAACAAGATTAGCTCTCAAAATTTTTTAGCAATAAGAATCAGCAAGGAGCAAGATAAGCCTAAAAGAGCCTAATTAATCTTTCCCTATGAGAATCTGCAGCAGCTTTCCCTTCTCTAATTACTGCAGGCAAACGAGTAAAATGGCTGATGCGGCCTGCCTTTTATAATGGGGGGGGTTAGCGGGAGGGGAGTGTAGCCTGATTGGCTACAAAGTGCCTGCTGACTGTGATGTAGAGGGTCAAAGTTGACCCTCATGATGCACTATGGGGGCAAATTGAACTTCCGGTAAAGTTCGCGCTTCTCCGCGATTGCGAACCCTGGAAGTTCGCTGGGAACCATTCGCCGGTGAAGCATTTGGGCCATCTCTAATCAGGTACCCCTTACTCATGTTGTGCACACATTTAAGGCAGAGAAAGGTGCCTCTTGGTCTGCTATTCCCCTCACTCTGTCCTGCCTAGTTCTATCTACATGCACCAATTTATCTTAAACAGAGGGTGCTTTTTATACGACATTAAAGGACACATCCGAGCTAAAAAAAAAACAAAAAAAAAACACCTGGGGCTTCCTCCAGCCCCTGGCAGCCGATCTGTCCCTCATCACAGCTCTGGGGTCCCGGGTGCCCCTCCGTTGCAGATGCTAACCTCACCAGGTTGTGTTGCCATGGTGCAAGCGCAGTAGTTCTGCATCTGCACAGAGTGCTCCAGGCCACGCTTGTTCACACAGGTGCAGAAGATGCCAAGCTGGCGAGGTCAGCATCTTCAATAGAGTGGACCCCGTGACCCCGAAATTGCGGCAAGGGACAGATAGGCTGCCAGGGACTGAAGGAAGCCCCAGGTAAGTAGATCTTGTTTTTTTTTCTGAGACCTTTCCTTTAATGAAGGTTTTTGTAAGTCTCCAGTGGAGGGAAAAGAATCTCTGAGCCGTGTTTTTTAAAAACTATTTTCACTATTTCTTTGCTTCACTAATGACCAGAATATGTTTACAGTTGACAATGGAAACTTGTTTTCTTCCCCTAAATGATAACTGATCTCCTTTAATGAGGTCTGTAATATTTCCTATGGATAATTTGAATTTGCAAAACTCTAGTCCCCCAATCTCTCCTTCTGTTTTTCTTGTTCTTAACAATGAACTATACTCTCATAAATAGACTTTTTGGAATTACTCATTCGGTACTAGGGAGATAAAAACTTGAAATTCAAAATGGCATCAACATCTGTGGGCTTCACATACCGGTCTGTTTTTAGCTTTCCTGCAAATAGCTGTACCAAGGTGAGCACAGAACTGAGTGCACATTTATCACGATGAATAGGACATAGGATAACATGGGGGAATAGGATAACATGGATTATAGGACAAAAAAGAACCAATGATTCCACAAACCTGCATAGGGTCAACTCTGTCACAGTCCACACAGCACAGTTCACAGAGCATATATATATATATATATATATATATATATATATATATATATATATATATATATATATATATATATATATATATATAGACAGAGAGAGAGAGAGAGAGAGAGAGAGAGAGAGACCGTACCAACATTTTGCATACATACAAGACATCTCATGAATATGTTTGCATAGTATGGGGGCCGATTCAAACCCATCCACGGACCTGTAGGTAAAACTGTTCTTCAAATATATACAATACAATACGTATGATTTAACACAATATGCAACAAATCACATAGGAACTTAATTTCTCTTCCACAAAAATCAAATGCTGTTAAGACATGATGTAACCTCCTCCACGTTCCTAACATGTGGAATAGAGTTGTAGAGGCTTTCCACATCAAGCGTCACCTAAAGTCTTGCCTGCAGATCTTAGGGTATAAGGACATTGACCAGATACTTTACTATGGGGGAACATAGAATTAAGTCCAGCTACATTGGAATATCCAGGTGGTTGTTCAAGATTTTTGTTAATTTTAGGACATAAATAGAACACCAGAGGGACTGGATACGATTGAGTGAGAAAAGTAGCTAATTTATCATCATGTGTATTGTCCTTGACTGTCAACTACAAAAATGAACTGATCTTCTTAGCTTGTATGTCTGTCAGAGCATTCATGTCCAGTTTTTCATATGTAGTCTCGTCAGACAATATTCTCATTGCCTCCTCTCTGTATTGTTGTACATCCATCACTACCACTGCCTCACCCTTGTCTACTGGTTGCTCGTTTTATCCTCACACAGTTCTTTTTATTGCATGTCTTTTTTTCTTTTGTAAGACTGTGTGAAAATCTGACATCTATAGAATTAACAGATTGTTGTTGACGGTCATCAATATCATCTCTCACATTTTTTAGGGTATCTCACTAATATAAATGCGAAAGTTTGGATGTTTGGATGTTGGTTACTCAATCACGCAACAATGGCTGAATGGATTTGAATGAAATTTGGCACACACATAGTACATTACATGGAACAACATACAGGATATGTTTTATCCCCATAACCAAAAAGTGGGCAGAGACAAATACAAATTTCACTGGAAAAATGTAAATTGCAGCCATTCTTACACTGTTAATGGTGGGGTTTTCAAACTTTGCACAGTTGGTCACTGGGTGATTGGGATTAATATTTATAAAAAAGGGTGGCGCCTACAAAATCAAAATTCACCTATTGATTTTACAAGTGGAATATTTAATTGCTGCCATTTTTGCACTGTTAATGGCACAAGCCTCAAACCTGGTACAAATGGTCATTGGGTGACTGGAGTTCAAATTGAGAAAAGGGGTGGAGCCACAAACAGACAATCAGATTTGTTTTATTTTAATGCAAATTATTAATGCCAAAGACCGTAAAACTCACAAACTTGGTGTAAGAGACTGCGGAGAAGCCGCCGCGCAGACTGGCGACGAGGCGGCTGATTCCGCATCCAGCACGGCGGTTTGCACGCAGCAGCGTGCGTCTAGGGTGGCTGGGCCTGTTAGTGCACACAGACTGAGGAATACGCGCGCGCTGAGAGGCAGAACCTTTATGTCAAACGAGGAGGGATCAGCTGACCAGGTTGGTCAGCTGATCCCAGAACTAGTGGCCATTGGTTGATCAGCGGTGGGTGGCGCCGGAGAGCGCCGCTCTATATATACCTATTGCTGGTCAGTCTCAAGTTGTCTGCCGTTGTGAACACTTACGTGAAAGCACTCAGACCTTAGTCAGATCCCACAGTGTGTTTGAACCAGGAGGACCTGGGAATTCACACTGAGCCAGATTACTTTTGTATTATCATTGTGTTATACTTCAGACTAGTTCCAGGGTGTCGAGACCACGGACCTCACACCCAAGACTAGGAATTCTGTGTTATCATTGTGTTATACTTCAGACTAGTTCCAGGGTGTCGAGACCTGGACCTCACCACACCCCATAATGGTTCAAGGGACTCTGAGCAGTGCAGTAACTATAGAAATATACATACCATTTTAAAGCTCTCTTTCTCCTCTTTCCAGTGATATATAAACCGCTGCCCTATGCCTTTTAGTTTTCGCTATTTTCGCAATTGAAATCGCGGCAATTTCGATCGTGAAAATAGCGAAAACTAAACAGTTTATCTATCATTGGTAAGAGGAGAAAGAGAGCCTCAAAATGATATGCATCTTTCCATATTTACATTTTATTACACAGGACGACTTTTCTCCAAAGTCGGCAGCTCGATTCAGCACAATGCAATGAAATATAAGGAACCCAGGGGGATATAATTACAAACATCATGCTGGTAGGTGTGAGGATGTAAGTAATTAGTTGTGGGTATGCTTAAAGGCATACCCACAGGCACTGCTCTGGCGCTTTGAGTCCGCCAGGAGAAAAGCGCGATATAAATGTTATTTGTCTTGTCTTGTCAAATGATGCCGTGCGCTGCTGATTGTCTTCAGAGCCAGGCTCTCCTCCTAGGTCCCCCTCCTGCTACTGTGCGCTCTGCCTGAGTTCCCTCCCTTCCCACAGAGAACCACAGCTGAAGCAAGAATGATAGCAGCAGATGGCAAACGCTCACTCACCTATCCATGATCCAAGCGATAGAGATCCTGTCAACTGAAACCCAACTGTCTCTTCTACAGTGCACCCGCTCGCTCTGAACTTTCTGATTCTCAGATCAGACAGGAAGTAGGAAGTAGTACTCTAGAGGAGACAGATGGGTTCCGGATGACGGGACCTCTATTGCTTGGATCGCAATAGGTGAATGTGAGTCATCTGGTGCTGTCATTCTCCCCCGCTGCGGCTGCCTTCTCTGCTGGACTATCATATTCACTGGGATGGAGGCTGCATGGTGGCTGTCTAGTTTGGGAGGAAATCGGTTGTTCGGTGGTGGGGGTGGTTATGTAATTCTGTCTGGGGAACGGCTTCCAGTTTGGCAGTGTCCAGAGCTTTCTGCTATTGCCAAGCTGGAGATGCAGGGGGAAAGTGCTGCTGCTGTGATATCTGGCGCCCTCTTTACAGGGGTGCCCCAGCCCCTGAGTGCAAATGTCCCAGCCATTCATCTCTCACTCTGCATTTTGCCGCTGCTATTCCCTGCATTGTGCACCCACAGAGGAAAGCGGGCTGTTGCCCATAGCAACCAGTAGCTCGGCTGCCCCGGTGTGTGCGGCATGTTGCTGTGCAGCTGCATCTTCTGATTCTATTACGACATGATGGGGGGGCCCAAATCAGTTACTTTGCTTAGGGCCCCATTTAGTTTTAATCCGGCTCTGGTTCCAGGGTGTAGAGACCACGGACCTCACACCCAAGACTAGGCATTGTTTGATATCTGTTATGACCTACTGCATTCTTGACTATCCCTCTGCTTTCTGATTCGGTACCTACGCCTATCTGATATCCTGTTGCCAATCCTGCCTGCCCCTGGTTTCCGAATCAGCCTTCTGTCTCTGTACCTTATCTGCCCATGTGTGGCCGACCTGGCCTGCCCGACCTTGAGAGCTATCCCTCTCCATTGAGAGATTAGTCTCCAGTCCTGCTTGTGACGCCCACCTTTTAGGTGTCACTTAGCCTCAGGGCCTTTCTGCTATTCAGCCTGGGGCTTCACCCCTTTGGACGTCTCAGGCTGCTGAAAGGTCTCTGCACTTATCTGAGGGAGGTAGCTCCCATACGGCCAAAGACCACCTGCTCCTTGGGTGGTCCCACTCAAAGTCATTACTGTTGCACCAAACACTCACATTACATAGGTGTCCAGAGGTTAGCAATATCTGTATTATTGGTGATTCTGCAGATCATTAATAATCAGGTATATATATCTGTATTCTTGGTGATACTGCAGATCACTAATAATCAGCTTCTCTCTGTGTGCTGACACCGATCGTTACACTTGGTCATTGAGTAATTGTGTGTTAGGGTTAAAAAAATTGGGCACAGCCAAAACCAACCAAATACATACCCGGGCAACGCTGGGCCATCAGCTAGTAAATGAATAATCTGACAGGAAGTTAGGGTTAGATTTTTTTTTTACTTGATTTTTGTTGTTTCTTTTTTAATTGTTAGTGGAGTAGCCTTCAAATACAGATACAAAATATAATTGTGATTTAAGCCTTGTGATGTTGCTAATTTAATGTAATTCATTGAATGAATTGTTGTAATTCAACATCCAGGCCAAGTGCATACAGCCATTTGTTTGATTGAGCTATGCCCCTTTAGCAATGGCCCTTGTCTAGACCCTAGATGATGAACATCTATTTGTGTGTATTTGTTCAAATGTTATGCGGCCTGGCTAAGAGCTGCTGCTTTTACATCCAAATTCCATATGCCATTACAGCTCATTTATTTTAAAATGATGTAAGTTTCAGAGTTCCGTTTTCAGTGCTGTGTTTGGCATTATGTAGCGTGGGGACCAATTTAGCAGAGGAAATCTAGTTATAGTGGACTAGGATTGTACAAAATAGTGTAGACAGATTTCCTTAATTTAACATTTTTATTACTGTTACAGGTTATTGTCATATGATTGTTTAAGTGTAGAATATTGTTACATAGTTATTTGGGTTGAAAAAAGACATACATCTATCAAGTCCAACCAGCCCAACAGTCAATACAAAGGCAGGCTATCTGACGTCATCTACATTTTCTGAAAACAAATAGTAATGTAATTTATATGTACAGACATAAGCATGAGGCATAGATGACATGTAAAAAAGGAAAAAAAATATATATAAATGACGGCCTTTTGCTTTTCTACCACTCCCAAATATACTGCAGAGACCAAGCACAGCTAACTTTTAGATCACCAAAGTGAATCAGGATGAAACACTACATACAGTGGGTTGCAAAAGTATTCGGCCCCCTTGAAGTTTTCCACATTTTGTCACATTACTGCCACAAACATGCATCAATTTTATTGGAATTCCACGTGAAAGACCAATACAAAGTGGTGTACACGCGAGAAGTGGATCGAAAATCATACATGATTCCAAACATTATTTACAAATAAATAACTGCAAAGTGGGGTGTGCGTAATTATTCGGCCCACTGAGTCAATACTTTGTAGAACCACCTTTTGCTGCAATTACAGCTGCCAGTCTTTTAGGGTATGTCTCTACCAGCTTTGCACATCTAGAGACTGAAATCCTTGCCCATTCTTCTTTGCAAAACAGCTCCAGCTCAGTCAGATTAGATGGACATCGTTTGTCAACAGCAGTTTTCAGATCTTGGCACAGATTCTCGATTGGACTTCGATCTGGACTTTGACTGGGCCATTCTAACACATAGATATGTTTTGTTTTAAACCATTCCATTGTTGCCCTGGCTTTATGTTTAGGGTCATTGTCCTGCTGGAAGGTGAACCTCCGCCCCAGTCTCAAGTCTTTTGCAGACTCCAAGAGGTTTTCTTCCAAGTTTGCCCTGTATTTGGCTCCATCCATCCTCCCATCAACTCTGACCAGCTTCCCTGTCCCTGCTGAAGAGATGCACCCCCCGAGCATGATGCTGCCACCACCATATTTGACAGTGGGGATGGTGTGTTCAGAGTAATGTGCAGTGTTAGTTTTCCGCCACACATAGCGTTTTGCATTTTGGCTAAAAAGTTCCATTTTGGTCTCATCTGACCAGAGCACCTTCTTCCACATGGTTGCTGTGTCCCCCACATGGCTTGTGGCAAACTGCAAACGGGACTTCTTATGCTTTCTGTTAACAATGCCTTTCTTCTTGCCACTCTTCCATAAAGGCCAACTTTGTAAGTGCATGACTAATAGTTGTCCTATGGAGTCTCCCACCTGAGCTGTAGATCTCTGCAGCTCATCCAGAGTCATTATGGGCCTCTTGACTGCATTTCTGATCAGCGCTCTCCTTGTTCGGCCTGTGAGTTTAGGTGGATGGCCTTGTCTTGGTAGGTTTACAGTTGTGCCATACTCCTTCCATTTCTGAATGATTGCTTGAACAGTGCTCCGTGGGATGTTTAAGGCTTTGGAAATCTTTTTGTAGCCTAAGCCTGCTTTAAATTTCTCAATAACTTGATCCCTGACCTGTCTTGTGTGTTCTTTGGACTTCACTGTGTTGTTGCTCCCAATATTATCTTAGACAACCTCTGAGGCCCTCACAGAGCAGCTGTATTTGTACCGACATTAGATTACACACAGGTGCACTCTATTTAGTCATTAGCACTCATCGGGCAATGTCTATAGGCAACTGACTGCACTCAGATCAAAGGGGCCGAATAATTATGCACACACCACTTTGCAGTTATTTATTTGTAAAAAATGTTTGGAATCATGTATGATTTTCGTTCCACTTCTCATGTGTACACCACTTTGTGTTGGTCTTTCATGTGGAATTCTAATAAAATTGATTCATGTTTGTGGCAGTAATATGACAAAATGTGAAAAACTTCAAGGGGGCTGAATACTTTTGCAACCCACTGTAGGTGTCCACATTAGGTGTCAGTAGCACTTATCCATCTAGTCCAAGTGTAAGTGGTGCAAAGCTAATTTATTTAGTGGCCCTTCACACTATAATGATCTCAAGTAAGAATCTTGATCTCTTTTTCAACTTTCTAGTTCATGCTTAATCAGTTGCACATATTCATCACCACTATCTATTAAGATCAAGGCTTGTCAAACTTCACCAGTATGTAATCATGAGCATCCCACCACTCCACTTAAAGGGCCCAAACACCTAACGATTTTCCCGCTGATATACAGCAAATTCGATCACTGTGATAGAATCTGCTGTGAAATCGTTGCGCAAACGCCGACCGAATGATCGATTTCAGTCTGAAATCAATCATTCCCGTTGATCCGTCCGTGCTGAAGATTTCACTAGATCGCCGGCGGGTCGGGAGTGGATCAATAGCGGCGTTCGAATGTCCGACTACTGCCGCTAGCGGCAATACATTACCTGATCCGGCCAGCGCGTATCCCCGCTGTCACCGCTGCTACTTCTCCGCTGGGCTCTGGCAGGCTTCACTTCTTCCTGTCCTGACAGGAAGTTTAAACAGTAGAGTGCTCTCTACTGTTTAAACTTCCCCGGACCGGAAGTACAGTGAAGCTGCAGCCCTGGAGCCCAGAGCGGAGAAGAAGACAGCGGAGACCGGGGGACTCGCTCCGGCTGGATCAGGTAATGTATGCAGGGGACGGGGGGCGGCGGCAGCTGCAGCTCCACAGATGGTGAATCGATTTCATGCTGAAATTGATTCACAATCTGTTTGCAGTAAAGGCAGCCATACGTTCCCTTTCTGATCAGATTCGATCAGAGAGGGATCTATCTGTTGGTCGATCTGATGGCAAATCAACCAGTGTATGGCCACCTTAACACTTTAAAAGAGACCTGAGATGAATCAAAAGTAAAGCTTCATACATATCTGAAGCTTCTTCCAACCCACTTTGGCCTGATTGGTTCCTCACCATCATTCCCTGCCTCCTGGATCCTCCATTATGGCTCCTGATAACTTTGGGAGTCAGGGCTTACTGCACGGGAGTGCAACAGGGGAGCCCGCATGGCGGCACTGTGTCTGCACCGGGTGGCCCCAACTGGCCAAAGTACCCGGGAGGATTGCGGAGGATCCAGAATGTGGAGGAGAACGGTGTGGAAGAGATCAGACCGGAGGGGGCTGGAGAAAGCCCCAGGTATGTATGAATCTTTACTTTAGATTCATCTTAGGTACACTTTAAGGTGGCCATACACCAGTGAATCTGCCACTAGATCAACCATCATATAAAGCCTTCCCTGATTGACTCTAATCAGAAAGGGACCTATTGATTGCCCACACATCCAGGCAAATTTTCAGTAGATTTCAGCGGGAAATCTATTGGAAATTGTCCTAGCACCACCACCTTTACTGATGTCACAACATGTGTTGGTGTGACATGGTACAGGTGTTTATTGTGATAATTCAAAAAGATGCTGGGCACCAGTGGAGATTAGTGTTGGGCGAACATCTAGATGTTCGGGTTCGGGCCGAACAGGCCGAACATGGCCGCGATGTTCGGGTGTTCGACCCGAACTCCGAACATAATGGAAGTCAATGGGGACCCGAACTTTTGTGCTTTGTAAAGCCTCCTTACATGCTACATACCCCAAATTTACAGGGTATGTGCACCTTGGGAGTGGGTACAAGAGGAAATTTTTTTTTTGCAAAAAGAGCTTATAGTTTTTGAGAAAATCGATTTTAAAATTTCAAAGGGAAAACTGTCTTTTAAATGCGGGAAATGTCTGTTTTCTTTGCACAGGTAACATGCTTTTTGTCGGCATGCAGTCCTAAATGTAATACATATAAGAGGTTCCAGGAAAAGGGACCAGTAACGCTAACCCAGCAGCAGCACACGTGATGGAACAGGAGGAGGGTGGCGCAGGAGGAGAAGGCCACGCTTTGAGACACAACAACCCAGGCCTTGCATGAGGACAAGAAGCGTGCGGATAGCAATTTGCATTTTGTCGCCATGCAGTCATAAATGTAATACAGATGAGAGGTTCAATAAACAGGGACCGGAAACGCTAACCCATCACAGATGTTCATTGTTCATGTTACTTGGTTGGGGTCCGGGAGTGTTGCGTAGTCGTTTCCAATCCAGGATTGATTCATTTTAATTTGAGTCAGACGGTCTGCATTTTCTGTGGAGAGGCGGATACGCCGCCGATCTGTGACGATGCCTCCGGCAGCACTGAAACAGCGTTCCGACATAACGCTGGCTGCCGGGCAAGCCAGCACCTCTATTGCGTACATTGCCAGTTTGTGCCAGGTGTCTAGCTTCGATACCCAATAGTTGAAGGGTGCAGATGGATTGTTCAACACAGCTACGCCATCTGACATGTAGTCCTTGACCATCTTCTCCAGGCGATCGGTGTTGGAGGTGGATCTGCACGCTTGCTGTTCTGTGTGCTGCTGCATGGGTGTCAGAAAATTTTCCCACTCCAAGGACACTGCCGATACCATTCCCTTTTGGGCACTAGCTGCGGCTTGTGTTGTTTGCTGCCCTCCTGGTCGTCCTGGGTTTGCGGAAGTCAGTCTGTCGGCGTACAACTGGCTAGAGGAGGGGGAGGATGTCAATCTCCTCTCTAAAGTCTCCACAAGGGCCTGCTGGTATTCTTCCATTTTGACCTGTCTGGCTCTTTCTTCAAGCAGTTTTGGAACATTGTGTTTGTACCGTGGATCCAGAAGGGTATAAACCCAGTAATTGGTGTTGTCCAGAATGCGCACAATGCGTGGGTCGCGTTCAATGCAGTCCTAGGCCGAAGAGGTCATAGCCTAGGGTCACAAAACCTGTTTATTTGGGCAATTTCAATGGTGGCGAGTCTGACGTACATAAATCGCAGCAATGGCCGTTAGCAACGTCTGAATCTCACGAAATGTCTCATGCAGGTAGAAGACATATTGTTAGACTTGGGCTCCAAAGATGGGTTCCCTACATCTCTGCAAACCAGAGTTACAGGGCTCCAAATTTGGTAAAATCCCCCATAGGCTTTCATTGGGCCTCCTATTTACAGTTCCAAAATCTCACATCTTTTCAAAGGGCAATTACTCAGCAGTGGCAAATTTTCTAGCATTGTAGGGACCCTTAGGGGGAACATGACTGGTGAGTTTCGGGCCCCTAGGCGAAAGAGGTCATAGCCTAGGGTCACAAAAACCTGTTTATTTGGGCTATTTCAATGGTAGTGATGGTGACGTACATAAATCGCAGCAATGGCCGTTAGCAAAGTCTGAATCTCACGAAATGTCTCATGCAGGTAGAAGACATATTGTTAGACTTGGATTCCAAAGATAGGGTCCCTACATCTCTGCAAACCAGAGTTACAGGGGTCCAAAATTGGTAAAATCCCCCATAGGATTTCATTGCCTCCCTATTTCACTTTCCAAAATCTCACATCTTTTCAAAGGGCAATGGCTCAGCAGTACCAAATTTTCTAGCATTGTAGGGACCCTTAGGGGGAACATGACTGGTGAGTTTCGGGCCCCTAGGCCGAAGAGGTCATAGCCTAGGGTCACAAAAACCTGTTTATTTGGGCTATTTCAATGGTAGTGATGGTGGCGTACATAAATCGCAGCAATGGCCGTTAGCAAAGTCTGAATCTCACGAAATGTCTCATGCAGGTAGAAGACATATTGTTAGACTTGGATTCCAAAGATGGGGTCCGTACATCTCTGCAAACCAGAGTTACAGGGGTCCAAAATTGGTAAAATCCCCCATAGGATTTCATTGCCTCCCTATTTCACTTTCCAAAATCTCACATCTTTTCAAAGGGCAATGGCTCAGCAGTACCAAATTTTCTAGCATTGTAGGGACCCTTATGGGGAACATGACTGGTGAGTTTCGGGCCCCTAGGCCGAAGAGGTCATAGCCTAGGGTCACAAAAACCTGTTTATTTGGGCTATTTCAATGGTAGTGATGGTGACGTACATAAATCGCAGCAATGGCCGTTAGCAAAGTCTGAATCTCACGAAATGTCTCATGCAGGTAGAAGACATATTGTTAGACTTGGATTCCAAAGATGGGGTCCCTACATCTCTGCAAACCAGAGTTACAGGGGTCCAAAATTGGTAAAATCCCCCATAGGATTTCATTGCCTCCCTATTTCACTTTCCAAAATCTCACATCTTTTCAAAGGGCAATGGCTCAGCAGTACCAAATTTTCTAGCATTGTAGGGACCCTTAGGGGGAACATGACTGGTGAGTTTCGGGCCCCTAGGCCAAAGAGGTCATAGCCTAGGGTCACAAAAACCTGTTTATTTGGGCTATTTCAATGGTAGTGATGGTGGCGTACATAAATCTCTGCCATGGCCGTTAGCAACGTCTGAATCTCACGAAATGTCTCATGCAGGTAGAAGACATATTGTTAGACTTGGATTCCAAAGATGGGGTCCCTACATCTCTGCAAACCAGAGTTACAGGGGTCCAAAATTGGTAAAATCCCCCATAGGATTTCATTGCCTCCCTATTTCACTTTCCAAAATCTCACATCTTTTCAAAGGGCAATGGCTCAGCAGTACCAAATTTTCTAGCATTGTAGGGACCCTTAGGGGGAACATGACTGGTGAGTTTCGGGCCCCTAGGCCGAAGAGGTCATAGCCTAGGGTCACAAAAACCTGTTTATTTGGGCTATGTCAATGGTAGTGATGGTGACGTACATAAATCGCAGCAATGGCCGTTAGCAAAGTCTGAATCTCACGAAATGTCTCATGCAGGTAGAAGACATATTGTTAGACTTGGATTCCAAAGATGGGGTCCCTACATCTCTGCAAACCAGAGTTACAGGGGTCCAAAATTGGTAAAATCCCCCATAGGATTTCATTGCCTCCCTATTTCACTTTCCAAAATCTCACATCTTTTCAAAGGGCAATGGCTCAGCAGTACTAAAAAATTTTCTAGCATTGTAGGGACCCTTAGGGGGAACATGACTGGTGAGTTTCGGGCCCCTAGGCCGAAGAGGTCATAGCCTAGGGTCACAAAAACCTGCTTATTTGGGCTATTTCAATGGTAGTGATGGTGGCGTACATAAATCTCAGCCATGGCCGTTAGCAACGTCTGAATCTCACGAAATGTCTCATGCAGGTAGAAGACATATTGTTAGACTTGGATTCCAAAGATGGGGTCCCTACATCTCTGCAAACCAGAGTTACAGGGGTCCAAAATTGGTAAAATCTCCCATAGGCTTTCATTGGGCCTCCTATTTACCGTTCCAAAATCTCACACCATTTCAAAGGGCAATGGCTCAGCAGTGGCAAAACTCACCAGTCATGATCCCCCTAAGGGTCCCTACAATGCTAGAAAATTTGGTACTGCTGAGCCATTGCCCTTTGAAAAGATGTGAGATTTTGGAAAGTGAAATAGGGAGGCAATGAAATCCTATGGGGGATTTTACCAATTTTGGACCCCTGTAACTCTGGTTTGCAGAGATGTAGGGACCCCATCTTTGGAATCCAAGTCTAACAATATGTCTTCTACCTGCATGAGACATTTCGTGAGATTCAGACTTTGCTAACGGCCATTGCTGCGATTTATGTACGTCACCATCACTACCATTGAAATAGCCCAAATAAACAGGTTTTTGTGACCCTAGGCTATGACCTCTTTGGCCTAGGGGCCCGAAACTCACCAGTCATGTTCCCCCTAAGGGTCCCTACAATGCTAGAAAATTTGCCACTGCTGAGTAATTGCCCTTTGAAAAGATGTGAGATTTTGGAACTGTAAATAGGAGGCCCAATGAAAGCCTATGGGGGATTTTACCAAATTTGGAGCCCTGTAACTCTGGTTTGCAGAGATGTAGGGAACCCATCTTTGGAGCCCAAGTCTAACAATATGTCTTCTACCTGCATGAGACATTTCGTGAGATTCAGACGTTGCTAACGGCCATTGCTGCGATTTATGTACGTCAGACTCGCCACCATTGAAATTGCCCAAATAAACAGGTTTTGTGACCCTAGGCTATGACCTCTTCGGCCTAGGACTGCATTGAACGAGACCCACGCATTGTGCGCATTCTGGACAACACCAATTACTGGGTTTATACCCTTCTGGATCCACGGTACAAACACAATGTTCCAAAACTGCTTGAAGAAAGAGCCAGACAGGTCAAAATGGAAGAATACCAGCAGGCCCTTGTGGAGACTTTAGAGAGGAGATTGACATCCTCCCCCTCCTCTAGCCAGTTGTACGCCGACAGACTGACTTCCGCAAACCCAGGACGACCAGGAGGGCAGCAAACAACACAAGCCGCAGCTAGTGCCCAAAAGGGAATGGTATCGGCAGTGTCCTTGGAGTGGGAAAATTTTCTGACACCCATGCAGCAGCACACAGAACAGCAAGCGTGCAGATCCACCTCCAACACCGATCGCCTGGAGAAGATGGTCAAGGACTACATGTCAGATGGCATAGCTGTGTTGAACAATCCATCTGCACCCTTCAACTATTGGGTATCGAAGCTAGACACCTGGCGCAAACTGGCAATGTACGCAATAGAGGTGCTGGCTTGCCCGGCAGCCAGCGTTATGTCGGAACGCTGTTTCAGTGCTGCCGGAGGCATCGTCACAGATCGGCGGCGTATCCGCCTCTCCACAGAAAATGCAGACCGTCTGACTCAAATTAAAATGAATCAATCCTGGATTGGAAACGACTACGCAACACTCCTGGACCCCAACCAAGTAACATGAACAATGAACATCTGTGATGGGTTAGCGTTTCCGGTCCCTGTTTATTGAACCTCTCATCTGTATTACATTTATGACTGCATGGCGACAAAATGCAAATTGCTATCCGCACGCTTCTTGTCCTCATGCAAGGCCTGGGTTGTTGTGTCTCAAAGCGTGGCCTTCTCCTCCTGCGCCACCCTCCTCCTGTTCCATCACGTGTGCTGCTGCTGGGTTAGCGTTACCGGTCCCTTTTCCTGGAACCTCTTATATGTATTACATTTAGGACTGCAGGCCGACAAAAAGCATGTTACCTGTGCAAAGAAAACAGACATTTCCCGCATTTAAAAGACAGTTTTCCCTTTGAAACTTTAAAATCGATTTTCTCAAAAACTATAAGCTCTTTTTGCTAAAAAATTTTTTCCTCTTGTACCCACTCCCAAGGTGCACATACCCTGTAAATTTGGGGTATGTAGCATATAAGGAGGCTTTACAAAGCACGAAAATTCGGGTCCCCATTGACTTACATTATGTTCGGAGTTCGGCCATGTTCGGCCCGAACCCGAACATCTAGATGTTCGCCCAACACTACACGTGACCCGTTCGGCCAATCACAGCGATAGCCGAACGTTCGGGTAACGTTCGGCCATGCGCTCTTAGTTCGGCCATATGGCCGAACAGTTTGGCCGAACACCATCAGGTGTTCGGCCGAACCCGAACATCATCCGAACAGGGTGATGTTCTGCAGAACCCGAACAGTGGCGAACACTGTTCGCCCAACACTAGTGGAGATGAGGATTCATACCGGCATGACAGATGCCTTCAACACTCACCATGAGCATGGGACACACACATACTTAGGGGGACACAAGCTGGGGGTCCATTGGGTCCATCAGTCATCATCAAAATGATCCATCAGGTAGCCATGTTGTGGCATAATTATTTATCTGATTGGACCATTTTGATTCACCCAGCCGCATATCAATGCAGACATACATACAAGTATCGGTAATGCATGGGCACCAATACAGTGCATTTCACTACTCTATAGCAAGTGTTCTAGTTCCTTGATGACCAAGCTCTATTTGGGTAGCCGGGATTCTTGATATATACAAGTCACTTGTGTACATTTGTCAAACATACTGCAACACCAGGCATATTTATTTATTTATTTATTGTATTTATAAAGCACCAACATATTACGCAGCGCTGGACATTAGTTTAGGTTACAGACAATGTTTAGTGGTGACATACAGCAAAATGACAATACCTGAATACAAGAAAGACCAGATCATGCAGCACAGTATGAGTACAAGGTAATGCTTAGTCAGTCACTGGAGGGGAGCATGGAGATTAGGCAAGTTAGGTTCACTCAGATGCCTAGCATGGGTTCACAGTAATGGAGGTGCATGATCAGGTAGGACACAAAAGGAGGAGGACCCTGCCCAAAGGCTTACAATCTAGAGGAATATTAGTGAGAAATTCTTCAGGTGCAGGTCCTTCAGGTGGGGGACAAATGCACATTATTACATACTGGGATGAAGCATTGTGAGGCTCAAGTGGAAGTGGAAAAAACATTAGGGCCTGTTTCCACTAGATGCAAATTCGTATCTTGATTTTCCGCAATGGCTCTGCAACCAATGCATATAAATGGAGTCGTTTCCATTGAATGCAGTTGAACCAATGAGGAGTGATGCGCTGCGGAGAGAATATGGATTGCAAGATGCAGATTTCTGCAGCACGTATCTGATTCTCCCCAGCAGTGAGTGACAGGCAGCCACTTCTGGAAGACAACCGGAATACACCCACGACAGTCTGCGTTAAACAAAGCTGGATACAGAAGCATCCGGCTAGTGGAAACCAGCCCTAATTGCCGGAAGCCTGTAATAGCAAAAATCACACTGGAACAAAATCTACCCAATTTTAATAATATTTAAAAAAAATTACATGAAAACCCTTTTATTTTGTTCCTCATTATTAACAAATGTATGACAATCATCTGACAGCCCTCATTCATAGTACTAATAATGTATGATCATTACCATTTAACAAAGCCTCTCTGTTCTAGTGATTACTCATTACTACTGACTAGTAAATCATCTCTGCAATCACTGAATCTTACATCCAAAATGTGAATGATTTGTCTGCAGCTTCAGGACTGTTGGAAGCCAATGAAGCATTTTACGTCTCAATTTTGTGTGACTGCTTGTCTTTACATACACTAACATCCCTAATATTTCAGGCATTCCATTGTAATAAAATATCTGCTTCCATTTCTTTCAGATTCCGATTATTTTTTTCAGCTTAGTAATTTGGATGTAATAAAAATGCTTCCAACACTTTCCTCTGCTTTTCCTTTTGAGGTCCACTTCATTTTTGTTCACCATTTATATATCTAGTACAGGCCCCTATTATTTGTAAAGCTGCACATGATAGCACATTTGCATTATTAGCAATTCACAAAGTTGCCTAAAGAGTGGGGCAGTCACATCAATCAATCAGGTTTGATATTTCCTGCCACTCACTACTGATTTCTTGGCAGTGGGCTGCGTCCAAAAATACATTTAGAACCCTAGTTTAGCATCTCATTTTTTAAATGCAGTGGTTAGAACTTTTGCATTAATTAGAAATGCACAAAGTTTTGCTCATTGGACATCTGAATTCTGCAATAACAATATTGAAATAATGTTTATATGAAAACAGTCTGCTGTTTTCTTTTAAATATTATGTCCCAGCCAGGACAGTACTTCTACACATTATGAAAGGTGTGTACAGCAAGCACCTTTGGTGTGGGTAAGATCATCTCAAGTATATTTGGCATTGATTCACCAAGCTTTTCTCTTGACTTATTTCACTCTACTTAAGGTGGCCATACATCTAGCGATGATGGGCAGATTTGACCAAGAGATAAATCTCTCTTTAATTGAATTTGATGATAGGTCTGTTGGCTGCCCATACACCGCAGGCCAATTCCCAATCAATTTCATGCTGAAATTGATCAGGAATCGGCCTTGTGAATGTGACGCCACTTCCGACCGCCTCACCACCTCAATGCTATCCCCCTAATGCTAAATGTCCCGTCAATGCCCAGTGCAAATTATACTTTACCTGCCCGTGGCCTCTGCTGGCTCTGAGTGCACTCCGCTCTCCATACATGCACGGCACATGGTTGCCTAGTAACGTGGCCGCGTGTATAATGTCTGACGTCATACGCGCACCCTTACTAGGCAACCACGTGGGGCGCACGTATATGGAGAGCAGAGTGCGCCTGGAGCCAGTAGAGGACAATCGGAGGCTGCGGACAGGTAGTGTATAAATTGCACTGGGTACCAGGGGGGACATTTAACATTGTGGGGGACAGTGGCAAGGTTTCATCACGTTCGTTGAATGTCCCAAAAATGCAAGTCGTTACTGCCAAGCACCCGATCAAGCAAGTCGGGCCAACAGCATGTGCAATCGATTTATGCAACCAATTTGTCCTGAAATTGGTTGCATTGTCAGTTGGGCATGCACTTTTCGACACCGATTTTCATCCGATTCTATTATAATTTATCAGATTGTCGATTGGCTGCCAAGTCCCCTAATGCAGGGACATGGTCTAGCCCTCTAAGAGCTCGGCACTTTTGTATCTAAAACTGACCAAGGATTTTACAGCAGAGAGGCAGAGCTGTGTGAGGAAGGAAATTGCTCCTAACACTTGTGGTAATGTGTGCCCTAACATACAGCATAAAAAAAAGTTGTTTTAATCAATAGTATTCCTTTAAATCATGAGATAAATGTTATGAATCAACCCCTATGACACATATGCATTTGAAAGGAGTACATCCAGATTGTGAATAGATCTTTTCTAAATGTTCTCTAATGTTTTCAGTAAAGTAACTCAGTTTTCACCTTTTTTGATGATTTAACGTGAGAATAATAAATACCCTGTGGATCCATTATAAGCTCCCTTTGGGATGCACATGGTGAGAACCTGTCTTCCAGGCAAAGTTGTACTTTAAGTTGCATGCTTGCTCATTACAAAACAATGTATTTTGTATTTACTGTTATATCGGTACAGAAACATTTTGAAAACCTGTTTCTTGCCTTGGGTAAATGTAAGTTACAGACATTCCTTTTAGCTATATTCATATACTAGCAACCACATAATTGGCCCAGGAATGTTAAATAATTGATTTTCTGCCACTAGATTCTTCATATGACACACAATAACACAGTGTCAATTTAATAAAGTTTGTACAGTACATCCTAACTTTTGTTCCATAACAATTTTTGTGAAAAATGTTTCTTTAATTTCAAATGTATAAGTCTAGCCAAAACTTTGTTTAACTGGTTTGGGACTGGCAATAGTTAAAACTATGCCGCACTTGTGGCTGCCTAAGCCTAAAACAGCATAGTTATAACACTGGCATCTATCAAGCACGGGATGCAATAGCGCGTCCCCGCCTCAACGGACCTCCGCTGTCTGTAAGCCAATCCCAGTGACCAGGAAGTGCAAAACTGAAAAAAAGCACTCTGGTCCTTAAGGGGCCAGAGCCTGCCATAACCAATGAGTTAAAATGTTTTATGAAAAGATTGTCAGCACTGGGGGAAACTCCCAAGAGGCTCTTGGACTGGGGAAACTTCTCAAGCTGGATTTGACATTACAAAATGTTGATGCTGAAAGACCATCATGACAGGAGACCTTGATTAAGTGAATAAAGGTGACAAATTCCAGATACTATATCTCCAACTAAAGGGTTTCTTCAAAGTTGTCTTTCACTGATGAACATTCCTCCATCCTAATAGTTTTAAACTTCAGTATACTGTCTGTCACCTACTGCAGGCGACGTGTTCCTTGCCCACACAACTACCAATCAAACAGGCTGCATGGGAAGGTGCCCTGTGTCTAGCCATGACCCTATACTGTATATACAGCTACTTTAATTAAAACTCTCAGTGAAAGAATGGTAAGGTAGCAAGTTACAAGCTTCACAGCTTTGAAACCGGAGCAATTAACTTGCGAGGCATCATTTTACAATCCTACATTTCTTACATAGCTTTAATTGAAAGTGTGAAGTCTTCAAATTATAACTACCATCTCTTTTCATGCTGCACTTACAGAGAAAAAAAACACAAGCACAAATGTGTAATTAGTCAATCATTAAATCGACTGTGTACTCAGGAGCAGGGTAAAACAGAACACACAGTACTTCAAATGTCATATTAGTGTCTTATTATTCTTGAGAGTTTTTTTTTCTAGCTCTTGCTTGTTTAATGATGTTGAAAGTTTAAAATAGAAAAGTCAGCTAGAGGACTGTGACGTCCAGCAATTAAAAGCTTCAATCCAATGGAGAAATGTATAGGAGGTAAAGAAAACGACCTATGGCTGGAATTTTGAAAAATATTTATTTTTATGTTTTTAATGCTTCTAGAAAATGTGTGACATTGGAGCATGCCACAAATTAGAATAGATAGATGCTTTATAGTAGAAAGTGTTAAAGTCAACCTCAAGACTAAAAATCTACTCAGCAGCACTGAAAAAGGCTTGGTGTTTAACAGTTAAACAGTTTAACAGTTTCACGGCATCAGAACTTTTTTTTTTCTTACCGAAGCCTCATTTTTAGCTGCACAGAAGCTAAGCTCCATCCCATCAAAGAACTCTGCCTGGGCATTTTTCCCCTGATGCAGTGCCAAGCATGATGGGATTTCTGATGTTGTTCTTCTTCTGCTGTTTTGGTGCAAATTTGTTTTTGTTTTTTTTATTTTGAATTTGAGATTTAAAGGTCTAGCGAGGGCAGCTGGGAGTGGTGATCAGGACACAGGACAGTTTGAAATGTGTCTCATGCTCCCTGTTGTGTCGGTAGCAGGAAAAAAGGACACCTGCTGAGGGTTGGCGAAAAGGGTGCCGCTGTAGACTTTCATGCAATTATCATTAATTCAGTGAAAAAGGCAGAAAATGGGTGCCGCAATAAATATCGTTAACAACATTAGAACATTAACGTTTTGGGGAGTTCTGTGTGAGAGTAGGGTTAGGTTAAGCTGTATTATTGAATTACGTAATGATTTTTGAACGTTAATATATGTTCGTTTTTATTTCCCATCTGTTTTAACAACGGTATTTATTGTTAACCAAGTTTGACAACAATGTTGATCGTTATCACATTTTGTTATCCACCGGCGCCATTTTTTTATCCATCCCTTTTTATTCACAGCGCCCTTTTTTCATGCACGATTCTTGTCACCTTCTTTCAACCAAAAGATGGCTGCCCCCATGAAAAAGATGGCTGCCCCCATGAAATTACAAACATTTGCCTGTTCTTTTAAAACAAGATGGTTAAGACATTATATTAACTATCTGTTTTAATTCACATAACTAATGTAACTTAATGACAGTATCTTTGTTTAGGCTGAAGTTCCCCTTTAAGGCCTGGGACCCACTGGCAGCACTTTGCAATAGATCTTAATTTCTGAAACCGTGGATGTCCATAATTTTACCACGATTGCCGGAGAGATCTCGATTTCACTATGTAGCCACTGAGATATGATCACTCTGGGAATGCTCCCAAAATGCTGCAAGCAGCGATTTGTGATCATCTGATGATCCCAAAGCTGCAAGTTGCACCACCCCATAAGGATCCACTGGAATAGCAGTTTGCAGATTGCCGGCAAGAGGCGAGCACTGCAAAATCACAACCAGTGGGTCACAGGCCTAAGGCTAGGTCCACACTAGGCACAGTTGCAGGACGAAGCCTGCGGTCCGTGATCCTAGCGGTTCGTGATCCTAGCCAAGTAAACTAAAATGGATCAATGCTGCCTTTTTTGCAGCATACGTTTTTGATCCGTTTGCATTTTTTTTTGGGCTGACGGGGTGGCAGCAGTCAGTGGGGAGGGGGGATGCCCCCCTCCCTCACCTGGGTCCCCCGTGTACGCGACCCCCTCCAGTGACGCGGTGAGCGGAGGAAGAAGTATGAGAACGAGTTAAGCTCCCCGCTCTCTGCTGCTATACTTTACATTTTTGTGGCATGTAGCTGGAGGGGGTCGCGTACACGTTCACTGCCTGCAATGCTGCCCTCTATACTTGGGATGGCGGCATTGCAGGCAGTGACGTGGCTAGCGGAGGAAGTAGGAGGAGGAGGTAAGCTCCCCGCTCGCCGCTGATATACATTACATGTTGTATGTAGCTGGAGGGGGTAGCAGAGATGCGGGACCCACGTGAGGAAGGGGGGCATCCCCCCTCCCCACTGCCACCCCCGTCCTGGCTGCTATACTCCTCCAGCATGGCGGCCCCCTCTCTCCCCACAGGCTCTGACACACAAACGGATGTGTTTCTGTGTCCAAATCTGCCTGTGTAGAGGGGGATTCGTTTTTTCCATACCCTGCCACTAAACCTGCATGTATAAGGTTCCAGATCCGTTGCGGGAAAATGCAGCAGATCCGGACCTTCCGGGACGGTTTTAAAAATGGGTCCCCGCACACGCAGACGGATCCGTTTTTTTGTTGGGTAGAGACAGCTGCTATTTTTAACATTGCTATCTGTGGCTCCGGTTTTGATCCGGTTTTAAAAATGGAGCCACAGATACATTTCTGGACCTAGAGTGAACTAGCTCTAAGAGCGAAGTTGTTTTTTTCCTTAATTGTATCATCAGGGCTGGCACTTCCATTAAGACTAGGGGGGTAATTGCCTCAGGGCCCCCGAGTGCTGCCGGACCCCTGCACTACTAGACCCCTGACCTCACCCCCCCTTAACTCCTATGTTCTCCCTTGAGCCCCTGCACAATAGTGGCATTGTATTTCACCTGTCCCGGGATCCGGCACACTGTTCCATGCGTTCATGCTCCCCGTCATCATCGCGCTGCCTGCCTCTTGTGACCAGTGCATGTCATTACATTTACACTTACATAACATGCACTGGAGAACAAGGCATGGAGTGGGTAAAAGAGAGAGAGCAGCATGTCCGCCACCGGGACAGGTGAGATACAATCAGTGGCCCGGGGGGCACACAAGAGTCAAGTTACATCCAAGGTGAAAATAAACTGATAAGACAAATAAGGAAAGGTGAGGGGAAAGGTTGCGCATCCCTAAACACATGTTGCAATTGAATGGTTAATCGCACAGGCATACACCGCCTCTGCCAGACTGAAAAATGAATGCCCTGCATCCAAGACAAGTGCTAACATTTATTAAACTAGGAGGAACTTTAGCTTCCAATATGGTTTGCATGCAAAGTATATTATACTAGACACTTGCGCCACGGTGAGGCAAACCTCCGGGCAAGTGACCTAACCTAAATTTAAAACCTTGGGAGCAGCTAAGCAAAAAAAATGTGTAACTTACATTTGGTTGAACAGCGAGGAGAACGCCAGCACATACCACTAAGGCTGCATCTGAAATGACCACCAGCTCAGTGTGCAGCACCTAAATAGATTTTCTGCACACTTCGCATTCAATTCAGATGCAAATCATATGCAAATCTGCTACTACTTATTATGCAAACAGGAAACTCAGGAGGAGGGGGTGGGAGCAGCTAACCTGACAGTTACATAGTTACAAAGTCAAGGAAAGGTGAGGGGAAAGGTTGCGCATCCCTAAACACATGTTGCAATTGAATGGTTAATCGCACAGGTATACATCGCCTCTGCCAGACTGAAAAATGCATGCCCTGCATCCAAGACAAGTGCTAACATTTATTAAACTAGGAGGAACTTTAGCTTCCTCCTAGTTCCTGTTTGCATCATAAGTAGTAGCAGATTTGCATATGATTTGCATCTGAATTGAATGCAAAGTGTGCAGAAAATCTATTTAGGTGCTGCACACTGAGCTGGTGGTCATTTCAGATGCAGCCTTAGTGGTATGCACTGGCGTTCTCCTCGCTGTTCAACCAAATGTAAGTTACACATTTTTTTTTTGCAAAAAATCACCTTTTTATTAGATTTACCACTGATCACTGCTGCTTACTATTCTATGTATTGATGAGAGTAGTGACCTAATTACGATTAGGCAACATTTTGTTCAATTCGAGAAATTACGATTATGGCCATAATCGAAATTTCACGAATTTCACCAAATTACACAAAATTTTGCGTTAATGGGGAATTTCATAATTACGATTTTTTTTCATAGTTACGATGGTTTACGTAACATGAAAACAATTCAGAATTTTGGAAATTCGTCCGTTCTCGAAATTGTGTTCCAGTCCAGATACTCCTGATACATTTAAAGCGACAGCACTTGAAGGTACCTTTGTATTATCAGATATTGCAAGGCCCAAAACCAAGTGTCTCAGCATGCATGACCACTAAGTGCACCTTGACAAAGAGCAGCTGTCTTAGAAGTGGCTGCAGGTAGAGCCTCCTGATACATTTAAAGCAACAGCACGTGCAGGGACTTTTGCATTATCAGATATTGCAAGGCCCAAAACCAAGTGTCTCAGCATGCATGACTGCTAAGTGCACCGTGACAAAGAATACCTGTCTTAGAAGGGGCTGCAGGTAGCGCCTCCTGATGTATTTAAAGTGACAGCATGTGCAGGGACCTTTGCATTATCAGATATTGCAAGGCCCAAAACCAAGTGCCTTAACACGACCGCTAGGTGCACCATGGCAAAGAGCACCTTAGAAGTGGCTGCAGATAGAGCCTCCTGATACATTTAAAGCTACAGCATGTGCAGGGGCCTTTGCATTATCAGTAATTGCAATCAATGAGTGACTTTCCTTCAATGATTACCTAAATGAGCATAATTACTATTAGAAACACAATTACATCCATTTTCGTAACTAAAACAACTTTGTTTCGATAAATAAACATGAAATTACAAAATTTCATGTTAAAAACAAATTTGCGCCGAAACACGAAATTACGAAACTGAAATTTTGCTTACAGAATTCCAAATTACGGTTTGTATGGCAATTACGAAATTATGAATTTGTGTCGTAGCGGCAAGATTTGAGTCCGTAATTAAGGAGACACAAAATTACAAAAGTTTTGGCTTAACAGTAATTCTATCCATTTCCACTGTTTCTCATCTTGGCCCCCCTGCTGTCCTATTCAGCTCATATGTTACTAGTCTCTTCTGACAGCCATTTCATTCAGTTTCTATGTTACTAATCTCTGCAGCCTACCATTCCATTTAGCTGCTATGTTACTAATCTCTACTGCCTGCTAATCTCTTCAACCCCCATGTTACTAATCTCTGCTGCCTGCTATTCCATTCAGCCCCCATGTTACTAATCTCTGCTGCCTGCTATCACATCCACCATCATGTATACCACTGCTGCCTGCTATTCAATCCATTTCCAACTCATCTTTGCTGCCTGCTGTTCCATTCAGCTCCTATGTTACTAATCTCTGTGGCCTACTGTTCTATTAATTTCTGCTCTTACTTATCTCTGCTGCTCATTATTAAATCCAGTACGTCCACCTATCACTAATCTCTGCTGACTGCCTTTCTGTCCATTTCCGCTATTACCAATCTGTGCTGCCTGCTAGTCCATCCACCCCTTTGTCACTAACTTCTGCTGTCTCGTCTGCTGACCTATCCAGCTTTTCTGTCACTTATCTCTGCGCGCTATTCTAATAAATGCCTCTATATATATAATCTCTGCTGCCTACTATTACATGAACCTTTTTTACCACTAATCACTGCTGCCTGCTACTCATCCAGCTTCTAAATCAATCATCTCTTCCAGCCGTTATACTATCCATTTCCTCTGTCAATAATCTATCTACTGTATATATAGGCAGTGCTGTGCTTAGTTTAGCTACCCCATTATTGCCACCTGTTATCCCCTCCAGCTCCTCTGTCAGTAATTTATGCTGTTAACTATCCCACCCAGCTTCTCTATCAATAATTATTGCTGCTGGCAGTCCCATCTAGCTCCTCTGTTAATTTATATATATATAATACACTACGTGTTTTAACCTTGAAGCAAGAAGAAGAAGTAGTGCCCTGCCCCCAGGGCCGGTCCTAGACTTTTCGCTTCCCCCCTCCCCCCCCCCCCGCCCCAGCCGTGGGTGGGGGACCCCGAGCTAGAGGGGGTAGCAGGCAGGAAGGGAGTATTGGTCATAGCAGTGGGAATGGGGGTCGGACCCCCCCTCCCTCACCTGGGTCCCCTATCTGCGCTCCCCCTCAAGCTTAAGTTTAGCAGAAGCCGCTGCTATTACAATACAGTGGAAGTGACGACATTGGAACGCGGGGGGCTAAAAGTCTAGTAGGACCAGCCCTGGGGGCAGGGCACTACTTCTATAGATAGATAGATAGATAGATAGATAGATAGATAGAGAGAGAGAGAGATAGATAGATAGATAGATAGATAGATAGATAGATAGAAGAGAGCTGTGGCTGCTACTCAACTTAAGCTGGAGGGGGAGCCGCTGTGACCAATACCCCCTTCCTGCCTGCTACCCCCTTATGCGGTGTATGCTACGCCGCGGGTTGGCTAGTAATGTTATATTCCGCTAAGCTCCTTTGTCATTAATCTCTGCTGCATTGTACTCCATCCAATAACTCTATCAAAAAATCTCTCAGTAATATCTGTTGGTTGTCACCCCATTCAGCTCCTCTGTCATCAGGGGTGTAACTATATATCATGCCCCTCAGCAAAACTTTGATGCCCCCCCCATGTTAACACCCCTTCCCTTGCCTATCTCCGGTGACACTCACAGCCTCGGAGACCATCTCGCAGGGGTCATAAAACAAGTGTGGCCATCATAATCTTCACACCCATAAGACAAGACAAGACAAATAACATTTATATTGCGCTTTTCTCCTTGCGGACTCAAAGCGCCAGAGCAGAGCAGCAGCCACTAGGGCGCGCTCTATTGGCAGTAGCAGTGTAAGGGAGACTTGCCAAAGGTCTCCTACTGAATTAGTGCTGGCTTACTGAACAGGCAGAGCCGAGATTCGAACCCTGGTCTCCTGTGTCAGAGGCAGAGCCCTTAACCATTACACCATCAGCCAACTACATAACAGGTGTAGCCACCAAAACACCTGATCATAAGGATGGGCCCCTTTATCGGAGGGTGTGTAGTTGGTAGTAGTAGTAGTTGAGGCTTACTTACTGCTCTGGGCCGCGGTTTTGTTCAGCTCCTCTATCAATCATTTCTGCTGGCTGCTATCCCATCCAGCATTTTTGAATTTTGAATGATCCTTGCTGCTGACTGTCCCATGAAGACCACCTGTCACTAATCTTTGCTGCTTTACCTCTAGTCGTGTTTCCCTGCTGCCTGCTATTCCATAGAGCTCACCTGCCACTACTTTCGGCACCCTGCTATCATCCAGCACCTATAATTAATTTCTACTGGCCTGAGTAACTCTTCATGGCCAGCACCAAGTGTAAGTAGCAATAGACTGCTCTGTGTATTAGGAAGACTACCTGCCCATCTAGCCTGCCCATCTAGATAGTCAGATGTGCCATTAGTAATGGGTAGCCACCCCCTCCCCTCCAGTATAGGTAACCAGATGTGCCGCCAATATTTGTCAGTCTCCCTCCCCAGGTAAAATAGACAGCTGTACCCCCAGTACTAAGCAACACCTCTCCCCTGATTAGATAGCCAGATGTAGCTTCCTTCCCCAGGTAAGATAGCCAGATATACTTGAGCAGCCCCCATCCCCCTATGTGTAAATAGGCAGATGTGCCCCCAGTCTTAGTAAGCCACCCAATATAGATAGCCAGATATGCCCCACCCAAAAAAAAATAGGTAGTCTCACCTCCATAGATAGCCAGGGTTGCCTCCCAGTATGTGGTAGCCTCCCCCACAAAGATAGCCAGATGTCCTCCCCAGCCTTCCGCCCATAGATAGTCAGATGTGCCCCAAGCATGTGGTAGCCTGCACTGTTCTAAATAGCCAGATATGAGCCCCCCCAAATAAATAGCTAGATGTGTCCCCCAGTATGTGGAAGCCTTCCCCCATTAGATATCCAGATGTGCCCACTAGTATGTAGTAGCCTCCTCTCCCATATGCAGAGCATGCAGCAGAGCATAGCACTCACCTATCAGTGTCACGGCCACAGTGTCTCCTCGCTGACTGCTCCAGCGTCACCTGTAATGTGAGATGCCACTAGATTGTGTCATAGAGAGGAGATGCTGAACTGTGTGACAAGTAGTGATGGGCGAACAGTGTTCTCCACTGTTCGGGTTCGCCCGGATTTTGGCCTGTTCGGGTTCGGTTCGGCACCCCCCGAACACCTCATGGTGTTCGGGAGGGTGCTCGGGCACGCTGCCCGAACCCGAACAGGCCTTCTTTGTTCGGCCGAACACAGCCGTGTCCGGCCGAACATAGCCCCCTATAGGGTCCCAGCATAAAGGGAGAGCATGCCCCGAGTGCGGGGGGGGGGGGGAGTCGGAAATGCCCCCCACCCCTCCCCGCTAAGCTCTCCCTTCTGCCGGTACCCTATAATTAAATTTAAGTGCCCAAAAGTACCTGAGGAGGAGGAGGGCAGGAAGAGGGAAGCCGGAGTTCTTGGGCTCTAGTACCATCTGGTACTTCCGCCCTCTCTTGACGCACTTCCTGTTTACATTTGAAGTCGCGTCAAGAGTGCGCAGAAGTACCGCGATGACGCGTACGAGGGTACGTGTAATCATGTAGATGACGCGTACCCTCGTTCGCGTCATCGCGGTACTTCTGCGCCCTCTTGACGCGACTTCAAATGTAAACAGGAAGTGCGTCAAGAGAGGGCGGGAGCACCAGATAGTACTAGTGCCCAAGAACTCCGGCTTCCCTCTTCCTGCCCTCCTCCTCCTCAGGTACTTTTGGGCACTTACATTTAATTACAGGGTACCGGCGGAAGGGAGAGCTTAGCAGGGAGGGGTTGGGGCATTTAAGCCCCCCCCCCCCCCCGCGCTCGGGGCATGCTCTCCTTTTATGCTGGGACCCTATAGGGGCCCCAAAGGGACATGTTCGGGTTGGGTTCGGGGTTCGGCTCGAACATGCCGAACATCAGGGGCATGCTCGGCCGAACCACACCGAACCCGAACATCCAGATGTTCGCCCAACACTAGTGACAAGGAAGATGAAGATCCTGGTTGCTAGGATAGGTGAGTGGCATGCTCCACTGCACACTATGCATATGGCTAGGTGAGGGGGGCATTCGGGATCTGGAAGTAAGGGGCACAGGCGCACTTCCTCGCTCTGTGTCCAAAGGATGCTGCCTCCCCAGCTTCTGCCTCATCTCGGCCCTGGTCAGCACCATAGCAATGTTCCTGCACAGTGACAGAATATTATGTGGGAAAGATTTCATTTCACACCGTACAGCGCTAGCCAGAAAGAGTTCATCACTCAACAACAGAGTCAGGAGATGGACCAAGTCAGGTGATCTGTTCAATGCTGGGGCTGCAGTTCCTACACTACTGGCTATAAAGAGCAACTGGATGGAGACAGGTAGGTACTTTCAGGGCTCTATTCCATTAAGTTTCTTTAACTTCTTGCCAACTGCTCCACGCCAATTGGCGTGAACGTGGCGGCAGCCCCAGGACTGCTCCACACCGATCGGAGCCCTAGGACCGCTCCACACCGATGCTCCGCCTTCAGTCTCCCAACGGCGATCGCTGCTCGGAGACTGTTAGATGCCGTCTATAAACATTGTACAGCGCTGTGATCTACAGCAGCGCTGTACTGGGACACAGGAGAGCGATCGGCTCTCATAGGCAGTGCACACATTTTTTTTCATTGCTGACTAATGTATATTTACTATGATGAGGTTTTAGAAGAATGTAATAAAGCTGGAAGAATAATGCAGCCAGTGGAGTCAGAGTATCATTCCATAAATAAGACAAAAATGTCATTCTATGTTCAATGTCACTGTGGACATCTACCCTAGGTGTGATCCTGTCCCTGGGCATTGTATAATTTGCAACTAAGCTTACAGCACCAGGGGCGTAACTAGAAATCACTCGCCCTCCCCATGGCTGTTTGTGCCTGTTACTTCCCCTTCCTGCGCTGCACCTCCTCCTCCCCCTAAAAATGGCTCTGGAGGGCCCCAAAGCCAGGGGACCCCTCAGCCTTCTCCCCCTAAGGGCCCCCCATGCAGCTGTATACCTAGCAGGGCATATTGTTACGCCCCTGTACAGCACTTATCTGAATTAGGGAGGGTCGGAAATGACCATTTCTGATTCTGTGGAAATTCCGATTTCCGCCAATGCCAATATCTGATTTCTGTTTTAACAATCTCCGTTTTTTTTCCAATTTCCAAAGAGTATTTTATTCGTCTTTTTTTTCAAAAATAAAATCGGAGATCGGGAAAACAAACTCTTGTGATTGGTCTAAAACAGGGGTGCCCAATACGTCGATCGCGATCTACCGGTAGATCGCGACTGCCCTCTGAGTAGATCGCGGCCATCCGGCCGCATCCTGTCATATTTAGCTGCTGTGTGGTTGCGGCTGTGAAATTTCGTGTAGCCTCGGCTGTCATTTTCTCCTACCAGGAGCGACAGCTGAAGGGGAGAGGCGCAGCTCATGGGGAGAGGCGTGGCTGAAGGGGAGAGGAGCAAATGGGGAGCCTCTCCTTCCCCTTCAGGCTCTGTGATGCAAGCCGTGTGGCCACGCCTCCCCAAGTCCCGCGGGTCTTCAGTGACTGTCATCCCCGCTCTTGTGAGGCGAACAGAGGCGACTGATGGAGGGGGCTAAAGAGACTGCTCTGCAAGGTGGGCAACTGGGTATATGGAATTTTAGATTTGATGAAGATGGTGGGATTGCTTGATTGAGCCTAATAATTCTTTGTGGTGGTTGGAGGAGGGGGGGGGGGCGTACGTTTATAGATGTGTTTATAGATTTGATTATAGGAGCCATGTGCTCCTATAATGGGGACGGGTGTTGAAGAGAAGGGTTCTGTGACGGGGGTGAGAGGGGATCATGACACTCTGTGAGGGAAGGATTCTGTGACCAACCATGTGCCTAACTGTGCTCGGATATGTGTGTGTGGGGGGTGCATGCGTATGTTGGTGTACCTCCTAAGCTTGGTCATTTTGAAAGTAGCTTGCGACCCCGAAAAAGTGTGGGCACCCCTGGTCTAAAATTACCAGGGTAATCAGATTTTTGCTAAAAAAAATCTGCATTCTCTGATTGATGCAATGCTTACAAGTTCTGTGACTGGGCTAAAATTAGCAAATTATATTAAAATGGATTTCCGCGGAATTCCGATTTTTATTTTCTGATTTCCGAATTCTGATCAGAAATGCCGAATCTGATTGAGCGTCCCTAATCTAAATAGCTGTATGACAGATATAGACTAATACTGGCTGCAGTCATAAACATACAGTATGTATAGGGGGGGAAAAAACCCTTTCCCAGCTCACCCAACTCTTGAGCTGCTCTATCATGACTGTGAAAACTCCACAGCTCAGCGGCATCACTCCACCTCTGAATAATAAATATAGTCCAGCAGATGCTTCACAACCCTTTAACCTACTCTTCCTTTCGGGAGCTCTGTCTGGCATGGTGAAAGAAGAGGATTGCTTGCTACCCTATGACCTCTGATTCTTCCAGGCTGATGTCTGTGCAGAGTCAAGCCTGTCAGTTTTACTAACAGGTTATTATGACTGTGTTTACAGATGGGGAAATTGTTGACTTGTCATTGAAATGTCAGAGAATCTGATAGTGGTTTGGAATTCTGCATGGAGGGACAAACAGGAATGATTAAGCATATGTGGGAAATAAGTACAAATGGAAAGGAGGAGTGGCATAAAATGGTGGTAAGTAGTGTTATAAAGTACAGAAGTAATTTGGCCCATCATAATCCACCTTCATCAGTAATAGACCACAAAAACAAGCACAGCAGAAATATACCTCATCTTGTGCAGTATTAATACAAAGTGCTGTTATGTCACTCAAATACAACCATTTGTCCCCTTAGTTAGAGAATAGAAATGTAACGTTCTCCCCGGTCAGCGCACAGTGTGTACGCCGACTCTGAGGAGATCTCCACAAGCGTTCAGACAGAGGAGCCCAGTAATGGTGGAACACACATGTGGAGGAACAAACCCATCCAGCAGGTGGAGCTGTGGAGCACAGAGAGACAAATCCTCTGAACAGTCGACAGATGACAGACGAAAATTGCTCAATGCGAATGCAGCGATGAGCAATACATTAACAGGACATAACAAGTCAGTATACTTTATTTCTTGTGAGAAATACATGTGTTTAGTGTACAGTAAAGTGGTGAACGCCACCAAGGCGGTAGCCCCAGTGGGGGGAGCCCACTGGTGGCAGAGTATTCAAACAAACAGGAGTTGAACACACTAATACAATAATGAAAATAACAAAGAGGCACCAGTATGTGTAGTGATTGGTGCAAACAGTATCTTGCTGATAGAGGCTCAGCGGTAACCTCTCCAGTGGCGAGGGCTCACTGGTGAGTGAGGATAGTCAGGTAGGCAACAACCGAGCAGATAAAGGTACAGAATCTTAAGACAGGCTCAGAGTAAAGTTTCAGGCAAGAAGTCGGCAACAAGGTCAGATAAGCAGAGGTACAGAATCGCGAGGCAGAAGGAGCAGTCAGAAACAGGCTAGAAGTCATACACAGATAAAAACAATTGATATGTAATATACTACTGATTACAGCTATCAAAGGTCAATTACAATATACACGATAATATACAATAACTCTAGCTATGTGCAAATAGGCCGGGGTCCTGCCGGGTTCAATGCACTAGGATCTAACTAAAGTCTGACCCAGGATTTGTAGTCCAAAGACTAACAAAATGTCGGGCGGGGAAGCAGACTCAGGAAGTGACATTTATGGATGAGCGCACCAATCAGAGACAGACCTGTAAAAGGACAAGGCAGCAATCTGCATTCACTTAGCCTGTATCTCATAAGTTCATGCATATCCATGCAAACAGCATAGCACTTGGAGTCAGAATAACAAGCCATACCACAATGGAATGCGAATGAAATGCAAATGAACAGATCACTCATTGTGAATGTCAGAAAAGCTCTGCAAACAGCAGCCAGCAGAGTCTGGCTGCAGTAGTGTCTGAAGACAAAACAGACCCCACAGAGGAGATCTTTACAAGAAACCTCACAGTTCCAAGCTCCAGGTCAAAAACAGACCAGACCAAGGCCACTGACATAGCTCCTCAGCGATAGACTCCTGGTCAGGGATAGACAACCTCAGAGACAGACTCAAGGCAAATGACATCTCCTTCAGTAATAGTTTCTCCATTAAAGCCCACTCTGTAAAAGTCTTCCAGTGACAACCCCTCAGTGACAACTTCCTCAATGACAGCCTCAATAGTGACAGGCTGACAGCACTTCTGTGACAGCTCATCCACCATCAACTATCTTTTCTGTGTATTGTTAATTGACTTGACTTGTATTATTGATCTCTGTTTTCTTCTTTTCCACAATCCTGTTATCCATCTCTTCCATTTCATCTCCTGTTTCCTCATTGCTGTTCTATCCATCTCTTCTTCTACAAAACATCACTACCTTTTTTTTCATCCTTCTGTTCAAGCACCGACCTCTGGTGTCTCATCTTCTGTCCTGTGCCTTCACCACAAACCTCTGTTGCCTCCCTTCCCTCCAGTGTTACTGCCCCATCACTGTTCTTTGTTATTTCCTATACATGCCCATTGCTCATTGGCTTATTTGTATTGCCTCTAATTCAATCCCACTCTTCTTTCACAAATCTTTATTTCTTCCTCAACCCGACACGCTTCTGCTATTAGAGGACAACATAAGTGAGAGGGATATGGAGGCTGCTATATATGTATTTCCTTTTAAACAATATCAGTTGCCTGGCAGCCCTGCTGATCTATTTGGCTGCAGTAGTGTCTGAATCAAACCAGAAAGAAGCATGCAGCTAATCTTGTCAGATCTGACAAAAATGTCAGAAACACCTGATCTGCTGCATGCTTGTACAGGGTCTATGGCTAAAAGTATTCGAGGCAGATGATCAGCAGGACAGCAAAGCAACTGGTATTGCTTAACCACTTGCCGACCGCCCACTGCACAGAGGCGGCCGGCAAGTGGATCCCGCAAGGACCGTCGCATGCACAGAGGCGGCGGTCCTTGTACGGGCATAGGCGGAGCGATCGCGTCATTCGTGACTGGATTCGCCCACCTCGCGCTGTAACCCGCCGGCCGTTCGGAAGCGCCGGCGGGTTACTAGCACCCGGATCGCCGCATACAAAGTGTATAATACACTTTGTAATGTATACAAAGTGTATTATACAGGCTGCCTCCTGCCCTGGTGGTCCCAGTGTCCGAGGGACCGCCCTAGTCTGCACCCAAGCATACTGATTTCCCCCCCCCCTGCCCCCTGATCGCCCACAGCACCCCTCAGAACCCCCCCCCGCCCACCCCCCAGATCACTGTTTGCACCCAATCACCCCCCTAATCACCCATCAATCACTCCCTGTCACTATCTGTCAACGCTATTTTTTTTATGCCCTAAACTACCCCCTGGGGACTCCTGATCACAACCCCCACCCCTCAGATTCTCCCCAGACCCCCCCCCAGACCCCTCCCCCCTGTGTACTGTATGCATCTATCCCCCTGATCACCTGTCAATTACCTGTCAATCACCCATCAATCACCCCCTGTCACTGCCACCCATCAATCAGCCCCTAACCTGCCCCTTGCGGGCAATCTGATCACCCACCCACACCAATAGATCGCCCGCAGATCTGACGTCAGATCACCTCCCAAGTGCAGTGTTTACATCTGTTCTCTACCCTAAACACCCACTAATTACCCATCAATCACCCCCTATCACCACCTGTCACTGTTACCCATCAGATCAGACGCTAATCTGCCCCTTGCGGGCACCCAATCACCCGCCTACATGCTCAGATTGCCCTCAGACCCCCCCTTATCAATTCGCCAGTGCAATATTTAGATCTGTTCTTCCCTGTAATAACCCACTGATCACCTGTCAATCACCTGTCAATCACCTATCAATCACCCCCTGTCCCTGCCACCCATCAATCACCCCCTGTCACTGCCACCCATCAATCAGCCCCTAACCTGCTCCTTGCAGGCAATCTGATCACCCACCCACACCAATAGATCGCCCGCAGATCCGACATCAGATAACCTCCCAAGTGCAGTGTTTACATCTGTTCTCTACCCTAAACACCCACTAATTACCCATCAATCACCCATCAATCACACACTATCACCACCTGTCACTGTTACCCATCAGATCAGACCCTAATCTGCCCCTTGCGGGCACCCAATCGCCCGCCTACACGCTCAGATTGCCCTCAGACCCCCCCTTATCAATTCGCCAGTGCAATATTTACATCTGTTCTTCCCTGTAATAAGCCACTGATCACCTGTCAATCACCTGTCAATTACCCATCAATCACCCCCTGTCACTGCCACCCTTTAATCACCCCCTGTCACTGCCACCCATCAATCAGCCCCTAACCTGCCCCTTGCGGGCAATCTGATCACCCACCCACACCAATAGATCGCCCGCAGATCTGACGTCAGATCACCTCCCAAGTGCATTGTTTACATCTGTTCTCTACCCTAAACACCCACTAATTACCCATCAATCACCCACTGTCACTGCTACCAATCAGATTAGACCCCTATCTACCCCTAGGGCACTCAATCACCTGCCCACACCCTTAGAACGCCCTCAGACCCCAGCCCTGATCACCTCGCCACTGCATTGCTTGCATCTATTCCCCCCTCTAATCACACCTTGAGACACCCATCAATCACCTCCTGTCACCCCCTAGCACACCTACCCATCAGATCAGGCCCTAATTTGCCCCGTGTGGGCTCCTGATCACTTGGCCAAACCCTCAGATCCCCCTCAGACCCCCTTCCGATCACCTCCCCAGTGCATTGATTGCATCTATTTTCCCCTCTAACCACCCCCTGAGACACCCATCAATCACCTCCTGTCACCCCCCTAGCACTCCTATCCATCAGATCAGGCCCAATACAACCTGTCATCTAAAAGGCCACCCTGCTTATGACCGGTACCACAAAATTCGCCCCCTCATAGACCACCTGTCATCAAAATTTGCAGATGCTTATACCCCTGAACAGTCATTTTGAGACATTTGGTTTCCAGACCACTCACGGTTTTGGGCCCGTAAAATGCCAGGGCAGTATAGGAACCCCACAAGTGACCCCATTTTAGAAAAAAGACACCCCAAGGTATTCTGTTAGGTGTATGACGAGTTCATAGAAGATTTTATTTTTTGTCAAAAGTTAGCGGAAATTGATTTTTATTGTTTTTTTTTTTCACAAAGAGTCATTTTTCACTAACTTGTGACAAAAAATAAAATCTTCTATGAACTCGCCATACACCTAACGGAATACCTTGGGGTGTCTTCTTTCTAAAATGGGGTCACTTGTGGGGTTCCTATACTGCCCTGGCATTTTAGGGGCCCTAAACCGTGAGGAGTAGTCTAGAAAATAAATGCCTCAAAATGACCTGTGAATAGGACGTTGGTCCCCTTAGCGCACCTAGGCTGCAAAAAAGTGTCACAAATGTGGTACCGCCATACTCAGGAGAAGTATAATGTGTCTTGGGGTGTATTTTTACACATACCCATGCTGGGTGGGAGAAATCTCTCTGTAAATGGACAATTGTGTGTAAAAAAAATCAAACAATTGTCATTTACAGAGATGTTTCTCCCACCCAGCATGGGTATGTGTAAAAATACACCCCAAAACACATTATAATACTTCTCCTGAGTACGGCGATACCACATGTGTGGCACTTTTTTGCAGCCTAACTGCGCTAAGGGGCCCAAAGTCCAATGAGCACCTTTAGGCTTTACAGGGGTGCTTACAATTAGGCACCCCCAAAATGCCAGGACAGTGAACACACATTTGGTTTCAAGACTACTCCTCACGGTTTAGGGCCCCTAAAATGCCAGGGCAGTATAGGAACCCCACAAATGACCCCATTCTAGAAAGAAGACACCCAAAGGTATTCAAAAAATAAAAGGTGACAAAAAATAAAATCTTCTATGAACTCACCATACTCCTAACGGAATACCTTGGGGTGTCTTCTTTCTAAAATGGGGTCATTAGTGGGGTTCCTATACTGCCCTGGCATTTTAGGGGCCCTAAACCGTGAGGAGTAGTCTTGAAACAAAAATGACCTGTGAAATCCTAAAGGTACTCATTGGACTTTGGGCCCCTTAGCGCAGTTAGGGTGCAAAAAAGTGCCACACATGTGGTATCTCCATACTCAGGAGAAGTAGTATAATGTGTTTTGGGGTGTATTTTTACACATACCCATGCTGAGAGGGAGAAATATCTCTGTAAATGGACAATTGTGTGTAAAAACAAATCAAACAATTGTTATTTACAGAGATATTTCTCCCACCCAGCATGGGTATGTGTAAAAATACACCCCAAAACACATTATACTACTTCTCCTGAGTACGGCAATACCACATGTGTGGCACTTTTTTGCAGCCTAACTGCGCTAAGGGGCCCAAAGTCCAATGAGCACCTTTAGGCTTTACAGGGGTGCTTACAATTAGGCACCCCCAAAATGCCAGGACAGTGAACACACCCCACAAATGACCCCATTTTGGAAAGTAGACACTTCAAGGTATTCAGAGAGGATCATAGTGAGTCCATGGCAGATTTCATTTTTTTTGTCGCAAGTTAGCAGAAATGGAAACTTTTTTTTTCTTTTTTGTCACAAAGTGTCATTTTCTGCTAAATTGTGACAAAAAATAAAATCTTCTATGAACTCACCATGCCTCTCAGTGAATACTTTGGGACGTCTTCTTTCCAAAATGGGGTCATTTGGGGGGTATTTATACTATCCTGGAATTCTAGCCCCTCATGAAACATGAAAGGTGGTCAGAAAAGTCAGAGATGCTTCAAAATGGGAAAAATCACTTTTTGCACCAAAGTTTGTAAACGCTATAACTTTTACCCAAACCAATCAATATAGGCTGAATGTTTTTTTTTTATTAAAAACATGTTTGTCCACATTTTTCATGCTGCATGTATACAGAAATTTTACTTTATTTGAAAAATGTCAGCACAGAAAGTTAAAAAAAAAATCATTTTTTTGACAAAATTCATGTCTTTTTTGATGAATATAATAAAAAGTAAAAATCGCAGCAGCAATCAAATAGCACCAAAAGAAAGCTTTATTAGCGACAAGAAAAGGAGCCAAAATTCATTTAGGTGGTAGGTTGTATGAGCGAGCAATAAACCGTGAAAGCTGCAGTGGTCTGAATGGAAAAAAAGGGTCTGGTCCTTAAGTGGGGTTAAGCCCATGGTCCTCAAGTGGTTAAAGGATACATCCAAGCTGTAAAAATAAAAAATAAAGATCCACTTAGCCGTCCTGTGCCTTCGCCGCAGCTCATGTGGCTCCTGGTCTTCTCCGATGGCGCAGCCGACCTAGCTAAGTCGGGTTCCAGGTCGGTTTCTTCTGCGCTCCACCACGCGGGTCACGTGGTCTCTCTGACATTATCAGGACGGTACTGCGCAGGCACAGAACTACAGCTTGGATCACTCCTTTAAAAGGAAATACATATGGCATCAGCCATATCCCTCTCACTTCAGTTGTCCTTTAAAGGGATACTGTAGGGGGTCGGGGGAAAATGAGTTGAACTTACCTGGGGCTTCTAACGGTCCCCCGCAGACATCCTGCGCCGGCGCAGCCACTCACTGATGCACCGGCCCCGCCTCCGGTTCACTTCTGGAATTTCCGACTTTAAAGTTAGAAAACCACTGCGCCTGCGTTGCCATGTCCTCAATCCCGCTGATGTCACCAGGAGTGTACTGCGCAGACACAGACCATACTGGGATTGTGCTATACATTCCTGGTGACATCAGTGGAATCAAGGACACGGCAACGCATGCGCAGTGGTTTTCTGACTTTAAAGTCAGAAATTCCAGAAGTGAACCGGAGGCGGGGCCGGAGCATCGGTGAGTGGCTGCGCAGGCACAGGATGTCTGCGGGGGACCATTAGAAGCCCCGGGTAAGTTCAACCCATTTTCCCCCGACCCCCTACAGTATCCCTTTAAGCTTTGGTACCCACTTTGTTTTCCATTACTCATATTATCTTTCCACCTCTCCTGTTCATTTTTATGTTTTTCTCTTTCTTTCTTGCTTTAGCTTTTTCCCACTGTTACTGACCAGTGGTCCTCAAACTAAGGCCCGCGGGCCGAATGTGGCCCCCTGAGGCTTTTTTACTGGCCCCCCACACACAAAAGGTATTACTTATAGATGCGGTCAGCTACATCTTTAAATATTGTTGGTGCGCATATAATATAGCAGTGCTGGCACCACCCATCCACATGGAAGCCAGAAAGCAGCAATATCTGGATTCCAATCAAATTCCACATCAGGGAATACTGCTGTCAAATTAGACTGCAGGTTGTCACCTGGGTATGCTTCACTGTCTGGCCCGCAAAGACTTCTACATCATTTTATGTATACTCCGGGCCCCCAGCAGTCTGACGTATGTTGACCCGGCCCTAGACCCAAAATGTTTGGGGACCCCTGCAGTAGACCTTGAAATGGAGTTAAGCTTGTATCGCTTTGGTAGCTATCCTTGGAATCAAAACTAAAACTTACTTTAAACCAGTCGATACCAATAATTATATCCATTTTGACAGTTTCCATCATCACCCCTGGACAGTTAACACACCATACAGCCAGTTCAAGAGGATCCATAGAAATTGCACTGATTTAAAATAAATTAATGACCCGTAAGTACCCTAAAAAATTAATAAAAGATGCCAGATTCAAATCCAAAGTTTAAAAGCCACTAAAAACAGCACCTGATACAGCCCACCCCACTCCTGACAGTTACCCTCACTTTATAACACGCTTTAATGCTCAATACCCCCAAATACGTTCCACCTTAAAAAACAGATGGGACATTCTATTACAGTATCCCTATCTTCGTCCATTATTACCACCAACTCTAGCCATTACATACAGAAGAGCACCCAATTTACGGAACATCTTAGCCCAGAGCCGCCTACGCTCAATTCCCATACCTACGCAACCACAAAGATCATCAAAACCAGGTCATCTCCCCTGTCACAACACTAGATTCTCAACTTGTACTTTTATCCAGACCACAGATACTTTCACCGCGTACGTTAAAAAGGGGCGCTGGGAAAAAAGGGCGCCGGGTTTTTAACGATAAGCATGGATAACGTTTAAAAATGTATTGTACTGTATTTCGTTTAAAATTAATGTTTTATAAAGTTATAAATCATTAAATAATGTGCATTAAATCGGCAATTGTAAAAACGTTAATCTTTCGTTTAAATAGTGAAACGTATAATAACGTTTAAAAAAAAAATTACTAAGTAACCCTCCCTGTACCTACCCCTAACCCCTAGACCCCCCTGTTGATGCCTAAACCTAAGACCCCCCCTGTTGGTGCCTAAGTAACCCTCCCTGTACCTACCCCTAACCCCTAGACCCCCCTGTTAGTGCCTAAACCTAAGACCCCCCTTTTGGTGCCTAAACCTAAGACCCCCTGTTGGTGCCTAAACCTAAGACCCCCCTGTTGGTGCCTAAACCTAAGACCCCCCTGTTGGTGCCTAAACCTAAGACCCCCCTGTTGGTTTTTTCGTTTAAAAATAATGTAAAAAAAAAAAACGTACTGTTTTTCGTTTAAAAATAATGTTTTAAAAAAAATATTGTACTGTTTTTCGTTTAAAAATAAAATTTAAAAATGTATAAATCATTAAATAATGTGTAATCATGAGAAACAGTAATAAAACATTAAGTCTCCGGGCGCCGCTTTTAAAACGTTATTTTTCTCCGGCGCCCTTTTTTCCTATCGGGCGCCCATTAAACGATATTTATTATAGGAGTGAATGGCGGCGCCCGATTTGTCCACTAGCCTCAGGCGCCCGAATTTACTGTTACCACTTTCACCTTCAATACCACCAAGATACAATATGAAATCAAGAATCACATCACCTGCACTTCCAAGTATGTGATTTATGTCATCGCCTGTCCCTGTAACCACCAGTACGTGGGGCGTACTATCCACGTAGCAGAATTGGCAAGCATAAAAGAAATATACAAAAGAATTTTCTCTTGCACAGTGTCTCACGTCACTTCAGCACTCACCACAATAGCGACCCCAGCCTATTCCGTATCACTCTTATAGAAACCACCAACCAAAACTTACCTGATGCTTTTGAACGTCTAAAAATTAGAGAGATGTGTTGGATTTAAATGTTGAGAACCCTTGTACCGGAAGGACTCAACGGACAGCTTGAAAAAGTCTATTAACCCTTTTGTACAGAAATATTTTTATCCCCAGTCGCCTTTTATCATATCTACCCTCTTTTTATCTGATATTTCTTATTTATGAATGTTTATTCCATTATACTGTACCAATTTTAAATTTTTGTATCTTAATCCTCGGTACTCTGTCCATTTAAATACATGTGGATTTTTATATTTATTTTTATTATTATAATATGATATATATATATATATATATATATATATATATATATGTATATATATATATATATATATATATATATATATATATATATATATATATATATATATATATATATATATATATATATTTGCGGTTATCAGATTATATATATGTTAATCATATCCAATTCCTTTCTGTATCTCCAACTATACCCTGAAGATTTTGATTATGAGTGATTTGTTGCATTTACACATAAAATTGCATGGTTTTAAAACACACCAAGACCACATTCATATAATAACTTCAATAATATCAAATTTGCCCAGTAAAGAGGCAATACAGCAGCATACCTATCAAAGGTTTAATAACAACTATAAGCTAGCTCTATTCGTTTGAATTTATGTTGTTTAGCTTTTAAGTGTTAATCTTTTTCCTGCCCCATGTTTTTATTCTTTTATAATATAATAAAAGATATTTATTCTTTACTGCATACTTCCACGAATAATACACACGAGATCAGGGCAAGTTGCCCTGCTACAATATGGCCACACAATCACTTCCGGTCGGCTGCCTGATATGTGCTCACGCCGACAGAGCAACTAGAGCATGTGCATGAACAGCGGATGATGTCAGGACGCCGCGGCAACCAAACACTATTGTTTGCCCACATACTTGTAAGGAACTGCATTTTATTACACTACTGCTACTCTGCCAATTTTTTAATATGCCTGTCTCTTTATCTCTAGTCTCTACAAACTTCGGGTCCTCAATACTATCCTATTCTAATACACTGTCCCACTCCTGTTCCTCCTTTATTTCATCGCACACCTTAATACCAACCCACCACATACACATCCCAATACCTGCCCACCACCCGCGATAGCATTACCTAACCTACCACATACTACTATAGTGCTCATTCAAAAAATAAAATAAAATATATATATATATATATATATATATATATATATATATATATATATATATACATACACACACACACACACACACACACATTTATCCTCCATATATGTACACCAAAAAATGTTTACCAGCACCGCTATATCACCTATGTAACCACACATTCATTTTACACAAATACACCCAAATTGAATTTGAAATTGCAATGTATTTGGTTCTGATGTACACCCATGTTTGCCTTTGTCCCCAGTTGTATGCTCCTACTTTCATTGCCTGAAGAAGCGGGTTCAAACCTGCGAAATGCGTTGCATTTTTGGAGTATGCCAATAAATCATTTTTTGTTTGAATAGACAGTTTTCAGTGTCTGCTTGCAGGAGGTACGTACACCACTACCTCCTAAGCACTTTTAAACATTTTATTGATTGTTTTTATCCTCTGTTTCCTATACTAGCATCCTTGGAATTTCGTCTACCATTCTAGCTCTCATTCTGCCCATTCTGTGGGCATTTGCAAATGCTGTCACAGGAAGATCAAACAGTCTGGAGATTGTCTTTTATTTTATATAAAGTGACATATGACTACAGTGAGAAGATTCTGAATCACAGATTCTGGAAGCTGTACCCTAGGCACTAAATCTGGTCTGGAAACTAATGCTGGGAATACACCATGCGTTTTTCCAGCAGATAGATGGTTCCATAGATAATTTCTGACATGTTCGATCTCACGTTCGATTGTTTTACCGCTCGATTTCTCATAAAAGTGAATGGAAAAAAAGATAAGAAAAACGAGCGAAGATAAGAGAATAGATTCATAATAAATTTGGCAGTACATTTTCACCTATTTTTTTTTAGAACTTTTTTAATTGAAAAAGTGCAAAAATCATTTTAAACAGAAGATAACAATTATCTTTAGGCGAAAGCCTAAGAGAATTAGTCAATTGGATCAGGCCCATTGAATTTAAGATGTCACTGTTAGTAAAAGAATGCTTCTGATTTGTGCAAACAGCCGATCAATATCTCTCAAGATAGCAAAGAGTCTTGTCACAACTTTTTATTCAGAGCAACTGAATTGAAAGGTCAACTCCTGTTTCTATTTCAGGGAGCAGATGTAAAAGAGCAGTTCAGAGCTGATCTCATACAAAAGAAAATTGTAAGACCAATTGGCAAAAAGGCATAAAAATAATCATATTACGTTCAATCTGAAACAACATTTAACCAGTTCACCCCCAAGGGTTTTTACACTAACGGACCAGAGCAATTTTCACCTGTCAGTGCTCCTCCCTTTTATTCCTTAATAACTATTACTACTTATCACAAGAAAATTATCCATACCTAATTTTTTTTGTCACCAATTAGGCTTTCTGTGGGTAGCACATTTTGCTAAGAATTTTTTTTATTCTAAATGCATTTTAATGGGAAAAATGGAAAATAATGGAAACAATTCATTATTTCTCAGGTTTCGGCTATTATAGTTTTAAAATTAAACGTTCTCCTGTGGATTAAACCAACACATTTTATTTGCCCAGTTGTCTCGATTATTAAACCGTTTAAATGATGTCCCTATCACAATGTATGGCGACAATATATTATTTTGAAATATAGGTGTTATTTTTCTGTCTTTTTCTTTTGTCCGGTTCAGAATTACAAGCCCCTAGGGGCTTGATTCACTAACCGGCGCTAAGACCTTTAGTAAGCCCTAATAGATAGTGGGCGCAAACCACAGCGTTAGGTGGTTTGCACCCATAGGACCACCCAGAGTGCACGCAGCGCGGCAGCCTAGTTATAGTGCGCAATGCGACGATAACGGCGCATCCCGCTTTTCTTTAAATGTCGCACCCGTTGCGACAACAATGGCGCATTGGGTGGCTCGAAGCGACGGCCACCCTATGCGCCATTTACCTTGCAATGGATGCGACGTTTAAAGGCCAGCGGGATGAGCCGTTATCATTGGCATTGCGCACTATAACTAGGCTGGTGGTGCACTGTGCGCACTGTGGGTGGTCCTGTGCGCGATGTAGCTTTGTTGGCTATTAGTGCCCGCAAAGCTACTTATGGGGCACTAAGTGGCTTTTCACAGTGGCGCTAACACTTAGCACCGCTTTGTGAATCAAGCCCTATGTAGTAAAGTAAAAGTAATTTTCCCTCATAAAATATAGAAATATAGATTAAAAAAGCTGAGTCCCTAAGGCAACGATTAATGATTTTTTTTACACAAGTGTTTTTTTTTTGGGGGGGGGGGGGGGCTTTGGTAATGTAAGTTAATTATTTTATCAGTATTGTGTATGTATGTATGTGTAATTTTACTTTTTGGCCACAGATGGCGCTAGTGAACACTCTCCCATTATAGGAAGTGTAATTTTTTTTCTACATTGCGATTGGGTAGATCTCCAATCACTGAACACGGAATTCCACAGGAAATGGCAGCGGTTGCTGTTAACAGGCTCAAACATGACGTTTTAAGATGATACAATGTCGTTAAGTGGTTAATCTCCCTGGCGGTAAGCCAGTGCTGAGCACGGGCTATGCCGCCGGGAGGCACCGCTCAGGCCCCGCTGGGCCGATTTGTATAATTTTTTTTTTTGCTACACGCAGCTAGCACTTTGCTAGCTACGTGTAGCATCCGATCGCCACCGGAACCCGCCGATCCGCCGCTATTCGTCGCGCCGCGGCTGCCCCCCCCCAGACCCCGTGCGCTGCCTGGCCAATCAGTGCCAGGCAGCGCTGTGGGGTGGATGGGAGTCCCCTTTGACGTCACCACGTCGATAATGTCGGTGACGTCATCCCGCCCGTCGCCATGGCGACGGGGGAAGCCCTCCAGGAGATCCCGTTCTTTGAACGGGATCTCCTGATCTCCGATCGCCAGCGGCTATCATGTAGCGAGACTTTGTCTCGCTACATGAAGAATTTTTTTTTTTTAAAAACACTACTTTGCTGCCCCCTGGCGGATTTTTTTAAACCGCCAGGAGGGTTAAACAATCTTTCTCTTCCTATGAGCTACTTTTAGAAAAAAATTACCAAGGCAACTAATATGGCAAGGAAGAGAGATCAAAAGTGAATGAAAATGTCAATCAAGTAATCTTGTGAAGTTAAGTGAGCTTCAAGCAAATGCTCCTTCAGGCTAACATTATCTTGGCAGGAGAGCTGTCCCAGCCAGAAACGAGCAACCACAAAGACCACCAGACTTCTAGAAAAAGAAACTCTATTTTGAAAAAAGCAATACTACAGATACAGAAAGAGATAATACTAATAAAATCACCTTTCTCACACTCTTTGGATAAACAAAAGCAGAAATATAGGCAAGCAGTTAGGTTGGGACTGAGAATATTTACCTTGGTGGTAACTCAACCAAGTGGCCCTTGGAGGAGAAGGATAGAGAGCAGGGGCGTAGCAATAGCCATAGCAGCCATAGCATGTGCTACGGGGCCCTGGAGCAGAGGGGACCCAGGTGGTACTTAATGTATTCACCAATAACTGTTTCTCCACCCTCTGACTTTGTCTCAGTGAACTATGTGCAGTGTTGATTGGATAAGATTGCAAATGGCCCCAATTAACTCATATCCATAGGGTAGGGGCAGGTGGCAATTCAGAATGCCTACATTTGAGGGCCCCATGAAAGTTTTGCTATGGGACCCCATAGCCTCTAGCTACGCCACTGATGGAGAGCTAGCTGAAAAATGCCACAAGTCAAATCAAACATGACAAAGTTCCAGTATTCTGGCTTTTCAATGCTCACTAGTATATTTCCTGCTTTTCAGGACCCTGGTGTGTCAGAACCTCCCCAAGAATGTGTTACCGCTTTCTACTTTACATCACAGCATGTCCTCAGCTTTGTAATAATTGCTGATCTCTTCTGAAATTAGGAATCACCTCTGATAGTTATTGTGCCTATGAGGCCACCTATGACTGCTGTACAGTATTAGGAGTCACCTATGACTGCTGTACAGTATTGAGAGCCACTGACTGCTGGCCGATATCAGAAACCCCTTGCAACCGCTAACAGACAGGGCCGGTTTTAGTAACAATGGGGCCCCAGGCAAGTTTAACCTGGGGCCCCCGGACAGACCATCCCCTGACCAAAAAGCGGCATTAGAGGCCCTTTGTCGCAGCCTAATTTCCTCCCGGGCTCCTGATCTGGCTACCTCTGTCCCTTTAGACCACACCCCAACTTAACTGTGCCCTCCCAGTCCCTGCAATGTCTTCATCAGAGTTGTGCCTCACTGCCTTGCTTTTCATGGCAGGCCCGCTCCTCTTTCATTGCAGAGTTCCTAGGGAGCATAGGTAAGTTGGGGAGACACCTTGAGGGGCCCTACAGGCTCTGGGGCCCTGGGGCAATTGCCCACTTTGCCTCAATGGATGTGCCGGCCCTGCTAACAGATATTGAGATCCACCTATGATTGTTAGCTGGTATTAGGCGTCATCTATCACTGCTGGTTAATATTGGGAGCCACCTATGACTGCTGGTCAGTATTGAGAGCCACCTATGACTGCTGGTGTCGCAATGATAAAACCATAATTGCGACACCAGCAAAAATAAAATGCAAATGCTGGTACTTGATGCGCCCTTACTTAGTATCAGGGGCTGATGAGTCTGGTAGATGACGAAATGCATTAAACAGAGCTAGTACGTCTGATGTTGTGAGGAGGTGCCAGCAGGGCCGGATTTGTGGGAAGGCCGGATAGGTCAGTGCCTAGGGCGGAGCCAAGGAAGGAGCGGGTTGACATCCAAGCACAGAACCTGCCAACAAAATGTCCCCACAGCTGCTGACACCTTTCCCCACAAAAACGTAGTGCCTTATCTGCAGCCGCCCCTGCTTTGCTCTACACACAGAAGCATGTATGTGTGTGCAGCAGCAGCAGCAGCAGCTATAGACAGGAACAGAGCATGTTGGGCAGCTTTACTAACTTTTGTGTGACAGGGGCAGCGGCTGTATTACTGCAGCCCTGCCTGCTGTCATTCTCTTTAGTCACGTTAAGGCTGCCCTGCCCCCGCAGGACAGCCAGGCAATTGGTAGTGTGCCCGGGCCATCTGAAGCAGCAGGAGGAGTTCTGTGTTCAGCAGACACAGGAGGCTCGACTCCTCCCCCTCTTTCCCACATGGCTGAACTTCTGCATGCGGGAACAGTACAGCTGCCAAGTCCAGGCATCACATCCAGCTGTATGAGTGAGAGAGCACGTCATGATTCGGGGACCCAGGACACTGTAAGGTAATGAAGATGAAGAAGTACTATATGTGTTTTAAACACCTGAAGTAAAAAAAAAAAAAAAACACAAACAGGATTTACACGTTCCTAGGTTTTCTTCCAGCTCCCCATAGTGTTCTTGTTCTTTTCCCTCAGTTCCTTATTACTGGTCATATTGCTGACACCCCTCTTAAAGTTGCTACTGGGCACAGTCACAGCGTTGGCACATAAAATGTCCTATGTACACAGCACCTCCTCAATCATGCTCCCCAGTGACTGCACAGTAGCCACAGCCAGTATGTTTTGTGTGTGCGCGATTTGGATTATGTACAAACTATGCATGTGCAGAATGCTCTGGACCACAGTTGCCTTGCCGCTTGGAACCATAATGGTTGCATCCTGAGGTAGCGAAGGATGGATCAGCGGGAGGCCGCTGTGACTCTCTGTCTACAGGGCCCTGGGATTTACCACAACTTACTGATGACGAGCCTGGAAACATCTGATACTTTGTAAGTGCACATCAAGCGCAGGCTTTTGCACTTTATCTCAGATAGTGTTTTGATGATGCTTTATGTTTGTTTTTTAATAAAAATTAAAGGTCTATTTTTATATGGGAGCAATTTGGACACACGATACAACTTCATGTCAGATTACCCATCAATCAGAAGGGATGTTAATGGTGTGTTCCCAGCATTACAATCAGCAGAAGGAGATAAGGAATCTGAAGCTAGCTGTAGACACTTTATTAATGTAATGATAAAGAGCAAATCAAATATGTGGTCAACATCTTAACAAGGAGTCACAAAACCTCTTAAAACACAGTTACCAGTATCAGGTGACAAGTGCCATGTTCCTAAAGAGCCATGAATCCAAAATCAGGAAATACTGTTTATACGAAAGGTACAAGTTTTGAACTTTAAGACCGCCTCACGCCAATGGGCGTAACCGCGGTGACAGCCCCAGGACTGCCTAACGCCAATTGGCGTCAAGTCCTGGGGCTGCAGTTTCCCAGGGAAAAGCCGCACGCATGCGCGATTGTTCCTTGCTACTTCACGGATCGGCGGCTAGTAGGCTGCTTGTAAACGAAAGGGGAAAGAAATCCCCTTTGTTTACATGTGTACAGCGCTGCGGTCTCCAGCAGCGCTATACAAGATCGGCGATCCCTGGCCTCTGATTGGCTGGGGATCGCCGTCCTCTCATAGGCTGATGCCTATGAGAGGCGGAGAACAGGACGGATCGCCATCCTGTTCAATTCTTCAGGTGGAGAGGAGGGAGGAAGGAGAGGGAGGGGGACTGCGGCAATGAGAGCCTCTATGAGGCTAAGGGAAAGAGAAAAGTGACAGCAGCGATCAGACCCCTCTGGCAGCATGTCCCCTTAGGGACAAAAATAGGAGGTGAGTCCAATCGCCATACTTCTTAGCTGGGCTGTGCAGGAGGCTGAAAAGCCTGCACAGCCCACTAGCAAAAAAGAGCCTGGTCTTTAGGGGGGTTTAACACTGCGGTCATCAAGTGGTTAATCAACTAGATAATTATCATACCAGGCAAGAAAAACTTTGGACATGTTGTGCAGTTAAAGACAACATACCCTGTACTGTTACAACTAAAACAAGTCCAGCAGATACATATACTTTCACGAAACAGCACCAGTACTGCCTCATAGCACAACATAAAAAAGTAAAGATACCAATTTTTATGTTCATTAGCCAAGTCTCAGTATCAAAAACACTCCTTAAAACAATATATTGTTCTGTATCATATGTACCCTGACCTCTCATTGATGTTTTGCCTAAGCAATGATGTCACACAGCATGCCGCCCCCGAGCTCTCCTTTTTAAGTCTTGTATTCACACTAGACTGTTTCCAACCACTGGTCAAGGCAGTCTCAGCTAAGAATCTAGCATTAGCAGAAGTGTCCATTGAGGTCTGCCAAAGTCACTTAATGAACCACGATATCGGACCTTAAATCGCCAATCGGAGGCCGAGTCCATTGTTGATGACGCTTTGCCATTCCTAACACAGTCTTATTTCCTCCCTCCTTAAAGACACAGAATGCATCACTTGGCTGTTGCCTAATGAGGCATTTAAACATCATAGTGGCCTTGCAGTGTCACATGCAGGGTCATTCCTGGCAAGCAACACAAATTGAGAGGAGATTGTACATATATATGTACCTTTAGGTGCTGTCCAATTACATGACCTATCCTAAGTACATATTGATCACTTACCTGATCTTACAGTATATGGCCAGCTTTAGACTCACATGTGAATAAAACATTTCTCTGCTCTTCGGGCTTGATTCATTAAACCGTGATAACTCAAATATCACACCTTATCAAAGATATCACACCTTATCAAAGTTAACACTCCTAATCAGTGTAGCATAGCGAGCACTACGAACCTGCAGGGGCTCAGGGCAGGATGAGTGCCATTGCCAATTAGCAGGCATAAGTTTGTAGTGCTCGCTATGCTACTCTTATTAGGTGTGTTAACTTTGATAAGGTGTGATATCTTTGATAAGGTGTGATATCTTTGCCCACTGTAGTCATTTTTTTCGGTGAATAGACTTCAGTTTTTCATTGTAAATAAAACATGACAATATATTTCCGTTACCAACAGGTTGAAGTTCCAGAGATTTGCATGTTTTGTTTTGCTCCAAAAAGGGAAATAGCAGGCCATGCTTATCCTTCAGAAATGAAAACATTAGGCTTTGCTAGCTGAAGTAGAACTAAATGAAAATTAATGATAGTTTTAACAGAGAATGATTATATACACAGGGGATGATAAATACAAGTCTGCTCAGTATTTAGCAGCTTGTTAATGAGTAAACTGTTGTGCAATTGTGAAATTCCCTCCACATGGGCAGGACTTTGTGAGCGGTCATTTAGAATGAAATTAAACATAAGCAATTTTGTAAGAAGCAAACCTGAATTAAGAGAAGCATAGGTCTACCAGATTTTTTTGAATTTGCATATAAAAAGTGTCTTTTGCTTGGCTGTCATGTTGAGCTTATTATTACCGTACTGTCTGCATAACACACATGGAACAGGTATGCAGACAATGAAATCAGAATACCATCTGATCTGCATACTTGTTTTAAGACAGTAATTTGAATAATATTAGATGAGTTTGAAGATCAATCAACAACTAGGCAGGGTCCATTGTCAAAATCAAGTCAACAATGGAAGCCCACATCTCCTCTTAAGGCTTCTTTAAAGCTGGTCTGATGTTTCAGCTTGGTCAAATGTTAATAGTCCACAGTTTCTTTCATCACCCAGGTGGCTGTGGTCCAAGATCTCTAATATTTCCATGTTTATAACAAAAAGAACCAAAGAACAATCAGTTACAGTATTTTAAGGAGGTGTTTGTATGTGTATTATTGGGCCATTGTTGTGTAACACAGTGGATTCCACCAGGGCTCCTAAAGACAAGTGTGTCCCATCTGTTGAAGTTCATACAGGAAGATGATATGACTAAAGGAGGAAAGGAAGGGCACCAAACTATGCATTGCAAAAGTAGCTTTGTTTACTTGAAAAGGATCCAAACATAATCATAATCAATAAAGTTCAGGGGTATTATCATCAAATGGCTAACAGCTGTTTCACATATACAACTCACACTTGTTCACAGCACCATAAATGCTGCCCTATACAGAACATGGACTACAAGAGGAAAATTGACCTCAGAATGTGCAAGATAGTGAGAATGGTAGACAAAAAGACAAGGATACCTTTCATAAAATTTCAAGTTGGACTGCAAGAATAAAGTTAGTTAGTGTTAGATCACAACATGGAGGCAATCTACTTGTGACATTTGTATATTTACATACAAAAAGCTTGCTCAACCCACAAAATAAGTCATAGTGTATCAGTTTTGATGCCAATTAATTCTCAATAAAATAAAGACAGTTGTTATGGCTGTCCTGGCTTACCTGAATCCTGACAGATGCACGTGTAGATGGGATCACAGTCTTTTATGTTCCTGGTGTGGTGTGCAAACCATGGGAATCCATAAGTATTTGTGCAGAGTTCTGGTGCAAACTCCATAGCTCTTCTCTCCATCTTCCCTGTAACAACCACGGAAGAGACAGCTGCGGTGAACAGCGATACCACCGCAGCTGCCTCCATCTCCCTGCCTAGCAATATATCCGTGCCTCGGGCGTCTAGCACGCCGAGGACGGGTTTTTAAGCAGCACATAGGGTTGCATTGTCGCGTGCGCGCGTGCACAGACGAGATCTTTATGCGGGGAGGAGGCGCGTCAGCTGACCGGGCGGTTTTACAAATCTATAAATCATTAAATAATGTGTATGAAATCGGCAATAGTGAAAACGTTAATCTTCTCTGTTTCAAAAGTAAAACTTAAAATAACGTTTGTTTAAAAAATGATAATATATGTTTAATCGTTATAATTGTATATTATTGTGATTAACCTTCATTTATGGTTTCTTCTTATAATAAAATCTGAAAATATTGTTTATAACAATGATATAAATATAACTACGTTTGTAATAAGTGCTGTAAAACATTAGTAAGTATTACTAAAATGTTACTAAAGCTATACCTAACCCTACTCTCACACAGAACCCTCCCTGTACCTATCCCTAACCCCTAGACCTCCCCTGGTGGTGCCTAAACCTAAGACTCTCCTGGTGGTGCCTAAACCTAAGACCCCCTGGTGGTGCCTAAACCTAAGACCCCCTGGTGGTGCCTAAACCTAAGACTCTCCTGGTGGTGCCTAAACCTAAGACCCCCCTGGAGGTGCCTAAACCTAGGACCCCACTGGTGGTGCCTAAACCTAAGACTCCCCTGGTGGTACCTAAACCTAAGACCCACCTGGTGGTGCCTAAACCTAAGACCCCCCTGGTGGTGCCTAAACCTAAGACTCCCCTGGTGGTGCCTAAACCTAAGACTCACCTGGTGGTGCCTAAACCTAGGACCCCCCTGGTGGTGCCTAAACCTAAGACTCCCCTGGTGGTGCCTAAACCTAAGACCCCCCTGGTGGTGCCTAAACCTAAGACCCCCCTGGTGGTGCCTAAACCTAAGACTCTCCTGGTGGTGCCTAAACCTAAGACCCCCCTGGTGGTGCCTAAACCTAAGACCCCCCTGGTGGTGCCTAAACCTAAGACCCCACTGGTGGTGCCTAACCCTAAGACCCCCCTGGTGGTGCCTGACCCTAACCACCCCTTTAGTGTTTGCTTTATTATGTGGATAATAATGCTTTACAAATAGTGACTGTAAAAAAATATATTGCAAGTTACGTTACGTACTGATTGCTTTATTTTGTGAATAATATTGTTTTACAAACAGTAAGGGATAAAATGTTAAATAGGATAAATATGTTTAGTATTTTTATAAACATTTGTCACGGGTGCATTTTATAAACGCAAATCATCACAAGCACAGTTATAAAACATTAAAAAGCTCCGGGCACCGTTTGTAAAACGTTATTTATTTCCGGCGCCCTTTTTTCCTGCTCGGCGCCCATTAAACGTTTATTATGGGAGTCAATGGCTGCGCCCTTTTTGTCCACTAGCTGCCTGCGCCCTTTTTTCCCGTTCCCGTTTTGTACTGTTAGTGCCCACCAGCTCCTCTGTACTACTGTTGCACCAAGCACTATACTTTACTATCACATTAGCTGTTGGTATACTTGTATTATTGGTGATTCTGCAGATCATCATATAATCAGGTATATATCTGCATTATAGGTGATACTGCAGATCACCTAATAATCAGAATTCTGTTACTTGCTGACACCAATCGTTACATTCCCTTTGTTGTCTCTTCCATTGTTCCAGGGTAGTATTTGTGATTCCCAGAGTACTTCTGCTAGTTTGATGTCTATGCATGACCTTGGCCTGTATTCTTAAATGTCTTATTGCTGCCTACCCTGACTGATAGCCTGCTTCTTGTCTAGACTTCTTTGCAAGGAGTCCTGACATGGTCCTTGTATGATGACTTTGCCTGCTTGCTGCCAGCACTGACCTATTGCCTAAACTTGACCACGCCATATCTTCTCTCTTCTGGAGTTTGGCCTCACCTTCCTGTGGAACTTTAGTTCTCTTCACCACTAGCGGGACTTCATACCCTGGGGCCAAGACCTGGTAGTCACACATGGCAATGTAGATATATGCTGTATGCACATCACAACACACATGGGGTCTATATACTAAAAAGCCTATTTGGAAAACATGCATTGCACAAACAGTATGCATTAGGTCATTTATGTAACGCACAGCAACATTTATCTGTACTGTCTTTGCATATAAATTTTAACATTTTATATTGACAACCCTTCATAATGTAAATGCGTCTGAAACCATAGTCTGATTTTGTTACATATGGAATAAATAATGATTTGTGTGTTTCAAATTACTTCAGTTACAGTAGTTGATGCTCTGTTTTTGATGGATGGGTACCAAAAAAACTTGCTCACATCTGTATAATATCACTTTGCATAAAATAATCCATTAGTGATCTCAGTACAACATCTTCTTTGGTAGCATTGGAAGAGAGTAAGCTCCATCTCTGGGCACAAACACATTCAAAATTCTGTGTCTGCACTCAATGACAGCATGTTTGTATCTGTGTGCAAGCTCCTTCATTAGCAAATGTCAAATAAATCACATTATTTGGCCAGGAGGAGCCCCTGCATCAGCCATTTCCATCAGCACACCCTTCCGTGCCACTTTTCAATGTGAACAGCATGATGGCAAACCAAGCAGCAGATGCCCTGCCTATGGAGCCTACTATTAAAACTCAACTCCAGTCATGATTCTAAATACATCAGCTGATAGCTCAGAATGTAGAGCACCAAAAAGGTGTACTTTTTATATTTTATGAAGCTTGGTGCGGCTTAAAATTTTGGGCCTGATTCACAAAGCGGTGCAAAGTGTTTGCACGCGAGCGAAAACCCCTTTATCACGCCTAAACTCAGTTTTGGCATGATAAGAAGAAACTTGCGTGAATTTTCCGCGCGCAAAGTTTTGCGCGCGCAAGCGCGCAGGCGCGCGCGCAGCACCCGGTGCTTCGCGCGAAGCTCCCATTAAGACCTATGGGACTTTGCGCGCACACGTACGCGCGTACGCGCGGTAGCTTCGCGCGAGTTAGAGCACAAAGCGGTGATAACTTTGCTAGTGCAAAGGTTATCACGCCTAAAGTCTTTTAGGCGTGATAACTGAGTTATCACCGCTTTGTGAATCGAGCCCTTTGATTTAAAAAAATGCACTGGTCTGAAGCAAAAGAGAAGAATGTCACATGCAGGCTCTCTAGGTGGAGATGGTGCTACTGCTTGGATCAGAATCTTAATTCTGTGCAATGGGGTAGGACAGAAAGATTACTCTGTGAAGATTACAGTCCGATGCTCTGGAAATGTCCGATGCTCTGCAGGAAGTGGCTGGTGTAGGGAACCCTGACCAGTTATTTTCTTTGTACTTATTTGACTTTATCTTACCTGCAGATTAAAAAAAGAAGAAAAGACATGGGATTAGGAAGGCTGTGTGGCTGGAGCTGAATTTAACTTCTTCAGATAATCTGCTTCAGGTAATCTGATGATATGATATTATATATCACTCAGTGGATGCAATAAGGCAGACTTTGGACATTTTGCTCGCTATGCTGTTCCATGGTACATTTAGATCTGTGCCCTAGAACTTGCCTTTAAAGTGTGCCTATTCATTTTTAATCATCATTCCTCTTATTATCTGAAAGCATGGGGCTTTTTTCTTGTTTTTTGATGTGCCTGCATGATTGAATTAGCCAGGCCACAGTGCCATTTCCAGAATACAGTATTCATTATTTCGGGTTTCCCTTGGAGTGCACAGAGCAGGTGTCATAGCAAGGCCTGTGAATGTTTGACACTGACAGATAGAAGTTTGTCACCTATTAACTCTTGTTATTCCTTTGAAACCATCCTGTTTCCATGATTTAATAATTCACATTCGAAGGTGAAAAGAAAATCTTTCCTGCAGTTGCTGGAAGGAAGGTTGCAGCCAAGGACAGCAGCCTGGAGTCTGCTGAGGCACCGGAGCTCTTTGCTGCTGCTGCTGTTGCTACTTGGAGGTGGCACTGCTTGTTGTCACCATAAATCATGCTTACTGCTGGGTGCCAGGTCAGGTTTATCTCCAAGCACTTCTTCTCCCTTCCCCTAATGCAATATGTAATAGGGATCCTTTATTTAAGTTAAAGTGCTTCATGGTAATGTTGATTAGTGTTCAGCACAATACATGAAATTACTTTCTCCAAGCGTCTGGTGGAAACTCTAGATATTCAGTCAACTGAAGTAATTTTTCCTAGCAAAGAACTTAAAGTGGACCTGAACTTTAATACAGGACAGAAGGAAAGCATAGAGCAATACACCCTGTATGTATTTAGAGAGTTTAGTCTGTTCAAGTCTCCCTTATCTGTGTCTAATCACAAGTTGTAATTTGATCCCTCAGCTGTGTCAGCTGACTGGAACAGCAGAGAGGCTAATTTGAAGTACAAAATGTTAACAATATGTCTGCTTCCTGAAAGCAGGAAGTAGCAACACTGCAGATTTATCTCAGGATTTGTATCAGGTGTAACAAAGAAATGTTTTTTCTTTAACCAGTTCACCCCCAAGGGTTTTTATCCTAACGGACCAGAGCAATTTTCAGTTGTCAGCGCTCCTCCCTTTTATTCCCTAATAACTTTATTACTACTTATCACAAGAAAATGATCTATACCTCGTTTTTTTCGCCACCAATTAGGCTTTCTGTGGATAGTACATTTTGCTAAGAATTTTTTTATTCTAAATGCATTTTAATGAGAAAAACAGAAAAAAAAGAAAAAAAATCATTATTTCTCAGTGTTCAGCCTTTATAGTTTTAAAATTAAACATTCTCCTGTGGATAAAACAAACACGTTTTATTTGCCCAGTGGTCCCGATAATTAAACCGTTTAGATTATGTCCCTACCACAATGTATGGCGACAGTATATTATTTTGAAATATAAGTGGTTATTTTTCTGTTTGTTCTGGCCATAATTACAAGCCCCTATGTAATAAATTAAAATTAATTTTCCCCCATAAAATATAGAATAAAAAAAGCTGAGTCCCTAAGGCAACTATTTTTTTTTTTTTTTAAGCTGATTTTTTTTTGTTACAAGTGTTTTTTTGGGGGGGGAGGGTTGGAAGTGTAATTTTATTAATGATGTGTATATACTTGAAAATGTATGTATTTTGTAGGGGTAATATACTTTTTGGCCACAAGATGGCGCTAGTGAACACTCATAGGACGTGTTCACTTTTTTTTTTTTTTTTTTTTTTTTTACACTTTATTAAACTGTTACATTTCCTGTTTATGTGAATGGACGTAGCCGCTGTTCGCGGTCACGTCCATTCACTCCAGGCACTGCGATTGGGTAGAGGACTGTTCGGTCCTCTTCCCCAATCGCCCAGCACGGGATCCCGACGGTAATGGCGGCGGTAGCGGCGGACACACGGCGGTAGCAGCGGCGGGAATGCGCGACGTATTAAAACGTCATGTTGCTGTTAATAGCGGTAAGCATGACGTTTTAATACGTTAGGATGGCGGTAAATGGTTAAAGGTTATTATGCTGTTGCTTATATTTTAGAGCAGAGGGTAAGGGGAAGGTTCAAGGTGTCTATACTCCAGGTGGTCAGAAAGTTCAGCTGCAAGAGATTGCATGTGTGATCAGAAACAAAAGGCCATTTTATTAAGCAATTATCATTTTCCACTTTTCTAACTGATTTAATGAAAAAAAAACTGATTGTATGAAATATCAGTGGATGTCAATGGAGCGCATATTTGCAGTTATGGGAATTCTTTGATTGATTTAATCTCATTATCAAATCAATAATTATATTTAATAGTCTTGGGTGGTGTGTTACCACTTTAAAGCCCTCTATGAGGTGGAATTGGCTCAGGTGAACTATCAATAGTTGATTGAGTTCAGCTATTTACCTGGGTTGGGTACAGTCATGCACCAACCTACATACTGCTACATGTCAAAAAACCCTTACGCAATCTGACCACTACCATCCTAGCGTTATCCTTTTCCTTACAATACATTGCTATGAGAATGCTGCTCGAGTGCCACATCTGCACACTCCAACCTGCTCTCGCACATCTGAAAGAGAATGGCTTTTCTCAATCAATGTACTGTATATTCCTGCGTATAAGACTACTTTTTAACCCCTGAAAATGTTCGGAAAAGTTGGGGGTCGTCTTATACGCCGGGTGTCATTGATGCCGGGTGATACGCTCTATCCTGTTATCGACTCTCAGATCTCACTGTTGAGGGAGCACAATCTATTCTTCCATACCGCTCTGATAAACAGGTAGACAAGGAGAGCTGACCAATCCGCTTAACCTCCCTGGCGTTCTATTAAAATCGCCAGGGAGGCTGCGGGAGGGTTTTTTTTTTATTAAAAAAAAACTATTTCATGCAGCCAACTGAAAGTTGGCTGCATGAAAGCCCACTAGATGGCGCTCCGGAGGCGTTCTTCCGATCGCCTCCGGCGCCCAGAATAAACAAGGAAGGCCGCAATGAGCGGCCTTCCTTGTTTTGCTTCCCTCGTCGCCATAGCGACGAGCGGAGTGACGTCCTGACGTCAGCTACCTCCGATCCAGCCCTTAGCGCTGGCCGGAACTATTTGTTCCGGCTGCGCAGGGCTCGGGCGGCTGGGGGGACCCTCTTTCGCCGCTGCTCGTTGCGGATCGCCGCAGAGCGGCGGCGATCAGGCAGCACACGCGGCTGGCAAAGTGCTGGCTGCGTGTGCTGCTTTTTATTTGGTGCAAATCGGCCCAGCAGGGCCTGAGCGGCGACCTCCGGCGGTAATGGACGTGTGTACTCGTCCATACCGCCAAGGAGGTTAAGAAGAGTTAACCAATTGACTATATCTGGTAATATACTGGGTAACTGTGATGATTTGCTCAGCTGCCTGTGCAGGCAGACAGCCCTTTGACCATTGTGTAGGTTTGCATGCTGCAGGACTCTGGAAAGAAGAGCTTCTGTCAGTTTTGCAGCTTGTGCTTGCAGAGGAATTTGCATACGTTGTCATGCAAATTGCCTGGCCACATTCATTGGAGGCGTGTACTATAAGTACTATGTCTTTCCCACAATGCTTCGCTGTTCATAAGGATTTCGTCCTATGTAACACTCCTGGTGGGGTGTCAGCCTTGCTCTCTGTTTGAACATCAGCTTAGAGTAATTCCTGAATCTGCGCTAGGCAGATTTCCCTAGTGCAGTTAGGATTGTATTATCTGTATTGCCTGTTCTGTCTTGTCTTGCCTGTTGCCATTGTCCTGTCCCAATGGTGGTCGACAGGAAATGGTTCTGATCTCTGTTCTTGGAGTATAGCTGGTGCAGCGGTTGCTACCAGCTATCTCTTCTGTTCTGTCTCCTGGGATTGCGCCAGCTACTTTTCGCTAGCACTGGGGATCCTTCTGTTCTGTCTCCTGGGATCGCGCTAGCTACTTTTCGCTAGCGCTGGGGATCCTTCTGTTCTGTCTTCTGGGATCGCGCTGGCCACTTTTCGCTAGTGCTGTGAATCCTATCTCTCGCTTGTCCCTGTTTTCGTGTGTCTGTCTTGTCTGCTACGCTTGCTGGAGCCTCGGTGAGGTAACCGTTAAGCAAGCGCTTGCGTCCTCTGTTTCATGTTTGTCTGTAAATGGTTAGTTAGGCGTGCTTGTCTCTATTGTGCTTATCACGTGGAGACCGTGCATAACCGCGTGCACTGTTGCGAATGAGTGCGGTGTTCGCGGTTAGCTAGCGTTTGTTATTTTCCGTATCTCCTCATTGTTTTATTTGCTGTGCCTTTGCTACCCTCGTATTCTATTCTGATCTGCCTTGTGTCCCGTCTGGCGATCGCACCTCTCGCGATCGCGTTCCTATTTCATATCTGCTGTTGTGTGTGCGCGGTTGCAGGGTGGCGACTGGATTGGCGCACTCACATGCAACCTGTCCCTTTCCTCGTCTCATTCGCAATCGCCTCTCTTGCGATTGCGTTCTGCGCTTCGTACAATTCCTGTCTGGCATTTGTGGAGGTACAGAGGATTGGTTCCTCTGCACTCCCCTGCGCCATCTGCCAACAGGAATTTTCCCTCTACGGGTGTGGAGGAAATCCGCTGTGTCAGTGCACGTCTGGTGCGCTGACCACGGAGACGATTCCACAATCGTTACAGTATGGCCAGCCCAACCCAAAACCCCAGTGTAGACGGAATTTCTGATTTGTACGATTTTGTCGAGTTTGGGTCCTGTGTCTTTAAGAGCTTTAAAAGGCTAAATTCAGAGACCAAGGCGGAATTTCTTTCTGAATGTGTGAGGTTTTGTCTGAATCCCACCTTTCAGATTTCTGATCCGTCCACGTCAGCTCTTCTTTTTGCCTATGTGCTCTTAAAAGACGATTTGTTCACCTGGGCATATGATCTGTTAAAAATCAATTCCTGGAATGATAATCTGTATCAGTTTCTTGCAGTGATATTCTCTCACTGGTTTAAACTGCCTGGCTTGCCATCTGCTCTGATTGAATGTGTAGCTGCTGATAGGTCAGCTGATCTTTCCCTTCCATGCAAAACCTTTCAGTATGACAATCAGTTCAATGTGTCTGTTGCCACTTCAGGTTTTAAACAGCAGACATGCAAAGTTGCAAAAAAGGGAAAAACTAAAAATGCAAGCATCTGAATAAAACACTCCCTAATGATGTGTATGATGATGTTGCTCAATCTCCAGGTTTTTTGCCCCAATCCAAAGCTTATGTGGATCCTGCTGTAGGTAGGATCGCACACTATATTAAAGCAGTTAAAAAATCTGTTCTTGTTCCTGAACTCCACTCATATGGAGATTATCTAGATACTGGCTTGTTTGAACCCCCATTTGCTTCCTGGGATGTTAGGGCCTTGCTGGAGGAATTCGATTTTGATTGGAAAGCCTTTTGCGATTTTTACATCGCAAAAAGCGAAGATGTCTTGAATGCTTGTCTCGATTCTATGTACCTTCTGATTGATTCCGATGAATGTGACAAGGATGATGTGGATCTGGTGATCTATGTATGGCAAACGATTTTGGATGAGTTGCACACACACCAACCAATTGATTCCAATAAAGAGACATCGTTGTCGGATGATTGTTCCTGCCTTTCTGGGGTAAAGCATGAGAGTCTTGACTTTGTGCAATCTGAAATGAATGGGTGTACCACTGTGATTGATTCCTGTGTGGATCCTGAGGGATTCTCTCCTGACTGTGTGCAGTTTGAATCTGTGCAATCTGATGCCTGTTTCTCGGATGTTCCTGCAGATTGCGATCAGCATGAATGTACCAGTTTTCTCAAGGATGTGTGGGACCCCTTGTCATTTAAAGGCAGACCTTTAAGATCTTCCATCTGTGATCCTGCTATGGGGAAAATTCCTAAATTATGCAGCATCAAAAGTAAAATTAATATGTCTAATAAAGTTTTTCCTGATGTTGTCGTTATTTCTACTGCAAATGTGCCTTTGTCTCACCCTGTTCACACCTGTGAGGGCCTGTGGCCTGATGACAGTTGCTCCAGTGCTTCTGTCCTAAACGCTTTGCAGTCTGCTCCGCAGATCGCGGAGATTTGCGCTAGGGAAGCGTCAGTTTCATAACCTAAAGCGATCTTGGATTCGCAAATTTTGCGCTCTGTCTCCTCGGATTCGACATCGTTAGCCGAGTCTAAGAGTGAGACAGCACTTTGGTTTTGCGAATCTGACTCTGAAGCGTCTTTGCTGGGTCCAGAGAGGGTTTCTCTGAGCTTGCCCTGTACCATGAATAACAAAATGATGTCCAATCACACTGACATTTGGGAGTCCCTTTCTTGCTTTGAAGAAAGTTCTGACTCTCCACCCTGTACTCTGGATGAGTCAATATTGCCTTGTACAATATCTCCTGCCCTTCCCCTAGAGGCTCGTGTGGGTATTGCTGCTATTTTTACCTGTCTTTCTGCAGTTTTGGAGTTGCAAGCTAGTTTGACTGCTACGCAGAATTCTGGGTGCAGCGAGATTAAAGTTAGGGAGTCAGTGTGTGGTTCAGTGAATATTCCTGTATGTTCCACTCATGATGATCAAATTCAGTCTCAGTTTATGGTGGAACCTTCCCTGGGACATCTGCCCTGTTCTCAAAATAAAGTTCCAGTTTTGCCCTGTAACATGGATAGTACAGAATCCTTTTTATAAAACTTGAAAAATGATGTTCCTGAGGTCTTGTTTGATGTTCTGGAGGTCTCCGAGTTCCTCCCAAAGGGTGCAGAACTTGTAGGAGATGTCTCCTGCCCCCCAAGTCCTTCTGAGGTGTTACCCTCTTCCGTAGGCATTGCTGCCTTGCTGGCTACCTTTTCAGCTCTGATGGAGCTTCACTCATATGTAGTCAATGATGATATTATTGTCACAGAAATTTCTGAATTTGTATCCGAGTCTTCTTTTGAAAGTCCAGTGCCTGTGACCTCCACTCATGATGATTCTCTGTCCGGTACTGGTTTTGGTCTTGTCGTGCCAGACTCTGAGGTTGGCAGTTCCCCGACATGTCCTGAGGTTTCTCCTGTGCTGGTGTACCCCAGTGTGCTCTGTGACCCAGAAAGCCCAAGTGTGCCTCGGTTACCAGCGTACTCAGATGCTTCCTCGGTGGAGACATGCTCTGATATGGCCTGCCTGCTTGCATGCCCAGAAGTGTTCCCTGAAAGTCTTGATGGGTGTCCTCGTAATTCTGAATCCGGAATTTTCATTGGTTCCATGGGGGTTCTTGGTAATTCTCCATGTGAGCCTGGTGATTGTTCTGCCCTCTTGGGATCTCTGTGGAGCTTCAAAAGGTTCTGGGAGATTCCGGGAGAAATTTTGCTTGGTACACTGGATAAGATCAACGGTGGCTTTTGTGTTGTAAGGGACACTTCGAACAGGTATTGTGGCAGGTTTGGTATTTTCGGACGCTCCTTGGAAGGTGGTGGGTATTGTCTGGAGGGTGTCGACGGCTTCTTCTCTGGAGTTCACAGTCCTGATGGGTGTTATACTGAGACTGGTAGTACTGATGGGCATGTTTCGGTGGCTTCTGTTTCCGATGAGGTCGGTTTCGGGTGGACTGACTCTGGAATTGGACCTTGTCGGGCTGCCCCGACCTTCATGAGTCTTCAGTTTGAGTCTGTTGCTAATAGCAGTTTTGAGGGTCGTCTGGAATTCGACCCTGGAGGGGGGGGTACTGTGATGATTTGCTCAGCTGCCTGTGCAGGCAGGCAGCCCTTTGACCATTGTGTAGGTTTGCATGCTGCAGGACTCTGGAAAGAAGAGCTTCTGTCAGTTTTGCAGCTTGTGCTTGCAGAAGAATTTGCATACGTTGTCATGCAAATTGCCTGGCCACATTCATTGGAGGCGTGTACTATAAGTACTATGTCTTTCCCACAATGCTTCGCTGTTCATAAGGATTTCGTCCTATGTAACACTCCTGGTGGGGTGTCAGCCTTGCTCTCTGTTTGAACATCAGCTTAGAGTAATTCCTGAATCTGCTCTAGGCAGATTTCCCTAGTGCAGTTAGGATTGTATTATCTGTATTGCCTGTTCTGTCTTGTCTTGCCTGTTGCCATTGTCCTGTCCCAATGGTGGTCGACAGGAAATGGTTCTGATCTCTGTTCTTGGAGTATAGCTGGTGCAGCGGTTGCTACCAGCTATCTCTTCTGTTCTGTCTCCTGGGATCGCGCTAGCTACTTTTCGCTAGTGCTGGGGATCCTTCTGTTTTGTCTCCTGGGATCGCGCTAGCTACTTTTTGCTAGCGCTGGGGATCCTTCTGTTCTGTCTTCTGGGATCGCGCTGGCCACTTTTCGCTAGCGCTGGGGATCCTTCTGTTCTGCTACTCTGTACTTGGATCGCGCTAGCCACTTTTCACTAGTGCTGTGAATCCTATCTCTCGCTTGTCCCTGTTTTCGTGTGTCTGTCTTGTCTGCTACGCTTGCTGGAGGCTCGGTGAGGTAACCGTTAAGCAAGCGCTCGCGTCCTCTGTTTCATGTTTGTCTGTTAATGGTTAGTTAGGCGTGCTTGTCTCTATTGTGCTTATCACGTGGAGACCGCGCATAACCGCGTGCACTGTTGCGAATGAGTGTGGTGTTCGCGGTTAGCTAGCGTTTGTTATTTTCCGTATCTCCTCATTGTTTTATTTGCTGTGCCTTTGCTACCCTCGTATTCTATTCTGATCTGCCTTGTGTCCCGTCTGGCGATCGCACCTCTCGCGATCGCGTTCCTATTTCATATATGCTGTTGTGTGTGCGCGGTCGCAGGGTGGCGACTGGATTGGCCCACACACATACAACCTGTCCCTTTGCTCGTCTTATTCGCAATCACCTCTCTTGCGATTGCGTTCTGCGCTTCGTACAATTCCTGTCTGGCATTTGTGGAGGTACAGAGGATTGGTTCCTCTGCACTCCCCAGCGCCATCTGCCGACAGGAATTTTCCCTCTACGGGTGCGTAGCACCTTTTGCTGGGTTCCTGCAAATTTATACGCTTGTGGAGGAAATCCGCTGTGTCAGCGCACGTCTGGTGCGCTGACCACGGAGACGATTCCACAATCGTTACAGTAACACATACAATACAGCACCAGTATCTGTTCATACACAGCAGCAGTATATGATTTTTTTTTTTATTTGGTGTTCATTGGAAGAGGGGTAGTCTTATATGGGGAGTATATGCAAAACTCTAGATTTTAACTGGAAAAGTTGGGGGGTCGTCTTATACGCCGGAATATACGTAGGTTCAATGTTATGATTATAAAATAGGTTGGCAATTCCTAACTAAGCAGGTGGTTTTGCCACACGGAGCTCACTGTCGGGCTCTGAAACCAGATGCCCCATAGCAGTAATGCTATGCTGCATGGGGCGCGTAACGGTAATTCGGGGCTTCCGCCCCAAATTACACCTCCTTCCGAGTTACGTGGACTTGTAGGGGGAATGATATTTAACGCTGCCGGGGAGTCTTGAGGCAGCAATGAGAGCCATCATTTGGCTCTCCCGGCGCCCAACTCACGTGCTGCGTACTAATATGTACGCATTCTTGAGTATTATCTATTAATAACATCTGAGAGTGCATGATGGCCTTAAAGTGCACCTGAGAAGAACAGTAGTGCAGCATGTATACTTAACTGGGGCTTACACCATCCCCATGCAGGCTAGCAGCCTGTTAATCGTACTACTGCACAGTTCTGGGGAGAGGGGGGACTGGCTTTGCACGTGTGCGTGATGGAGTGTGACTGGCAAAATCTCAGAAGCTAACCACATGACAACAGAGAAGCCCAAAAGGATGCCCTCGACATGCATTGTGCTAGATGAAGCCTTAGATAAGTATAAATGCTGCATTATTATTAATCTCAGGTGCACTTTAAGACCTTTTTAGCAGCTTACATATACCACCTTTAGCTCACACACAGTAACTGACAGTACCTACCAATAGGAACCAGAGTTTTCTAAAGTTTTCAGAGTTTAAATAAAAGCTGAGAAACAAATAATATATTTGGCGTTTTATGTGCACCAGTACAGAGGCTCAGCCAATATCTTGGCAGTGCATGTCAGTGTTTCCAGAATGAGAGAGGCAACATCCAATTGGTTTTTGCCACATGAATGTGCAAAAGTTTATTCATTGTATATTCCCATTTCCCAGTTCAGTGTGCATGGTGGCTAAGTGCCAAGGGCATAACTACAAATTATGGGGCACCCCTGCAAAATTTTGGCAGGGCTCTCCTCCCTACATCCCTCCCCGCCTATGCCCTCACCCCATGACCACCAGGGACATATGACGATTGCAGCTACCATGACTTTATCACCTGACCCATCCTCTTCATTACAAGTGTGGCTGCCATGACCCATCGCATAATGGTTCATTTAAAATTATCCCCTCATATCAATGTGACCTTCATAACACCCCTGACCTAATGAACTATAATGCTTTATTTTTACAGTCACCATGATATCCTTTGCCTCCATAAACAGTCTGGTCCCCGTATTAACCCTTCCCATAGTCCCTAAAAAGTGCATCCACCAAGGAGCTTCTTTCAGGAACTACAGTGGAGTAAAAGTAAACTAACTCTATCACCATTGAGTAAAAACCAACTAGTGGTCATGTGCAATGCTTGGCAATCCAATTACCGAGGCTGAATCCTTGTCTACATGTGCAGTTGTTAAAAACAATTGAGTCCAAAGATGTGTTTTTCTTCTAGGGTTTGCAAGGTTACATATAAAAATAGCACATACATTAAATGATTCATTTATTCACGTGCCTCAAAATCACACATATACACTGTAGAAAATCATTTTTTTTTTATGTCAATGAAAGCAATTTCTCAATCATAAGATTGAACAGGTACAGAATACTTTCAAATTTAAAGAGGAACTCCAGTGAAAATAATGTAATAAAAAAGTGCTTCATTTTTACAATAATTATGTATAAATGATTTAGTCAGTGTTTGCCCATTGTAAAATCTCTCCTCTCCCTTATTTACATTCTAACATTTATCACATGGTGACATTTTTACTGCTGGCAATGATGTAGCTGCTGCTTGCTGTTTTGGCAGTTGGAAACAGCTGTAAACAGCTATTTCCCACAATGCAACAGGGTTCACAGACAGGAAACTGCCAAAAGTACGTACTAAGAATTTCTTTGTGGGAGGGGTTTCACCACAATATCAGCCATACAGAGCCCCCTGATGGTCTGTTTGTGAAAAGGAATAGATTTCTCAAGTAAAAGGGGGTATCAGCTACTGATTGGGATAAAGTTCAATTCTTGGTCAGAGTTTCTCTTTAAATCAATTTAAGTATAAACTCCACCCCTCCCACCATTGCTACCTGATTGAACAGGAAAAAAATGTTTGACTCTATAAACCGTGGGGATCTTTTCTCCCCTACCATCACCCCCATACTCCTCTTTCATCATTGGGCTGCACATCGAATGGGGGGAAGGGGTTTGCATATGGAAGAGGTGCTAAACGAAACCAGGTTTAGGAGATGGAAAAAGTATTGATGATTATAGCCATAATAGCATCACTAAAGAACTACTGTATGTGGCACCTTTTTTTATTTGCACAGGATTAGCACAGGGAATATTGCAGTCATCAGATCCTGAGCATGTGATTTCAGTTTCAAAGGTTTCACATGGTTTGTATGTATGTTTATGTAAAGGTTTGGAAGCAAATTCTGTATGCTCATGATCTTATGAAGAGAGTACTCACAAAATTAATTTTAATGCAAATAATAAAAAAATCATATGTTGTTCTTATTGTTTTTTTTTTATTTTGTTAAAATTATAGGTGGCTACAATGATGCTTAAACCTTTGATTGAATCTAATGTTGGCATCTTGACATCCACTGAGGAGGACCACCTCATCAGAGAGAGGCAGTGCGATGTGAGCAGACGCTAGTGTCATGAATGAGGGACAATGCCGTTCAGGCTGCTGGTAATAGGCACTGATCGTCTTGTGGGCAGGACCATGCCTCCGTCATTGGGGCCACTCGGGGCACTGACTACTACTGAGTGAGTTTGTATGTAATTGTGGGGGGGAACACCTGAATGCATGCACAAGTGGGACAGAAGAGGGTACTGGGACAGAAGAGGGGACCGGAACAGGGGAGGACACAGGAAGACACAAAAGGTACAAGGGGGACACAGAGGCACAGAAGGGGTGCACAGGAGGTACTTGGGGCTAATGCAATATGAGAAAGGTCTATGCCCGAAACAGCATCTGTCATTGCAGCTGCTGTCTTGGTCATGCTATAAAAGAGCATATATTTACTGAACCTTCGTGTGATCTTGATCCATAGTAACTGGGGAGAGAAGATCCATAAGACGTTCCTGCACCATGGACTTGGTTTAGTATAGTTATTTCAAATTTGTATCCTTTAAACGTAGGTGCACCTTATGGTCCGCTACAGACTTGTGGTCCGAAAAATATGGTGATTAATATATATATTATTTTTTAGCACTACAAACAGTAAATAAAACAAATATGCTAAGAAAATGTAATCATTCTATTGAAAGCTGCCATAATTACATAAGCACAAAACAAATAGAAATATATGTATTATTAACCTTCACTGGTGATAACACTGAATGAAACAGAAGCAGAGGCAGAGCTGCTGCACTGGGGAGTCCTCTGGCAAAAACAATTATAATATAAATTCAGTTTATTTATGTGGATAGCTATCCCTGTGCTTTGATTTACTCTTTCAAGAAAAAAAAAATTCCTTGCTGTGTAATTGAGCTCCAATTCTCTTATCATCATTCATACTTGTTCTTTAATGCATTGCCTAACATCGATCACAATACAATTTCGTCATAATATTTGCACTGCAAATGAAAAAGGCATTATATGTAATTATTTGTAAAGCGTCGGTTGAACTAGGCATCTTGCTAGAGCTTTACCTTCTGTCAAATGCATTTTCCCAAAATGTTCAGGGAGCTAAACTTGGGCACAGTGCTAATTATTGTGAGCAGTTCTATAATTGCAAAAACAGCATTCGCTATTATGCTCTCTAGAAACAAATATAATTCAAATATTTCCTTTTTTGTGCATGTGTTGTAATGATAAATGAGTTTGTTATACATTTAGTGGAAATTGTTACAGAATACCCAGATAGCTCATGGTGATCCAGAACAAATAGGACATTATGGGCTTAAAGAGAATAAAACGCCCTCTTACTAAAACTGTTATTGCTTCTACAAGAAGGTAAATTTATATTTAAAACATTTAGGGCCAGTTTACATTTGGAACGCAAATTGCAAATGGGATTTTGCATCACGATTTTGCAAAGATTTATGTTGTGATTCCCCTACAACAGAACGAGAATCACAACACAATCGTCTCAAAGTGCTGCATGCAGCATGTTTGCAATTAATGCAAATCACAAATACTGCAGTCAGAATGATCCCATTTAGCAAAGCGCTGAAAAGTGTTCAAGTATGAAACAGTCCTTAACCACTTCCCGACCGCCTAACACACAGGGGCGGCCGGGAAGTGGAGCCCTTAAGGACCAGCTCACCCACAGAGGCGGCGGTCCTTGTAAGGGCATGGGCGGAGCGATCGCGTCATCCGTGACGCGATCCTCCGCCGGCGCCTGTCACCGCTCGCCCGCCGCAACATCCCGCCGGCTATACGGAAGCGCCGGCGGGATGTCAACCCCGCGATCGCCGCATACAAAGTGTATAATACACTTTGTAATGTTTACAAAGTGTAGTATACAGGCTGCCTCCTGCCCTGGTGGTCCCAGTGTCCGAGGGACCACCAGGGCAGGCTGCAGCCACCCTATGTCGCACCCAAGCACACTGATTTCTCCCCCCCTGCCCCAGATCGCCCACAGCACCCCTCAGACCCCCCCCCCTGCCCACCCCCCAGACCCCTGTTTGCACCCAATCACCCCCCTAATCACCCATCAATCACTCCCTGTCACTATCTGTCAACGCTATTTTTTTTATCTCCCCCACTGCCCCCTCCTGATCACCCCCCCACCCCTCAGATTCTCCCCAGACCCCCCCCCCCCCAGACCCCCCCCCCCCTGTGTACTGTATGCATCTATCCCTCCTGATCACCTGTCAATCACCTGTCAATCACCTGTCAATCACCCATCAATCACCCCCTGTCACTGCCACCCATCAATCAGCCCCTAACCTGCCCCTTGCGGGCAATCTGATCACCCACCCACACCAATAGATCGCCCGCAGATCCGACATCAGATCACCACCCAAACGCAGTGTTTACATCTATTCTCTCCTCTAAACACCCACTAATTACCCATCAATCACCCATCAATCACCCCCTATCACCACCTGTCACTGTTACCCATCAGATCAGACCCTAATCTGCCCCTTGCGGGCACCCAATCACCCGCCTACACGCTCAGATTTCCCCTTAGACCCCCCTTATAAATTCGCCAGTGCAATATTTACATCTGTTCTTCCTAGTAATAACCCACTGATCACCTGTCAATCACCTGTCAATCACCCATCAATCACCCCCTGTCACTGCCACCCATCAATCACCCCCCTGTCACTGCCACCCATCAATCAGCCCCTAACCTGCCCCTTGCGGGCAATCTGATCACCCACCCACACCAATAGATCGCCCGCAGATCCGACATCAGATCACCACCCAAACGCAGTGTTTACATCTATTCTCTCCTCTAAACACCCACTAATCACCCATCAATCACCCCCTATCACCACCTGTCACTGTTACCCATCAGATCAGACCCTAATCTGCCCCTTGCGGGCACCCAATCACCCGCCTACACGCTCAGATTGCCCTCAGACCCCCCCCCCCCCCTTATCAATTCGCCAGGGCATTATTTACATCTGTCCTTCCCTGTAATAACCCACTGATCACCTGTCAATCACCTGTCAATCACCCATCAATCACCCCCTGTCACTGCCACCCATCAATCACCCCCTGTCACTGCCACCCATCAAACAGCCCCTAACCTGCCCCTTGCGGGCAATCTGATCACCCACCCACACCAATAGATCGCCCGCAGATCCGACATCAGATCACCACCCAAGCGCAGTGTTTACATCTATTGTCTCCTCTAAACACCCACTAATTACCCATCAATCACCCCCTATCACCACCTGTCACTGTTACCCATCAGATCAGACCCTAATCTGCCCCTTGCGGGCACCCAATCACCCCCCTACACGCTCAGATTGCCCTCAGACCCCCCTTATCAATTCGCCAGTGCATTAGTTACATCTGTTCTTCCCTGTAATAACCCACTGATCACCTGTCAATCACCTGTCAATCACCCATCAATCACCCCCTGTCACTGCCACCCATCAATCACCCCCTTTCACCCCCTAGCACACCTACCCATCAGATCAGGCCCTAATTTGCCCCGTGTGGGCTCCTGATCACTCGGCCAAACCCTCAGATCCCCCTCAGACCCCCTTCCGATCACCTCCCCCAGTGCATTGATTGCATCTATTTTCCCCTCTAACCACCCCCTGAGACACCCATCAATCACCTCCTGTCACCCCCCTAGCACTCCTATCCATCAGATCAGGCCCATTACAACCTGTCATCTAAAAGGCCACCCTGCATATGACCGGTTCCACAAAATTCGCCCCCTCATAGACCACCTGTCATCAAAATTTGCAGATGCTTATACCCCTGAACAGTCATTTTGAGACATTTGGTTTCCAGACTACTCACGGTTTTGGGCCCGTAAAATGCCAGGGCGGTATAGGAACCCCAGAAACTGACCCCATTTTAGAAAAAAGACACCCCAATGTATTCTGTTAGGTGTATGACGAGTTCATAGAAGATTTTATTTTTTGTCAAAAGTTAGCGGAAATTGATTTTTGTTTTTTTTCACAAAGTGTCATTTTTCACTAACTTGTGACAAAAAATAAAATCTTCTATGAACTCGCCATACACCTAACAGAATACCTTGGGGTGTCTTCTTTCTAAAATGGGGTCACTTGTGGGGTTCCTATACTGCCCTGGCATTTTAGGGGCCCTAAACCGTGAGGAGTAGTCTAGAAAACAAATGCCTCAAAATGACCTGTGATTAGGACGTTGGGCCCCTTAGCGCACCTAGGCTGCAAAAAAGTGTCACACATGTGGTATCGCCGTACTCAGGAGAAGTAGTATAATGTGTTTTGGGGTGTATTTTTACACATACCCATGCTGGGTGGGAGAAATCTCTCTGTAAATGGACAATTGTGTGTAAAAAAAATCAAACAATTGTCATTTACAGAGGTATTTCTCCCACCCAGCATGGGTATGTGTAAAAATACACCCCAAAACACATTATACTACTTCTCCCGAGTACGGCGATACCACATGATTCGCACTTTTTTTGCAGCCTAACTGCGCTAAGGGGCCCAAAGTCCAATGAGTATCTTTAGGATTTCACAGGTCATTTTTGTTTCAAGACTACACCTCACGGTTTAGGGCCCCTAAAATGCCAGGGCAGTATAGGAACCCCACAAATGACCCCATTCTAGAAAGAAGACACCCAAACATATTCCGTTAGGAGTATGGTGAGTTCATAGAAGATTTTATTTTTTGTCACAAGTTAGCGGAAAATGACACTTTGTGAAAAAAAACAATTAAGATCAATTTCCGCTAACTTGTGACAAAAAAATAAAAACTTCTATGAACTCACCATACCCCTAACGGAATACCTTGGGGTGTCTTCTTTCTAAAATGGGGTCATTAGTGGGGTTCCTATACTGCCCTGGCATTTTAGGAGCCCTAAACCGTGAGGAGTAGTCTTGAAACAAAAATGTGACCTGTGAAATCCTAAAGGTACTCATTGGACTTTGGGCCCCTTAGCGCAGTTAGGCTGCAAAAAAGTGCCAATCATGTGGTATCGCCGTACTCGGGAGAAGTAGTATAATGTGTTTTGGGGTGTATTTTTACACATACCCATGCTGGGTGGGAGAAATACCTCTGTAAATGACAATTTTTTAATTTTTTTTACACACAATTGTCCATTTACAGAGATCTTTCTCCCACTCAGCATGGGAGAAAAAATAAAAAAAAATAAAATCTTCTATGAACTCACCGTACTACTAACGGAATACCTTGGGATGTCTTCTTTCTAAAATGGGGTCATTTGTGGGGTTCCTATACTGTCCTGGCATTTTAGGGGCCCTAAACCGTGAGGAGTAGTCTTGAAACGAAATTTCTCAAAATGACCTGTGAAATCCTAAAGGTACTCATTGGACTTTGGGCCCCTTAGCGCAGTTAGGGTGCAAAAAAGTGCCACACATGTGGTATCGCCGTACTCAGGAGAAGTAGTATAATGTGTTTTGGGGTGTATTTTTACACATACCCATGCTGAGTGGGAGAAAGATCTCTGTAAATGGACAATTGTGTGTAAAAAAAATTAAAAAATTGTCATTTACAGAGATATTTCTCCCACCCAGCATGGGTATGTGTAAAAATACACCCCAAAACACATTATACTACTTCTCCTGAGTACGGCAATACCACATGTGTGGCACTTTTTTGCAGCCTAACTGCGCTAAGGGGCCCAAAGTCAAATGAGCACCTTTAGGCTTTACATGGGTGCTTACAAATTAGCACCCCCCAAAATGCGAGGACAGTAAACACACCCCACAAATGACCCCATTTTGGAAAGTAGACACTTCAAGGTATTCAGAGAGGGGCATGGTGAGTCCGTGGCAGATTTCATTTTTTTTTTTGTCGCAAGTTAGAAGAAATGGAAACTTTTTTTTTTTTTGTCACAAAGTGTCATTTTCCGCTTACTTGTGACAAAAATTAATATCTTCTATGAACTCACTATGCCTCTCAGTGAATACTTTGGGATGTCTTCTTTCCAAAATGGGGTCATTTGGGGGGTATTTATACTATCCTGGAATTCTAGCCCCTCATGAAACATGTCAGGTGGTCAGAAAAGTCATAGATGCTTGAAAATGGGAAAATGCACTTTTTGCACCATAGTTTGTAAACGCTATAACTTTTACCCAAACCAATAAATATACACTGAATGGGTTTTTTTTTATCAAAAACATGTTTGTACACATTTTTCGCGCTGCATGTATACAGAAATTTTACTTTATTTGAAAAATGTCAGCACAGAAAGTTAAAAAAAATCATTTTTTTGCCAAAATTCATGTATTTTTTGATGAATATAATAAAAAGTAAAAATCGCAGGAGCAATCAAATAGCACCAAAAGAAAGCTTTATTAGTGACAAGAAAAGGAGCCAAAATTCATTTAGGTGGTAGGTTGCATGAGCGAGCAATAAACCTTCAAAGCTGCAGTGGTCTGAATGGAAAAAAAGTGGCCGGTCCTTAAGGGGGGTAAAGCCCATGGTCCTCAAGTGGTTAAAGGAGTTATCAGCCAAAAATGTACAAAATGAGTTTTACTCACCTGGGGCTTTCTCCAGCCCCTTGCAGCCGACTGTCCCACGCCAACCGCTCCACTCTGCACCGCCGTCCCGGTCTCAGAGCATGGTGCAGATGCGCTAACCGCCGCTGTCAATCAAGCCCACGTTGTACGCAGCTTACTGCGCAGGCAAAGTACTTCTGCAGGCATTCAGTGGTAAAGCTTGTTTTTTGAAAGACATTCACTACCCACTTCTTGTGCTAGATTTCCAGTGCAGAAAACTTTGTCTGTGCTCCACCCCCTTGCATTCTGGCAGGCCCGGATTTACATCACAGGAGCCTATAGGCAGAGATATCCTGGCACCTTAGACTTCATCCTCCATAGACCTACAAACCGCATATGTGCTGGCTGGCTCAGCTGTCACCCCTCCCCTACTTTCCCTGCCTGGTGTAGGTAACCACAGGTGCCCCTTAGTATTACGTAGCCAAAGGTACATAGTAGGTACGTAGTATTAAGTAGCTAGAGGTGCTGAAGGGAGATTTCATCAGTGGGTGAGTAAATCTCATTTACACTGCTCAATACTCTGTATAGGGAAGGAGGGAGGGACTCGGGGAGGGAAGTGAGCCTCCTTTCCATCATTAGGCGCCCAACTTCAGACTATTTTGTGCAGATCCAGCACATAAAACAAGGTTATCAAACATTAAAATTACAGGATGAAATGTAACAAAATAAGCAGAAAGCTAAGTGGGTAAATGCTTTTGCAAGGCAAATTAAATAAATACTCTCTCTCTCTACTCTCTCTCTCTCTCTCTCTCTCTCTCTCTCTCTCTCTCTCTCTCTCTCTCTCTCTCTCTCTCTCTCTCTCTCTCTCTCTCTCTCTCTCTCTCTCTCTCTCTATATATATATATATATATATATATATATATTTGAACTAACCAGCGGCCAGGCATATAGCCACATTTCCAATCCATTGGTAGGATCTATATTGTATGTACGACATGACTTTGCAGCTCGGTGGCATACACCTCTGTTGGGAGGTTGTTTATTTTCTAGTGATGTCCCCCTAGGGATTCTCTCTAAGAACCTGGAGCTCAACAGGTTAGTATCCTCAAAATCTGAGCAGAGGCAGGAAATGGGTTATGGTTGGTGCACTACTAGGACCAGCAGACATGTCTCCTAAATTAAAGAGGATTGGTGGGACTGGCACTAGATCGCTGGCTGATTAAGCTGAGGGTATGGTGTATACTGATACCGTGCCTCCAGAGGTAATTCAATTGCATCAGTGTTTGTAGAATGACAGAGATTCCGGGCACCGGCATTAGCAGCAAAGAAACACCTTTATTTCATCCTCAGATCAGAGATTAAAATAGTTAGATGTAAAGCCTGACAGCCTGTTTCGCAGAGTAACAAGCTCTGCTTCTTCAGAGGCAAAAAGATTACACCAAATACATCCATTCAACACTTAAATACAGTGATGACAGCCTTACCGCTCCAAACGCCACTCCCCCCAACCGAGCAGAGTACGAACGCCAGAGCTCCGAGCCGCCGCCGTCAAACAAGGCCCCGCCCCTTCCGGGTACGTCATAGAGGGGCCAGCATCCCACACAAGGAGCCAATCGCGTACCATCGCGATAGAACGAACGCGGTATTAGGGAGGAGTGAGGACGGGCATCTAGTTACCTAGGTAACCCGTCTTGGAGCAGGAACGCTGTAATTAAAACAACAAAGACAAATTACAAATTAAAAACAAAGCGGGCAACTGGAAATTCTATTGCTAACACTATACATTATATCATTAGAAAAAATGATCAACACAGAGAAGCATCAACCTAGCCAAATAATTTGGGGCAATAACAACGAAATTGATGTTGTTACATATAATGCCGATCAAAAATAAAGATCGCAAAATACTGGAACAATTTTGTTCCATACCGAAGCGCAAAAACCGCTGCGGGTGTCCACCTAGGAATAGAAAAGAAAAGAAAAGAGAAAGGGACAAAGCAGGAAAAGGAAGAAAGGAAAGAAAGACATGAAAAAAGAAGGATGAAAGGTTAGAGACTTAGAACAGGTCATGATGGTTACCCACAATAAAATCACGGTTTCATTGATGCTTATCCAAGAAACACCATAACTCATTTCGTTCATTTAAACCTAGTCTACCGCAAGCATTAGTAATGGAGATCAACCTAGCTTCTTCTCTACGTAGCCATCTATCTCTACAGCCCCCTCTAGGGGGTACAGGAACCGTTTTTAAACCACAAAACCGGAGGCAATCTGGATTGCCACCATGTGTCTCTCTTATGTGTGCAATTAAACGACCTGCACCTTTACCCGTTTTTATTGAATTATAGTGTTCCTGAAATCGGGTACCTAGGGGTCTAGTTGTTTTGCCAATATAATAACGTTTACACGGGCAAAGTACAGCGTAAACCACAAACAAGGATTTACAGTGGAGAAGTTCTTTAAAAACGATTAATTGTCCACCCAGAGTGATCGATTTGCCAGGAATAAACTGGTGACAGTGGGTGCAGTTATGGCAACGAAAGTTGCCCTTTGGCTTCATCTGAGTAAGCCAGTCAGGCTCTTTTTTCTCCCTAAATTCACTCCTCACCAACATGTCACCAATAGTCCTGGCCCGCCTGAAGGTAATCAGGGGTTTGTCTTGAAGTTTAGTCCCTAAACTCGCACTATTGGCCAGATCTGCCCAATTTTTGTTTATTGATTGGCGAATCCTCTGTGCCATGGGAGAGAAATCGAATACAAAGGGGATTACAGATTTCCCCAAATTTGATTGATAAGATTGTTTCTTTTTCTTCCGATGTAAAAGATTTTCTCTTTTCTGTCCATTGGCACGAGTGAAAGCATCAATCAACAAGGGAAGTGGGTACCCTCTAGACATCAATCTAAGCCCCAATTCTTTACATTGCACCTCAAAATCCTTCTGTCTACTATTGTTACGCTTAAGCCTTAAAAACTGGCTATACGGAATTCCGTCTAAAACATGACGTGGGTGGTAACTTGAATAGGCCAGTATTGAATTCGTAGCCGTTTCTTTTCTGAACCCCTTAGTCAACAATTTTCCATCTGCCTCAAAGATCAACAGGTCAAGAAATTGGAGTTGGGTATCCCCCCAAACCCCCGTAAATTTCATATTTAGGTCATTTTTCCCAAGCCAGTTAACAAATTGATTAAAGGAGGACTCGTCACCATCCCACACTAATAGGACATCATCCATAAAGCGGTGCCATGCCACAATGGCATGGCGATAGGGATTGTGGCGATGGTAAATATAGTTCTCTTCCCAGAAAGCCAGGAAGAGGTTAGCAAAGGTAGGGGCCACCGATGTCCCCATCGCCACGCCAGAGGCCTGCCTATACCAGGTACCGTTAAAGAGAAAGGCATTGTGCTCAAGAACATAAGACAAACAGTTGCCTACATACTCCACCCATTGTTCATCCCTGTTTTGTTTAACAAGGAACTGTTTGATTACTTGCACCCCCTTTTTCTGAGGGATTCTGGTGTATAAGCTTTCTACATCAATGGATGCCAGGTGGTACCCCGCCCTCCATTGAATGGATGGGAGCAGCCTCAGGGCGGCCAACGTGTCAGCCAGGTAGGAAGGGACCTCCTCCAGAAAGGGTCGGAGAAGGTACTCTAGATATTGAGAAAGAGGTTCTGTCACCGACCCCCTGGCGGACACAATCGGCCGTCCCGGAGGCCGCTCCATATTCTTGTGCACTTTTGGCAAAAAATACCAAACTGGCTTTCTAGGGTGATCTGGGAACAAACCCTCCCCAAGTTTCCGGGACAGCCAGCCCTTCTCAATACCCTGGCGTAAAAGTGACTGTAACACCTTCTTGTACTGCTGGGTAGGGTCCTTCTTTAGTTTTTCATAAAAACCCTCGGGACCTTCTAGTTGTCTAAGTGCTTCGGCCTTATATGCTTCCCTAGACATCAAAACCAAATTGCCCCCCTTATCCGCCTTTTTTGTTACAATTTGATTATTACTACTGAGCCATTTAAGAGCATTGAGTTCCTCGGGTGACAGATTTGTTGAGTCTTTTGGGAAAATAAGGGCCTGAAGATCATTTTTTGTTTTATGATCAAAAATATCAACAACTGAACCTGGATTGGAGGGAAAGTCCCTAGTTGAATGACAAGGGATAAAGGGTTCTCTGGTAGTTACTGGTTGGACAGTACTCTCAGCTCCTGGATTATTTTCAGTCCATAGACTCATTAGGTCATTAAAGACCTGTAAGTCCAGTCCCGTCATAGGGGGAAAGAAACCCAAACAGTTGTCTGGTGTATCTTGAAAGTTTCAAGATACACCAGACAACTGTTTGGGTTTCTTTCCCCCTATGACGGGACTGGACTTACAGGTCTTTAATGACCTAATGAGTCTATGGACTGAAAATAATCCAGGAGCTGAGAGTACTGTCCAACCAGTAACTACCAGAGAACCCTTTATCCCTTGTCATTCAACTAGGGACTTTCCCTCCAATCCAGGTTCAGTTGTTGATATTTTTGATCATAAAACAAAAAATGATCTTCAGGCCCTTATTTTCCCAAAAGACTCAACAAATCTGTCACCCGAGGAACTCAATGCTCTTAAATGGCTCAGTAGTAATAATCAAATTGTAACAAAAAAGGCGGATAAGGGGGGCAATTTGGTTTTGATGTCTAGGGAAGCATATAAGGCCGAAGCACTTAGACAACTAGAAGGTCCCGAGGGTTTTTATGAAAAACTAAAGAAGGACCCTACCCAGCAGTACAAGAAGGTGTTACAGTCACTTTTACGCCAGGGTATTGAGAAGGGCTGGCTGTCCCGGAAACTTGGGGAGGGTTTGTTCCCAGATCACCCTAGAAAGCCAGTTTGGTATTTTTTGCCAAAAGTGCACAAGAATATGGAGCGGCCTCCGGGACGGCCGATTGTGTCCGCCAGGGGGTCGGTGACAGAACCTCTTTCTCAATATCTAGAGTACCTTCTCCGACCCTTTCTGGAGGAGGTCCCTTCCTACCTGGCTGACACGTTGGCCGCCCTGAGGCTGCTCCCATCCATTCAATGGAGGGCGGGGTACCACCTGGCATCCATTGATGTAGAAAGCTTATACACCAGAATCCCTCAGAAAAAGGGGGTGCAAGTAATCAAACAGTTCCTTGTTAAACAAAACAGGGATGAACAATGGGTGGAGTATGTAGGCAACTGTTTGTCTTATGTTCTTGAGCACAATGCCTTTCTCTTTAACGGTACCTGGTATAGGCAGGCCTCTGGCGTGGCGATGGGGACATCGGTGGCCCCTACCTTTGCTAACCTCTTCCTGGCTTTCTGGGAAGAGAACTATATTTACCATCGCCACAATCCCTATCGCCATGCCATTGTGGCATGGCACCGCTTTATGGATGATGTCCTATTAGTGTGGGATGGTGACGAGTCCTCCTTTAATCAATTTGTTAACTGGCTTGGGAAAAATGACCTAAATATGAAATTTACGGGGGTTTGGGGGGATACCCAACTCCAATTTCTTGACCTGTTGATCTTTGAGGCAGATGGAAAATTGTTGACTAAGGGGTTCAGAAAAGAAACGGCTACGAATTCAATACTGGCCTATTCAAGTTACCACCCACGTCATGTTTTAGACGGAATTCCGTATAGCCAGTTTTTAAGGCTTAAGCGTAACAATAGTAGACAGAAGGATTTTGAGGTGCAATGTAAAGAATTGGGGCTTAGATTGATGTCTAGAGGGTACCCACTTCCCTTGTTGATTGATGCTTTCACTCGTGCCAATGGACAGAAAAGAGAAAATCTTTTACATCGGAAGAAAAAGAAACAATCTTATCAATCAAATTTGGGGAAATCTGTAATCCCCTTTGTATTCGATTTCTCTCCCATGGCACAGAGGATTCGCCAATCAATAAACAAAAATTGGGCAGATCTGGCCAATAGTGCGAGTTTAGGGACTAAACTTCAAGACAAACCCCTGATTACCTTCAGGCGGGCCAGGACTATTGGTGACATGTTGGTGAGGAGTGAATTTAGGGAGAAAAAAGAGCCTGACTGGCTTACTCAGATGAAGCCAAAGGGCAACTTTCGTTGCCATAACTGCACCCACTGTCACCAGTTTATTCCTGGCAAATCGATCACTCTGGGTGGACAATTAATCGTTTTTAAAGAACTTCTCCACTGTAAATCCTTGTTTGTGGTTTACGCTGTACTTTGCCCGTGTAAACGTTATTATATTGGCAAAACAACTAGACCCCTAGGTACCCGATTTCAGGAACACTATAATTCAATAAAAACGGGTAAAGGTGCAGGTCGTTTAATTGCACACATAAGAGAGACACATGGTGGCAATCCAGATTGCCTCCGGTTTTGTGGTTTAAAAACGGTTCCTGTACCCCCTAGAGGGGGCTGTAGAGATAGATGGCTACGTAGAGAAGAAGCTAGGTTGATCTCCATTACTAATGCTTGCGGTAGACTAGGTTTAAATGAACGAAATGAGTTATGGTGTTTCTTGGATAAGCATCAATGAAACCGTGATTTTATTGTGGGTAACCATCATGACCTGTTCTAAGTCTCTAACCTTTCATCCTTCTTTTTTCATGTCTTTCTTTCCTTTCTTCCTTTTCCTGCTTTGTCCCTTTCTCTTTTCTTTTCTTTTCTATTCCTAGGTGGACACCCGCAGCGGTTTTTGCGCTTCGGTATGGAACAAAATTGTTCCAGTATTTTGCGATCTTTATTTTTGATCGGCATTATATGTAACAACATCAATTTCGTTGTTATTGCCCCAAATTATTTGGCTAGGTTGATGCTTCTCTGTGTTGATCATTTTTTCTAATGATATAATGTATAGTGTTAGCAATAGAATTTCCAGTTGCCCGCTTTGTTTTTAATTTGTAATTTGTCTTTGTTGTTTTAATTACAGCGTTCCTGCTCCAAGACGGGTTACCTAGGTAACTAGATGCCCGTCCTCACTCCTCCCTAATACCGCGTTCGTTCTATCGCGATGGTACGCGATTGGCTCCTTGTGTGGGATGCTGGCCCCTCTATGACGTACCCGGAAGGGGCGGGGCCTTGTTTGACGGCGGCGGCTCGGAGCTCTGGCGTTCGTACTCTGCTCGGTTGGGGAGAGTGGCGTTTGGAGCGGTAAGGCTGTCATTACTGTATTTAAGTGTTGAATGGATGTATTTGGTGTAATCTTTTTGCCTCTGAAGAAGCAGAGCTTGTTACTCTGCGAAACAGGCTGTCAGGCTTTACATCTAACTATTTTAATCTCTGATCTGAGGATGAAATAAAGGTGTTTCTTTGCTGCTAATGCCGGTGCCCGGAATCTCTGTCATTCTACAAACACTGAGACATGTCTCCAACAGCTAACCTGTGCACTGGACACACAGAATTGCAATATAACAATAGCAAGAAAAAAAAAAGAAAAAAGCCCTTAGAAGGGTGAGCTACTGTAGCACTAAACACTGACTGCATCTGTCTGCAACAGCTGAAGTGCACTGAATGGACACACTGAACAGCAATATCACAAGATCAAAACACATTCTTTAAATGGGCTCTGATGGTTATGTAAATAGTGGGTTGGTACTGTAGCATCAATAAACTCTACTGGAGACACAGAACACAGGCCTAACTAATGCTTTCCCTAGCTGCAGAAATGCTCTGTCCCTAGTCTCTTTCACAGCAGCCACAGTCAGAGTGTAAAATGGTTGCTGTGCTTGCTTTCTGATAGGTGGGTGGGGGGGGGGGGTCCAGGGAGGAGGGATAGCTGACTGGCTGCCATGTGTCTGCTGACTCTGCAAATCAAAAACGCATTATGTTCACGAACAGATGCAAACAAAGACACGTGTTGATCGCACAAACTATTCTCCGAAAAGTTCGGGTCATCTCCATGTGGTATAAGAAATTAGGTTGGATCATTTTTGATTATTTAAACTAGTGAAAATAGTTAGAGAAAAGGTGGAAGCACTGATGAGAAATTCTAAGTTGTACAATGAAAAATGTTGTTAATTTTGTCTTTGAAGTATTTGGCAAAGGTGTAAGCTGCGATGCAGTGTGCTGGAATAGGAGGTAGAGGATGGAGTAAGGTGATAACAGTATTGAAAAGTTGTTTAGGATTATGAGAATGTGATGCTATAAGAGAGAAATAGTAGGATTGTTTTGTCGCTGACAGAGTCATTCTGAGCAGCTGCAGGGTGCATTTGTATGTTTGGAAATCATTGCTTGATTTGTTTTTTTTTTTTATATTCTTTATTGAGTCAAAGAAAGTATCCATAAACATAAATTGTGACATATTGCATAGCCGGTGATATATTAACATCATATAACAACTATATATAACAATTGGCATGGGATTGAGATAAACTGTCCCTTAGTGTATTGCAAGTATGTGACAGAAAAATCATGAAGAACATGTTGAGGTAGGCGTATGGTTAGACAGGATATTTAAAGCATATAAGAATACCCCACACGGAAGAGACCTCCGTATCTTCATGCGTTTTCGTAATCAAGATGATGGGACAGAAAGGTTGTTTTCTTTAACATTTCTTTTTTAATTTTTTTATTTTTAAAGAAAAACTGAAACTAAGACTAAACCCCCCCACCCCATAAGCCCTCCCCCCTCCTCCCCCTTTCTAGGTATCTCTGGACCCCCCCCCCCCTTTCCTCAAGCCGATTCTAATTTGAAAGAGAAATTCGCAAAAGCAGTGCAGAATAGCATCTTTGTTTGTTTAACGCCCAGGGCCTAATAAATAGTTGTGGCAGGTATAGTTTAGATCAGGGGTCATATAGTAACTTTAGGAAGTCCTCTGAATGTCTGAGGTAGTTCCAAAAGGACCAGGTCTTTTTGTATGACTCTGTCTTATCAATGGCCGTGGCAGTGAGATCTTCCATTAGTTCTGTGTGGTCTATTTCCTTAATTAACTCCTCTATGCTAGGAGGTGAGGTTTGTTTCCAGTGACGCACCAGTAAGTGTTTCGCTGCATTTAGAATATGTCTGACTATTGAACGTTTATAGCTCTTCATCCCCCAGTCATTCAGGTGCAAGAGATAGAACTCAGGTGTGCGTGGGATCGGTTTATCGGTAACTGCTTTTAGGATGCGTTCGGTTCTGTCCCAAAAATTAGATATAGCTGGACAGGACCACAAAGTATGTAAAAGGGTTCCTGTGTCAGTCTGGCAACGCCAGCACCGGTCATCCCTTTCAGGGTATATGGAGTGTAATTTGAAAGGCGTGAAATACCATTGTGTGAGAATTTTATAATTCATCTCTTGCACTCTGACCGACCTGGAGGATTTATGTACGAAGGTGCATATGAGGGTTTCATGACTTGGAGAAAACGACCTACCTAAGTCTAGCTCCCATTTGCGGAGGAATGATAGTTGTGGAATTGCTAACGTGGAGAAACTATTATATAGAATAGAGATGGTTTTCCTGATAGTGCCCATAGCCATGCATAAGTCCTCGAAGTGTGTGTTTTGTCTACTTTGAGAGGGGCTCAGTCCTAAGTGTTGCATTAGATATCTGTATTGAAAGTATTCCCACCAGTTTAGATTTGCGCAGTTCTGTTTCTCTCTTAATGTCTGTAGGGTAACCCATCGTTCATTGGAACACATGTCTTTGAAACATATGTGTCTTGTTCTATATGCCATGTCCTGTGCTTGATTGTTATCTATATTTGGGTTGTCCGAAATAGGGAGTAAGGGTGAGGGTGATGGTGAAAATTTCAAGATCTTGTTTGCCGCATTGAAGGTAGCAATTGTAGATTGGCATAGGGGTGGCAAACGCCAGTCAGCGGATGGTCTAGTAGAGAGCCAGATCACCCTGGTAAGAGGTTTTGGGGACAAAACGGTCTCTATGTCTACCCACTGTTTGGTCTCTCTATGTCTGTGCCAATCCACAACTCTGGTGATGATTGCGGAAAAATAATATCTTCTTACGTTTGGTAGGGCTAGTCCTCCTGTTTGCTTAGAGCAATACAGGACATCCCTTTTAAGTCTGGGAGGTTTGTGTCTCCAGACATATTTATTGAATATTGTCTGCATATGTTGTAAGAAGGAGAGAGGTATCGAGATTGGTAGGGCTTGGAAAAGATAGAGGAGCCTGGGCATTGCATTCATCTTAAGGACTGCTATTCTACCAAACCATGATAGATGCGGGAGGTCCCATCTTTTAAGATCTTGTGTGAGTGTATGAGCCATTGTAGGGAAATTATGGGAGAATGTGTCTTTGAGTGAACTCGAGATGTATGTACCTAGATATTTTATATGTTTAGCATTCCATTGAAATGGAAAATTATGCTTCAGATTTTCTACTGTTTCTGTAGAGAGACCTGCACTATAAGCTTCACATTTGTCATAGTTAATCTTAAAAAAAGACAATCTGCCAAATTGTTGGAATTCTGTGATTAAGTTGGGTAATGCAACATTAGGCCGAGTCAAGAAGAACATGAGGTCGTCGGCGTAGGCTGCAACCTTATGCTCTGTATGCCCCACATGAAGGCCAGTTATGTCAGTGTTACCTCTTACAGTGCACAGGAAAGGCTCCAGGGCCAGAGCAAAGATTAAAGGTGACAGAGGACACCCCTGCCGAGTACCATTTGTGATGGCCAATGGATCTGAAAGTACTCCATTGACTTTGATCCTTGCTGTCGGGGTGGTGTATAGGGCGCTGATCGAGGCAAACATCCTATCTCCCAAATTTATATGGCGCAGGACCGATTTTAACCAGCTCCAGCCCACCCGGTCAAAAGCCTTTTCGGCATCTGTGGAAAGAAGCATACACGGAGTATTGCTAGACCGGGAGAGCTGGAGCAAGTCCAGGACCCTGATGGTGTTATCCCTTGCTTCCCTTTGAGGAATGAAGCCTACCTGGTCCCAGTGGACAAGGTGTCCCATGTGTTCTGCCAACCTATTGGCCAGGGCCTTGGCGTATATTTTCAAGTCTATATTAAGGAGTGAGATTGGGCGGTAACTTCCGCAGACAGAGGGGTCTTTTTGTGGTTTGGCAATTACTGCTATATGGGATTCCAAGGACTGTGTAGGAAATTTGGCCGACTCTTCTCCCTCTGCTAGGGCATTAAATGCTTTGCATAAATGTGGGGCTAAAGTGGCTCTGAGCGTTTTGTAGTACTCGGCAGGGAATCCATCTGGCCCCGGAGCCTTCCCGTTTTTAAGGCCCATGATAATCTTACTAATCTCGGTTTCAGTGAAGGGCTCTTCCATAGAGCTTTTCATTTCTTCTGTGAGTTTGGGTAAGTTTGCTTTATCTAGGTAATCTTGTATTTCTTGAGAGTTTGGGGATTTTATGTTCCCGTTTTGAGAATGCAATAGATTATATAATTTATGATAAAATGTTTTGAAGGCATTAGATATGGACTCACTTCTAATGTGTTTCTTTCCATTCTGATCTATTATTTGGGGAACATAGGTTCTCTGTTGTTGTTGTTTAAGTGCACGTGCTAAGAGCTTCCCCGACTTGTTGCCTTGTAGAAAGAATGTATGTTGACATCTACGTGCTGCTTGCTTGGCCTGGTCTTGTAAGATCTTATTAAGTTTGTGTCGTGTGTCTGTGAGTTTTGAAAGGGTAATGTCATCGGGCCTGCTTTTATGCAACTGTTCTAGGCTACGGATTTCCCCCAAAAGATCTTTGATCATCCTCTCTCTCTCTCTTTTAAGGGTTGAGCCCTGACTGATAAGGAAGCCACGCAGAACGCATTTGTGGGATTCCCAAATTATGTTGGGCGACACATCCCCCGTGTTGTTTAGGTGAAAGAATTCTTCAGTTTTTCTCACCGTCTTCTCCACAGAAGTATGGTCCTGCAGCATTGAGGTGTTTAGTCTCCACATAAAAGGAGAGCCTTTTTTAGGTTTACAATTAATTGTCATGAGGACCGGCGCGTGATCTGAATATGATATGACACCCACTTCTGAGGTGATGTGTTCTGATAGGAGATTGTGAGACACTAATATGTAGTCTATTCGAGAGTAGACTCCATGGACTGCAGAATAGAATGTGTAGTCTGGATGGATGTGTCACCCTCCACACGTCTACCAGCTGTTTCTCGTGTAGAGCTTTTTTAATCTTGTTTATTTTTGCGTATGCACAGCTAGTTTTCCCGTGTGAGGTATCCACATTTGGGTTAAATGCCACATTCAGATCTCCGCCCAATATAATACTACCCTCTGCGAATGAGTCTAACACATTAAGGAATTTTTGTACAAATTTATCTTGATCGATATTTGGGGCATAAAGTGAACCTAAGGTGTATTTTTTATCTCTAATTAGGCATTTTACTAGAGTGAATCTACCTGATGGGTCGGACTTTGTGTCTAGCACAGAGAAAGGTAGGATGTTGCTAATGAGGATGGCAGTGCCCTTGGTTTTAGAGTCCGGGGAATTGGAGTAAAAGGTGGTGGGAAAGTGTCTGTCATGCAGTTTAGGAGGAGTGGGTTCTTTAAAGTGTGTCTCCTGTATGAAGGCTATTTGAGCTCTCTGTGCCCAGAGGTCTCTCAGCAGTATGCGTCGTTTTTCTGGGATGTTAAGGCCCTTGGCGTTAATGGATAAGACTTTTACGTGATCCATCGCATGAAATAAATGGTAGAGGTTCGGCTTGAGGAAGTGTCCAGAGAAAACCCATAAATTGTCACTGGCGGCTCCAGGAATTTTTTTAGGGGGTGCTATGCAGGTGCTGGACCAATTTCCGGGGGAGCTGACGACCTGCGGCGCGCGAAGCGCGCCGCGCCAAAAATGGGTGTGGCTACAACCTGCGGCGCGCTAAGCGCGCCGCGGCGAAAAAATGGGCGTGGTCATGACCGGGTGAGGGCGGGGCTAACTGTAATTTAACGTGAACCCAGGGTGAGAGTGATATGGTGGCTGCCATATTTATTTCCTTTTAAACAATACTAGTTGCCTGGCAGCCCTGCTGATCTATTTGGCTGTAGTAGTGAACTGAATTACACCAGAAACAAGCCATGCAGCTAATCTTGTCAGTTCTGACAATATTGTCAGAAACCCCTGACCTGCTGCATGCTTGTTCAGGGTCTATGGTTGAAAGAATAAGAGGCAGAGGACCAGCACCGCAGCCAGGCAACTGGTATTGCTTAAAGGGAGATAAATATGGCAGCCTCAATATTATTCTCACCTCGGGTTCCCTTTAAAAGTGCAACGCAAAGACAGAGGGCCCAAGTTTTGGTGACCCTTTTCCCAGAAAATTCACATAATTGTGCAGGTTTTCTCAAGAAAATACACGTAATGTGAGCAGATTTTAACAAAAAACACGTCCAATGACCCCAATATGCACAATCGTTATCAGATATGGCCCCAATATGCACAATCGTTATCAGATATGGCCCCAATATGCACAATCGTTATCAGATATGGCCCCAATATGCACAATCGTTATCAGATATGGCCCCAATATGCACAATCGTTATCAGATATGGCCCCAATATGCACAATCGTTATCAGATATGGCCCCAATATGCACAATCGTTATCAGATATGGCCCCAATATGCACAATCGTTATCAGATATGGCCCCAATATGCACAATCGTTATCAGATATGGCCCCAATATGCACAATCGTTATCAGATATGGCCCCAATATGCACAATCGTTATCAGATATGGCCCCAATATGCACAATCGTTATCAGATATGGCCCCAATATGCACAATCGTTATCAGATATGGCCCCAATATGCACAATCGTTATCAGATATGGCCCCAATATGCACAATCGTTATCAGATATGGCCCCAATATGCACAATCGTTATCAGATATGGCCCCAATATGCACAATCGTTATCAGATATAGCCCCAATATGCACAATCGTTATCAGATATAGCCCCAATATGCACAATCGGTAGCAGATATGACCCCAATATGCACAATCGGTAGCAGATATGACCCCAATATGCACAATCGGTAGCAGATATGGCCCCAATATGCACAATCGGTATCAGATATGGCCCCAATATGCACAATCGGTAGCAGATATGGTCCCAATATGCACAATCGGTAGCAGATATGGTCCCAATATGCAGAATCGGTAGCAGATATGGTCCCAATATGCACAATCGGTAGCAGATATGGTCCCAATATGCAGAATCGGTAGCAGATATGGCCCCAATATGCACAATCGGTAGCAGATATGGCCCCAATATGCACAATCGGTAGCAGATATGACCCCAATATGCACAATCCGTAGCAGAAATGACCCCAATATGCACAATCCGTAGCAGAAATGACCCCAATATGCACAATCGGTAGCAGATATGACCCCAATATGCACAATCGGTAGCAGATATGACCCCAATATGCACAATCGGTAGCAGATATGACCCCAATATGCACAATCGGTAGCAGATATGACCCCAATATGCACAATCGGTAGCAGATATGACCCCAATATGCACAATCGGTAGCAGATATGACCCCAATATGCACAATCGGTAGCAGAAATGACCCCAATATGCACAATCGGTAGCAGAAATGACCCCAATATGCACAATCGGTAGCAGAAATGACCCCAATATGCACAATCGGTAGCAGATATCGCCCCAATATGCACAATCCGTAGCAGATATGACCCCAATATGCACAATCCGTAGCAGATATGACCCCAATATGCACAATCCGTAGCAGATATGACCCCAATATGCACAATCCGCATCACCTGAAAAAGAAAAGAAAAACCCATTTACTCACCTACAGCCAGAAGACCTTCTTTCCCGACCTCCTGTCCCGAGTCCCGACCTCATTGTGGCGCGCAGCGCCCGCGCGCCCACGATCCTCTTCCTTCCCGACGTCACCACGAGACTTCCTGCCTGCATGCAGAGAGCAAGGCTACGGGAAAATGGCCGCCCGAAGTCTGCAGAACAGGGCTCCGGGCGGCCATCTTACCGTAGCCCTGCCTGCTGCTCCGTGCTGCCGGTGTGAACTGACTTGGCGTCTTTTAGACGCCTGAAGTCAGTTCACTCCAGGGGGTGCTTTGGGGGTGCTTGGACAATTCTAGGGGGTGCTCGAGCACCCCCAAGCACCCCCCTGGCGCCGCCCCTGAGTCAGCAATATGAAAATTAAATGTATTACAATGCTACTTAATTTCAGTGAAACATAACTAATGAACCTTAAGGGTAAATCCCTTAGTTCGTGGGTAGTTCCCATATGAATGTTCTGATTTCTCAGAACTCTCCTATGAGGGAAAAGGGAAACCATCATGTACCGCGAGATACCCGGTCCCTCCTCCACCCTAACTCAACTAAGGAACCCCGATCAGATCTTCTTGATCTGTGTTCTTCTATGCCCTTTCTCTACGAATAAAGGGAGAGACAGTGTAAGAGAGACCAGCTAGGAATGTGACCCATCCTGTATGAAGGTGTAATTAATGTTCATTCTGAGAAGTGAGCGTGTAAGCTAAGTTTTGAGGAAAGCTATGTGTCTCTATTTATGTCTAGTGTTTTGCCCGCCATGTCGTGTATGGTGTCCGGGGTGGGGCGGAGTGGAATACAGCATGGGAGAATAGGAGGCAGAGGGGGACCCTGCTATCTTTGATTCCTAGATGGGGATATAAGGGGGTACTCGGACCGGGGTGTTCTAGTCCCTGGGGACCTATCTATTACCCTCATAAGGGGGAAAATCTAAAGATATAAGCCACATAGTGGCCATACAAGAGGCCGCCGCACCGCGGCCCCCAACCACCCCCGTGGTACTGACATCAAAAGGTTAGGTATAGCTATTAATGTTCGTCGGATGCCACGGTGCGTCGGCCCCAAACATTAATATAATGTGAGTTAGGGATGTGAAGATAAAGCAGGCAGCCCCTCAGATCCATGCCCCCCACTTGGCAGGGAGCCGATGCGCCGCGATCCAGATTTCAATGTGAAGTCCCTGTGTGTTGGGCTAGCTGCATTGTATGTTCTCTCTGCGTTCTGTCTTGCAAGTGGCCTAGACATTGGTGGTTATGTGCAGCTGGTAAGTGGTCACATGCATTCAGTGTATAAATGATAGACATAGCACAGAAAAAACCCCTAAATTCCCCCCATACAGTGATAAGTATAGCGAATATGATCATAGAAAACATTTCCAATGTGATATAGCAGGGGGGAGTTCCCTTGTACAGCTTAGCAAGGTGTCAAGCCATAGTGATCTAGAAGCGTAGTCCTCCAATATGGCTGCGGTATAGGGATCCGTTACCTCAGGACCGCTTTATCAGCTACACAAACAGTCGCCCCGTGAGGCAAAGTTCAGTGGATGTCAGTTCGAGAGCAATCCCCTCCAGACATTAAACATTGTCCCCAAAATGAATGTGTCCGGGACCCATCTCACTCCACCCCCCCTCCCCCCAAAACGACATGCGTATTTGTGATATATGGCGGGTTTGAAAAAAAATAGACTTCCTCAGGTAAGTAGCGGGTGAAAAGGGGAAGCTCACAAGCAGAGCGTGGCTAGTAAGGGGGTCACCTTAAAAGTATAGTACTTATCTGTAGCATGTGTCTCCCTGTGTCTCTCGGTTCGGCAAAGAGATCCTTTAGGTTAGGTGCGTCATTCTGGCTGCGGTAGGCGCTTGTTAGACCTTTGTTTGCGCTGGCGTTGCGGTAGGCCTAGTGCGATTTGTTCTGGTTTCCACTCAGGGACAGCCACTGATGGTATGCCCAACACCCGAAAGAAGTCCGGAAGGTCCGCCGGTGTGCGGAGTGTGGTTGCTTTATTATCTTTCCGGGCGTGCAGCTGAAACGGGAATCCCCAATTATATGATATTCCTTCGTCCTGGAGGGCCTTTAAGAGAGGCTGCAGGGCTCTGCGTTGAGCCAAGGTACTCGGTGCTAGGTCCTGGAACAATAAAACCTTCTGACCTTCATATGTGATGGGGCCTGCATGTCTCACCGCCTGCATAATAGCGTCTTTCGCTGTGTAGTGATGCAGACGACATATGACGTCTCTTGGTGGGTCTTCTGGGGCCGATTGTGGTTTCAGTGCCCTGTGAGCCCTATCGAATTTTATGACAGTGTCATCAGGTTGTTGTAGTAGGCCATTAAAAATAGATGTCAGTGCTGGTATAAGTTGTTGCGTCGTGATGGATTCAGGGAGGCCTCTGACCCGTATGTTGCACCTTCTGCTCCTGTTTTGCAAGTCCTCTAGGCCGGTGCGTAGGACTGTATTAGTTGCCTTTTGCATCTCATTCTGCTCCACCAGAGTCCGGATCTCAGCTCTCATGGTAGCGGATTCCGCCTCCAGTGCGGCGATCCTGTCGTTATGTCCCTGGATGTCCTCCTGTATTCCCTGCAGCTCGGCTCTCGTAGCAGCGGTAATGCGGTTCCCCAGTTCTTCTAGGTCCGCTTTGGTGGGTAAGCTGTGGAGGAAGTCCCGAATTTCACTGAGGGATTTAGCGGTGGAATCATCTGCCTCTGTTGTTTTCGGGGCCTTGCATGCCGGAGGGGAGGCGTCGGCCATCTTGGCTGGGGTTTGGGGTGGCTTCGTTCCGTTTGAGGAACTGAGTGACCGTGGACTGGCTGGCAGAGCCTCGTTTCAGCGGGGTTTCTTTAGTATTTCCTTTCTTCGATTTGCCGGGCATATTTTGAAGGCAGATCGGGGCATCTATTAATGATTAGGAGGCTGAATTAGTAGGGTGATAGAGGGAGCTCGGGAAGTGTGCGTCTTCACGCGGCCATCGCTAGCTCCGCCCCCCGCTTGATTTGTTTTTTGCCAGTGCTGTTCAGCCACCTGAGACTGTGTTTCAGTAATTTAGTCAGACTAGTATGCTTGGGTTGTCAGTTCACGACAAAGCTAGTATTTTGTAAAGGGAGCACCCAAATCAAGAGCATAGGTAGTAGTTTTATGTTGATAAGCAGCGGCTAGTTTATGGTTAGAGAAGTAAATAGTGAGTAGAGGCTGTAAACAGCATAGGATTGATTGCAGGGCATGATCGCATAGTTTTCTGAGTTTCAGTGTTTGAAGACAAGTGAGAAGGGATGAAAGGAAGGTTAATTTTGGGAGACTAAGGTTAGAGAATGGGAAGATTATGATTATGAATAAGAAAATGATTTAGATAGCAAAAAGAGTGGAGTAAACACAAGTAGAGATGAGCAACATACGCAACACACACACACACACACACACACACACACACACACACACACGCACGCACGCACGCACGCACTTCGCCAGGGCTTCTTCTCTTTAGCCAATAACAAACAGGATTTGAGATAAACTTTTACTCATTGCATAATTGAGCTTTGTGCCCCTTACGTATAGTTTATAGGGCATTCCTCAAGCCAAATACTTTTTTTTAATACCCTAATTCCCTATTAACTAAACAAGCCTCGCCCACAGCTCCATCAGTGCCTAGGTATTCTGAGTCCCATGTAGCAAGTGCTCATGGGAGCTCAGTCTGGGGGGGGAGGAGGAGGTTTTTCCAGAAGGAGGAGGTGCGAGGCGTTACCAGCCAAAGTGTTTAGAGGCAAGGGGTAGGAGAGAGGAGTGGAGTTTTCACAGGCTGAGGGGTGGAGATGCAGACAAGCTTGCCTGTGTAATGTGACAAGCAGAATATGGCTGCTCTCATTGTATCACAGGAAGAAATAATCAAATACTGTTGAAGCTGTTTGCAGCTAGACTTGCAGTGTAAACTATCTAAACTTTAGATAAGATATATAGACAAGTTACTTGTTATAGTTAGTTTTTCATCTCGGATCTGCTTTAAGTAGAGGACTTACAGGTGTGTGTATATAATTGACTTCAACACTGCACAGAGCCACCTGCTGCAGGCCAACAGAGGGCAGCATAGTCCTTGCATGTAGTGTAGTGCCACTAATAGATGAAACAGGGGTGTAGCATTAATCTTAAAAATTTCACATTGTCACCAGGTCGGCAGGAGTAGGTCCAAATAGTGTAAGCAATAGTGCCACTAGTACGACTTCTAACACCCGGTATCCTGCATCTCTTTGAGGCAGAAAATACTCAGTGCTGGACTTAAAATGATAGAAAAAAAATTTGCAGAACCTCTTAGATTTCATGATAATATTTTGTACTTCATTCATAGGTTATTTGGGGGTTCCATACTTCTCATATAAATACATTTCTGTTCATAGTTTCCTTTTTAATCCTTTACATACAAGAGGCCATTCATGAAGTTTAATACCAATTTCCCCACCCTGCTCAATCTCATCAACATGCAGGGGCGGACTGACGACTCATGGGGCTCCCGGGCAATAGGAGATTATGGGGCCCCCATACCAGTGTTTCCCACCTTTCACGTTATATTTTTACAGACTAAGATATAATAATTTATTGACAACAGTAAATATGTTATATTGTGATATTGTACACTGACAAAAACTCCTGCCAAAAATGGGTGTGGCCATGCAACAGAATGTGGGCGTGGTCATGGGTGGGGCAAAATATACATGACCTTAGCAGTGGTGTAAAAGGTCTGCCGGGGAAGTTTGAACTCTGCCATAGTGTTTCCCCCAAAAATACATGTAATCTGACAGCATTTCCCCAAAAATCCATGCAATTTGGCAGAGGTTCCTCCAAAATACAGATAATATGGCAGTCGTTCCCCCAAAATAGACGTTATCTAGCAGTAGCAAGTCCCCCAAATACACATAATTTGGCAGCGGATCACCAAAAATACATGTAGCAGCAGTGGTTCCCCCGAAATACACAGAATCTGGAAGCAGCAGTTCCCCCATTATACACAATCTGGCAGCGGTTCCCCAAAAATACACATAATCTGGCAGCTGTTTCTCAAAATACACTTAATCTGGCAGCAGCAGTTTCCCAAAAATAGTTAATCTGGCAGCAGTTCCCCCAAAATAGGTGCCCCCAGTATAGGTAACCAGGTCAAAAGGTATCCCCAGTGGAAGTATCCAGGTCTATAGGTTTTTCTAGTGCAGGTATCCAGGTCTATAGGTGTCCCCAGTATAAGTAGCCTAATCTACAGGTGTCCCCAGAATAGATAACCAGGTCTATAGATGTCCCCATTTAAGATAGCCAGGTCTATAGATGTCCCCAGTTAAGATAGCCAGGTCTATAGGTGTCCCCAGTATAGGTAGCCAGGTCTACAGGTGTCTCCAGAATAGGTAGCCAGGCCTATAGGTGTCCCCAGTACAGATAGCCAGGTGTATAGGTGCCCCCAGTATAACCAGGTCTATGTCTCCCCAGTATAGCCAGGTCTATAGGTGTCCCCAGTATATACAGCCAGGTCTATAGGTGCCCCCAGTATATACAGCCAGGTCTATAGGTGCCCCCAGTATATGTAGTCAGGTGTATAAGTGCCCCCAGTATATGCAGCCAGGTGTATAGGTGCCCCCAGTATATGCAGCCAGGTGTATAGGTCTCCCCAGTATATGCAGCCAGGTGTATAGGTGCCCCCAGTATATGCAGCCAGGTGTATAGGTGCCCCCAGTATATGCAGCCAGGTGTATAGGTGCCCCCAGTATATGCAGCCAGGTGTATAGGTGCCCCCAGTATATGCAGCCAGGTGTATAGGTGCCCCCAGTATATGCAGCCAGGTGTATAGGTGCCCCCAGTATATGCAGCCAGGTGTATAGGTCTCCCCAGTATATGCAGCCAGGTGTATAGGTGCCCCCAGTATATGCAGCCAGGTGTATATGTGCCCCCAGTATATGCAGCCAGGTGTATAGGTGCCCCCAGTATATGCAGCCAGGTGTATAGGTCTCCCCAGTATAGCCAGACCTGTAAGTGCCCCCAGTATATGCAGCCAGGCTTGTAGTGTCTCCAGGAGGGGAGACAACCAGTGAAGGAGGGCGATTTGCATAGCTGCGGAGAAGGGGGGAAGTTCCCCCCCCCCCTTCTCTCACCTTGGGGCCCCCCTTCCTGGCTCTCCCCTCCGTAATCTGCAAAGTGAAAACAGCTGGAAGCGGCTGACAGCGGGCAGAGACTTACCGCTGTTCAGCCACCGGAGGGATCGCTGATCTGTGTGCCGCTAGTCTGGGCTTCTCAAGCCCAGACTAGCGGCACACAGATCAGTGATCCCTCCAATGGCTGAACAGCGGTAAGTCTCCGCCCGCTGTCAGCCGCTTCCAGCTGTTTGCACTTTGCAGATTACGGAGGGGAGAGCCAGGAAAGGGGGCCCCAAGGTGAGAGAAGGGGGGGGGGAACTTCCCCCCTTCTCCGCTGCTATGCCCATCGCCCTCCTTCACTGGCTGTCTCCCCTCCTGCTCAGGGTTCTCTGGCGGGTGGCGGGCCCCTCCCTGACCACGGGCTCTCGGTCCGTGCCCGAGTGCCCTAATGGTCAGTCCGCCCCTGTCAACATGCATTATTCAATTTAACACTACAACTTTACAAGAAGGCTTCTGTCTTTCCTTCAAGGTCAGTTTCCTCCATTAATTGCAATTTTAGGTGGGATTTTAAGTACCATATTTTTCGGATTATAAAACACTCCAGACTATAAGTATCCAAAGGAGGAGTCCGCACACGCACTTTTTATCAGTACAGATTTATTGCTCCATCACACATGTACAATGTTCATCTGGCTGAGTGGCCGATGGTCATTTCAAAGCCTTTGAGGGGTCCCCTTTGTCAAGGCATAGGCAGAAAAACATATATCTTTTTCTGCCTATGCCTTGACAAAGGGCCGAAACGATGGTCAGCCACTCGGCCAGATGAACATTGTACATGTGTGATGGAGCAATAAATCTGCACTTTTGCTGATAAAAAGTCTGTGTGTGGACTCCTCCTTTGGATACTTGTTGATGCTGCCTAGGAGTCCTGCACCAGCAGTTGTGCTACAAGGTGTGCGGCCCTTTATTTCCTACTCCGGATTATAAGACGCAGGTTTACAGGGCAAAAAGCATTGAATAAAAAAAAAAGAAAAAGAAAACTGCTAGGTGTGTCTATACTTCAGAGAGTCTTATGGACCTTTTCCCCCCCAAACTGTCTCTAAGCTACTCTAGCTAAGCTACACTGACCAGCTACACTACACTAATCCCTGATGCCCTACCAGCTAAGCTACACTACACTACATACTACACTATACTAATACAACACTGTACTGCACTAACACTACACTGGACTAACACTACACTGGACTAACACTACTCTGTACTAACACTACACTTTTACTAACACTACACTAACACTAAATTAGCACTAAACTAACACTTCCATACTGCACATAATCCTGCCACCACGCTCCACTCCCCCTCGCGCCAGTCCTGTGGATGCTGACGTGCTCCTCTTCTCATCTTGGAGTTTACGATATATCAGGACACAGCGGCCACCTGCCGCTACACCCCTTCAGGTCCTCCATATTTGTGATGTACTTCCGCAGTGTAACCCCAGTGGTGCACACATGCACGTGATCACACAGCGTGACAACGGTGAACGTGTGCTGCTAGGGCTACGGTGAGGGAGTATGGCACCCCTGTGCCAAATCTAATCAGAAAATATTAGAGGAATATAAATATTGAGGAGTGACTGTAAAAAATTAATAATATTCATATTACAGATAGCACATACTGTAGATGGAAAAAATCTCCCTCTCAACCTAATCTGCAGAATAGGCTGAATCGAAATGCTCTACCGTCCAATTTCTTGTATTCCCTTACATAGGCTCCAATACAATTTGATAATAATACCTTTGTGGTAATTATCTCTACCTTTACATTTTTTATGTGGCTTTATAAAACCCGAATAATTAGTAAAGAGGAGCTTTTGGGACCATGTGAGAGAAAGGGGCTAGCTCCCTCAAATTTCACACTATACCACTTTGCAACTCAGTCAGTTCCTGCAAATACATGGCTGGCAAGAAACAAAAGGAGACTATGTTGGAACGGCAGTTGGAATGCTAATACATGGATCTTAGCAAACCCCGTGTACTGAGAAAACAGTAAGAAAAGAAAAAAAAATAGAATGTGATAAGTATAAAATATATAAAGTAATCAATGTGGGTTATTATAGAAATGAAAAATCTATAACAAGTACGCCTCTCTGGTTCAACATGAGCCTCTAAGAACTGTATAAACTACAAGATGGATGGTGGTGGTCTAAATATGAAAGAAAATACATGCATCAATTAAACAAAAAGAGAGATCTTAAAAATGTTGTCCTGCTCAAAACAGATAGCAAAAACCCAAATAAATGTTTTAATTGATCTCCACAGCTGAAGCATGCAATGGTAGTGCTAACATTGAAGCCAGAAAAAAATACTTCCTAGCTATTATATATTTCTACTAGAGGCAGTAAGAAGAAAAAATATAGAATATCTTAAAGAGAATGGGTAGAATTAAAAAAAGACTTGACAATTGGAATGGGAAACGGCCTACACAAATGACATCTCAACAGTAATCACATCTTAGAAATGATCAATAAAACTTAAATATCTTCACAGTAATCTTACAATAAGCCAGTTAAAATGTGCAAATAGACACAGGCTTACTTAAAACAATAAAAATAGTGATAGGTATTAAACAGCAAGAGGCGATTTTATCCATATGGCCTGAAACTGCGCAAAACTACTACCGAAAGTCTTGTTAAAAATAAAAGTGTTGTTATTAGATGAGCCATTTATACCAAAAATATTACGTTCCAAAGAATGTTTACTGGAAATAATAAAGGTCTGTAACCTTAATAACATAACAAAATGTTAGTAAAGTAATTGTTCTATTACATGTGGAAATTGATTGTCATTAAGTGGAAAACAAACACAGACACAGAACATTTATATTGCGCTTTTCTCCTGGCGGACTCAAAGCTCCAGAGCTGCAGCCACAAAGACGCGCTCTATAGGCAGTAGTAGTGTTAGGGAGTCTTGCCCAAGGTCTCCTACTGAATAGGTGCTGGCTTACTGAACAGGCAGAGCCGAGATTCGAACCCTGGTCTCCCGTGTCAGAGGCAGGGCCCTTAACCATTACACTATCCAGCCCCTTTTATCCCACTGAATAACTGGGAAACACTTGCAAATAAAGACCTAAAATAACACCAAAATACTTATGAGAACAAAGGCTCTCCAGCTAAATTGAATACATTTTAGAACACATGAATGGAATTCATGGACATTTCAGACAAATAAAGCCTGGTTACCCCTGCCATGTAGTATGAGCGCTTACCTACACAATCTGTTCAAGGTATTCAGAGTCTGTTGGCCCTCATTCTACATGGAGATGGTAAAATTGGTCAATGTTTGGATGTGTACCTCACTGAGTGGTAAACGTGCATGTGTTTAACAAGAAATGTGTGTTATATGAAAACTATGTTTATCCATAATCTTACTGTTTAAATAAAGTTTAATAATGAAGTAAGAGCATATTATTAGAATGTTCTGGAGATCACATATTATAATATAAGAAGGATTGCTTTTGCACTAGGAATCATTGTTTTTTGGCACCCTTTGGCATGATGCTGCAACTGTGCTTCAGCCTACTTATCTAGCATCTGATTAATATTTAAAAGACTTCATAACTTTAAAGTGTACCAGAGATGGGACCCTGCTATAAAATATACATACCTGTGTCTTTCTCCAGCCTGATCGCTCCCACGGCGTCTTCTGCTCGCTCTCTGTTCACCAGCAACTGGCCCCAAAAAATCGGGGCAAGTCGATGCATGCACAGTCCAGCTAGGCACACTCCCATTTCTCACTCCCATCGCCAGGAGCGTTCTGCGCCTGCACAGTACTACTGCACAGACGCAGAATGCTCAAGGTCGGGCAGGTGCTCAAGTTAGGCTGAGGAAAAAGGGCCTGCGATCAGCCATCCCCTCGGCTCTCCTAGGGAATGTCCGCTCCCTGCCAAATAAACTGGACGAACTCCGTCTCCTCAGCGACAAGCTGGCGATCGGTAGCAACACCCCTGTACTCTGCTTCACAGAGACTTGGCTACATGAGGATATTCCAGACAATGCCTTATCCCTCCCGGGTTTCAACCTCATCCAGGCGGACCGTGACCGCTCTATCTCAGGCAAAAGGAAAGGTGGGGGGGGTCTGCTTTTACATCAACTTCTCATGGTGTCCGAACATGTCGCTTCTAACCAGGAAGTGTACCCCGACCTGGAGCTCCTACTTGTAAACTGTAGGCCTGTCTACTCACCCAGAGAGTTCTCATCCTACGTCCTTATGGGGGTCTACATCCCGCCTGATGCAGATATCAAGCTGGCCGAACGGGATCTGATTGACATCATCACACAGTGGGAGACGACCCTACCAGACTCTTTGTTTATTGTAATGGGCGATTTCAACAAAGCCAACCTCCGCTGGGAGCTGCCACGCTTCCATCAACACGTTACCTGCCCCACCAGGAACCACAGCACACTGGATCACTGTTACACGATCCTGAAAGACCCCTACAATGTAATCTCATGGGCTGCAATGGGTTCATCCGACCACAACCTCATCCACCTCATTCCGACCTATAGAAGACATCTGTAAGCAGCAAAACCAGTTCTCAAATCTGCAAAAGTGTGGTCAGACCAGGCAAAAGAACAACTTCGGACCTGTTTCGACAACACAGACTGGAGGGCTCTGGAATCACCTAACCTGGATGAATGGGCTGACACTGTCACTTCCTACATAAGATTCTGTGAGGAAACCTGCATTTTCTCAAAGTCCTTCAGGGTCTATCCGAACAATAAACCCTGGTTCTCCAACAAGTTATGTAAGCTGCGGAAGCAAAAAGAGGCTGCACATAAGTCCGGCTCCATAGAGGACTTCAGGATAGCAAGGAACTACCTCAACAAAGAACTGAGAGTGGCTAAAAGGGAATATGCAGAAAAGATGAGGAAGAACCTAGGCTCAAACCCACGGGCTGTTTGGAGGGGGCTCAAGGTGGCCACAAACTACAAGCCTCCCCCTCTCCATGCAACACCAAGCACTGAGCTAGTTGAGGAACTGAGCAACTTCTTCTGCAGGTTTGAGGACCTGACAGACAGTCAGAGGAACCGCCCCCCCCCCCCCCCCCGCTGCCCTCTTTCCAAGCCCGAGCTCTCCCTCCCCAGTAGTGAGCGAGACGGAGGTTCTGTGTCACCTGTCCTCGCTAAATGCCAGGAAATCCTCGGGACCGGATGGGGTGTCCCCAGCCTGCCTGAAAACCTGTTCACGGCAGCTGGCCCCCATCCTCCTGAGTGATGGCAAGGTACCTGCATGCTTTAAAAAGTCCACCATTATCCCTGTTCCAAAAAAACAAGGAGTCTCAGACCTTAACAATTTTAGACCTGTGGCCCTCACTTCTGTTGTTATGAAAACCTTTGAGAAAGTGATCCTATCCCTCTTTAAGAACTTCACACTGCACTATCTGGATCCGTTCCAATTTACATACAGGACTAATAGGTCCACTGACGATGCTATCAATATATGCCTGGAGTACATCACCGGCCACCTGGACAGCCCGGACTCATATGCCAGGATGCTCCTCCTGGACTTTAGTTCGGCTTTTAACACCATCTGTCCTCGTATACTGCATGACAACCTAGAGGAACTCGGTGTCCACCCTTCCCTCCGCTGCTGGATCACGGACTTCCTTACAGACAGGTCCCAAGTAGTTAAGCTGAGCGACATCTCGTCCAGGCCAAGGATTACCAACACTGGAGCCCCTCAGGGATGTGTCCTGTCACCCTTCCTGTTCTCGCTCTATGCCAACAACTGTACCTCTAAGGATAACTCTGTTAAGGTCATCAAATTTGCTGACGATACCACCATTGTTGGCCTCGTAAGCAAGGGCGATGAACAGGCCTACCGAGACGAGGTGGATAGAATCTGCCACTGATGCAGAGCGAACAAGTTGGTGCTCAATACCACCAAAACTGTGGAGATGGTCATTGACTTCAGAAGGCAGAGGACGACCCCGCGCCCAATTCTCATTGACGGGGCTGAAGTTGAAATAGTTTCCAGCGTTCGACTCCTGGGCACAACTATATCTGATGACCTGAGCTGGAAGAAAAACACCATCAAACCCAAAAGAAGGCCCAGCAGAGGCTCTTCTTCCTGCGACAACTAAAGAGGTTTGGTATGGTCCAAGAACTCCTTAAATCGTTCTACTCCGCCACCATAGAGTCTGTCCTCTGCACCTCGACACTCGTATGGTACGCTGATGCCACCGCCAGCGACAGATACAAAATTCAGAGGGTCATCAGATCAGCTGAGAAAATAATTGGGAAACCCCTCCCCCCTCTGGAGCTCATCCACAACTCTAGGTTGTGCTCTAGAGCAGCAAAGATTGCCAATGACCCATCACACCCAGGTCATCGCTTCTTCTGACGGCTCCCATCGGGTCGGAGGTTTTGGGCCATCCCCACCAAGACATCAAGGCACAGAGACACTTTCTTCCCCGCAGCGGTGAGGCTATTGAACTCCCTAGAAATCCCATGGTGCCCCCCCTCACACTTGTACTTAGCCGCTACCACCCATGGCCCAAGAGTGTTTACGGTACTGGGATCATTCTGAGTATGTTGTGTTGTCCTTGCTGTGATACTGCCCCACGGTTTTTCCTTGCATTGTATATTTCTGCTGTAACTTAATGTTGTGCACTGTTTTTCTTTGTATGTTATGTCTGTTTTTGTGAGCTGCCCTGTGATGCTAAAACCAATTCCGGGCATGACCCAGTCATGCTTGGTGAAATAAACGATTCTGATTCTGATTCTGAAGGTAATGTGAACACAGCCTGGCTGTAGGACTTTCATGGGCCAATTGTGGAAAATTGGAGAGCGAGAAGAGGACGCTGTGGGAGCCGGAGGGGACTGGAAGAGGCCCCAGATATATATATTTTATGACAGGGCCTCATCTCAGGTTCCCTTTAAACTATTAAATCTTGATAACAGTGTGTGTTAGCTAGACTAGTGACTAAAAGGCCCATACACACGGGCTGACTGATGCCCTCAGGCAACATCGCTGGGCCGGACTCTACACATGCATGACAGCTGTACAGCTGACAACAGTGGTGTCACTAGGGAGTTTGATCCGGGGCACCACCCCTGAACCTGTTGCCATGGTGCTCCGGATCCAAGGTCCAGACCTCAGATTGCGGCGACTCCATCCGCCCCCCTGCCCGCCGCTCGTCTCGTCCTCCCGCACATCTACAAGCAGTGGCTTCCCTATACCTTGATTCCAGTGTTTAGTGCACAGCCACAGACTTCAGACCTCTCTCTCACTCCTGTTGTTCCCCTAGTGACCGGCTTCTGCTAATGACGCTGACAGGGGCGTAACTAGACATCACTGGGCCCCCCTGCGAAACCTTGGATGGGGCCCCCTGCGAAACTTTGGATGGGGCCTCACACCCCCCTCGCTTTCTGCACAGGAAAACTGAGGACCAATGTGTTTTCCCCATGCAGATAAAAACTTAGACTTAAAGGAAATGTCAGGCAATCTATGCTACCCCCAGATCTACTTACCCGGGGCTTCCTCCAGCCCCTTGCAGCTGACAAGTCCTTCGTTGCAGCTCTGCTCCCAGTACATACATACACACACAGCCGTATTATTTTACTACATGAGAGCACATGCTATATGGAGGAACAACAATGACATGCTGAACATAATATATAATATTCATTGAAACTTTGGCAAAACATTCAGAATATCACTGATTGATACTGTTATTAGGGGATCTCGGACTCCATGTGAGACAAAAAGCTCTCAATGAGGCAGCTACAGTCAGACATCAATCTCCATTCCATTGTGTTGTAAAAGTGTTCAGAGGCCATAAAGTCATTAGCTCGTCTGATAAGAATCTAGGAATCCTTTTGCTGAAAAGGGAAAGTGGTACAACCTTACAAACAAAGGAGTCACATTTTGAAAAAAAGTTGTAATCTAGTCATCAGAACTTTGCAGCAGTGAGAGCCAGAAGTTTTTTACGAACCCAAGGGAGCAGGGACAGTGTACAAATTCCTGAGTGTGTATGAGTCCTTATCTGTGTGCTGGACACATGCAGTCAATATAACAATGGTGTGAGAGCAGAATACTTTTTTTTCTCCATGCCCTTAGCTGTCAGTCTCTCAAACTTTTCCCCCCACGGGCCCCCTGTGGCTTCTGGGCCCCCCTGTGTAGGCATCCCTTGCAGGGTCTATTGTTACGCCCCTGGACGCTGATCGTGTATACATTTTTAAATCTCCTTTTTTTTTAACTCAAAGCTTTTAACCTCTTCCATGCCATTTTTATTAAATGATGTGCGCTGCAGCACCACACTCTTTTGTGCCTCCCCCGCATAATACAGAGCAGCAGGGAGTGCTTCATATTTACCTGCTTCAGATGCAGGCTTTGCTCTCCCCCTGCAGGATCGGCGCTCCTTTGATACCAACAAGCAGTGCTGTAATGCGGACATCCTCCTCTGAGTCCTGATCACAATTTGATATGTGATCAGGACCGAAAGGGGAAATTATTATTATTACTGATTTATAAAGCGGCAACATTATAGAGCAGATCTCTTCTTCCAATACCGAGGGGCTCTGTAACAATGACATTCACCTTCTGATCCTGATCACATGTCATATCATGTGATCGGGATCCAGAGGAGGATGTCAGCATTACAGTACCGCTCGGTGATAGAAAAGGAGAGATGATCCTGCAAGGTGAGAGAGAAGCATTAGGCAAATATGAAGTGCTCATTGACACTCTGCATTAGACTGCTTTAGGCAGCCCGAGTTCAACCAGCTTAGGCAGCCCTGCCCATAGTTAATTCCGGCAGGGCAGTTCAAAGGTTAATTATGATTTTTTAAAAAGTCTACCTTTACCTTGTGACTTTTCAGCGATGTCATCCGTGTCACCAGTCCCCATCTTCTCTTCTGCCTACATCTGGATGCCTGGTGACTTACTCAGAGTCCAGCTGCCTGCACTGACAAGTGGTTACCCCAGCGACACTTAGCAAGGGAAAGTTGTCCCTGCTCTGCCTAACTAAAACCATGTCTGTGCCAATTAACTCCTCTCTGTCAGACTCTAGGAGGGTCAAGGTGTCCGCACTCTTCCCCCGCTTCATCACTGTGGTGACCATATGAAATGCTGTCACTGCAAGAAGGAGAAACTAAAAGACACTTAAGTCTGAAATGTCGGCATTAGGCGATGGGGACTGATACTGTGCTGCAACAGGTAATTAGAATTGACTTATGCAAACTAAAAAGCTTTGCAACTGAAAAATTTATAGGCATTAACAAAATGAAACATGCGAAAAAGCACTTGCTTAACTGCCCGACGGAACTGGAGATTATACCTAATGATCTGAACTGACCTGTATTCCATTGCTATAACAATGTTACAGTTAGATACAAATCCATGCCCCCCGGACAATATTAAATAAATGAGAATTTACCTTCAGGCGCACCTATGCAATGCAAATGTCCTCCAGGCATTCGCACTCTCTTCTCTCAACCCTGTCACAGCGGTTTAGAAAACTAATTCTATTTATCCAGTATTTGGCTAAAGCTAATGAACCAATGATAAACAGCTCAGCACTTTACTTTCTATGAATAATGAATATTAATACGCTTGTCACAAACAGACACGTAATGGTAGTTATTCTTTAATGGCTCTTCATGTGAAAGAACAGCAAGAGTACAAAAAAGAAACATGAATGTATTTTTTTTTTTACCAGTTTGGAACATTTGTGTATTTAAAGTGCATATCTGGGCAGATGTTTTCTAGTTCTATGTAGGTAGACATTTTCACCGGCGCTTCTTGCCACTGCCAGCAATTTGTTGAAAACAAATATTTCATCCATTCCGATTACTTCTCTTTCAACAAATATACATAGATTTAAATGGAAGAGATCATATTTCATGCTGGACACACACATAGATTTTTATCTTCTCAAACTATTGTTGTAAAACCAAAATAGAATCTAAACCAATTGTTGCAGAGCCCCCTTGTTCATGTCAAGCACAGGGAAGGTAGGAATATCTTCCATGCATGCAGAGGTAGCAGTAGGTCCTGTGGTTGGCTTAGGGAGGTATCTGGAAGCCCCTTTAATAAGAAGGGGATCACAGATGTTAACCCTCTCCCAGGGTTCCCAAGGGTATAATGTTTCACTCGCTAACTATTTAGAACAAAAGATTAATAGTTAAATGTTAACTGAAATAGTCAACTATAAAATATATTTATCAAAATAATAATTACAAATCTTTTTTTTTTCTGTAGCCTTCTTTTTTCATCTGTATGGTGAAGTCAGACAGTCTATGAATGGTCTTGTTAACTGATTTGTTAACAGTATTTTGCAATGCCCAGTTTAGCTAAAATAAGTGTATATCTATTCAGAGGGGATGATGACATGTCTTGGAGTCAACATCTGTAATCAAGAGGAGTGGAGAGTGATAGTGTTCAGCTATGTTTATGTCTCTGAGATCCATTTAGAAGTGCAGACAAAGAGGAGCTATTAGCCTGATTGGCAAGAGGTATGGAGAGTGTTAAAAGGTGATCAGTTGTGTTGCAGAGAGAGCTGCAGGGAGCATGGAGCTAATAGTTTAAAGAGTAACTGTCAGGCTAAAAAAGCTAATTTAAACCTCTATTCTCCTGTGTTAAACAGTTTAGACGGAAGCCAAAAAGGCATTAGTGAAGATAAAAATCTCTCTTACATTTGATGTGTGCTTATCAGCAAAGCTGTTATTCCCAAGCAGACGCAAGCCGCATACCATACTGCAAAACATTCTGGGGCTCTCCCCTCGGCTGCTAATGAGAAGTTACAGGGTCAAGTAACAATAGCATGTAACTCAGTCCAGCGCACAGCACTGATAAATCTCCCTGCAGAGTACACTGCAGGAGTCTACTATTGTTCCTAGCCACATGGCTAATTAATATTCACTGCACACTAGTGTTATTCAGTACGAGCTTTTCTGTGATCAGGAAGCAGGCAGGACATGACGACACATTTGGCTTCATAGGAGACAGACAAACATGGAACCTGCCATAAGCTGTCAGGAGCATCATTCTCTGCAAATACTATATAAAACTTCTGTGAAATCCAAACGTGGACAGTGAAATGCATATGTAATGTAAGTACAGCCTATATTTAGCTACTGATATATGTGTTTATTTTCTTTGAGACCTTATACCTAACAGCTCCTCTTTAAGGATGCGCTGAGCTGGCACCAGGTGTCTTGCCAAAAGCTTACTACTGGTATGGTTAAGTTTTGTTATTCGCCCAGGACTGACACTTGTAGTTCATCTGCTGTGCTGAAGAGAATGTGGATTTTGGAGACTTGTACGTTTGTTATTGTTGTTCTTGACTCAGTGCTCTTTTAGCAGAGCTGAAGAGAATGGGAACTTTACGTGTACTTTTGGAACTTGCCAAAAGAGAGTGTAAATACCTCTACAACCCACCCGTTTCTGCAACAGTTCATGACCAGGTCAGCAAGGCCCAAAATGAATGAGGAAAGGAAGGTCTGCACTTGTCCACGATTCCAAAACTTCATTTCAGAACATATCCAATAAAACTGGCACAGAAATAAGCATCACATCGCTAACATGTTTCGAGCTACACTAGCTCTTAATCATAGCTATGCTAATATCTGTGCCAATTTTATTGGATATGTCCTGAAATTAAGTTTTGGAATTGTGGATAAGTGCAGACCTTCCTTTCCTCATACTTTTGGAACTTGTTATAAGGTCGTTGTTGATCATCAGTTGTTAAAATCAGTGATGACTGTCGTGTTGTGTAACCATTTTCTGGCCAGTTTTTTGTGTAGTCTTTACTCGCCCAATAAACGTCCTGTCTGTCAGATTCATCTACATCTGACACTTTGTGCCTTCTCTGCTAGTCCTGATAATTCTGAACTGTCACATATATACTCCTGGTTTCTCTTCGGTTTCTTTCTTTCTTCTTCTCTTTATTTGTATGTTGTGTGTTCACCATATTTTGATATTCTTATATCATTTTCTTTTTAACTGTAAAATTCTCTTTAATTTTTACATTTTTTCTTTTTCTTTATGTCTGGCTTCTTTTTTCTAAATACTTAATTGCAGAACCACTAGCTGCATGACCATCCCTACCGCAGCACCTCTGCATTTCATCTGACACCACCAGATTACCATCCCTGTAGAAAATGGGGTCCTGGCAGAAGCACTTTTAATCTCCATCTGGGGCTTCCACATTTCTCCATCAACTGGAGTGATAAGAGGTCTCCCTGAGGAGGATTCCTACTGCACTTTGTGGGTAAAGATGCATCCCCGAGTGTATAAAATCAGATTAAAAACAAGATAAAATCGAAAAAAATGAGGCCGCTTACCTCAATGACAAAATCTTTGAATAAACAAAGAAATATTTATTTAGCACAGGCAACACGTTTCACGGGTCTAAGCCCGCTTCCTCAGGCCAATAACAGTGCCAATCAGAAAAGGGAGCCTCCTTTTGCTTATCGGTTAATCTGGAGGCTCCCTTTGCTGATCGGCTATTTGCAATTGGCACTGTTATTGGCCTGAGGAAGCGAGCTTAGACCCGTGAAACGCGTTGTCTGCGCTAAATAAATATTTCTTTGTTTATACAAAAATCTCGTCATTGAGGTAAGCCACCTCATTTTTTTCGATTTGATCTTGTTTTTTTAATCCAATTTTATTGATATGGGGTGCCTCTTTACCCAAATTGAGCTTTACATACCCCCAACACACATGGTTGGAGGGGTCTAGACAGACTACACATGGTTAAAACCATAGCGATACTCTGTCACTTTTACCAAGGAGAGAGCGATCACACCCAGGTCCGACTGGACCACCCCGAGTGGAATTGGGTTTGTTGTCTCCACCTGCTTCTTATGGTTGGTTGCCCCTCTGCAACCCGCCTTTGTGAGTAGTACAATAACCTGTTAATATCCCGTATATGCAAACATATTGCGCTATTGGGCTCCCGTTTTTTTGTCTCCTGTGTCTTTTTTCCTCTAGGGTGCTTAGACCCTCCTACTGGTCAAATCACAGCACAAATGGCAAGATTGAATGCCTGGGCTCCCTATTCTTTGCTATTGCAGATATGTGAGAAATCTCTGCAAAAACATTTTTTAATTTCCCACTATTCTATGCACTGACCAATAGGACTCCTTTCTGTCCTTCCACGTCTTGGACCATGGTGGCTTTTACTGCTCCCTCCTCAGCCATTTTGACCCTCCTACATGAGGAACAAGGAGTTAAAGAAGCTTAGCTACTGAGTGGGCAGATTCTATTTCCATTTTTAATTTTATTAAAAACATTGTAAAAAAAGGGGTGATAAGTGATACACAGTGCTGAAGATAGTGCTATAAAAAGCAATATAAATTGCTCAGTGTGTCACTGATTGGTTTACCATGCCAGGTGAGTCTGATATCAAATAGGCCTGCCTTGGGAACATTAAATTAGCAATTGAATTAGCCATTAACTTTTGTGAGAAGCCAGGTTATAACAGACTTCCATGAAGTGAATTTTTTATTTTCTGTAATTCCAACAGGCCCCAAATATGGGACTGTCACATGCATAGACAACATAATGCTAAGGTGGCCATATCAACTTGGGGCCGAGCAAGTCGATAAGACATGCTGCAGTAGCGGCGAGCGATATCGGGATGAGTGATGAAGGCATCTAAACTCTCAGCACTGCCCCCCCCTAAGGTCAAATGTGCCCTCCTGGTGCCCGCTGTACTATGCTTTACTTGTCCCTGTTCACCACTTGCTCTGAGCTCCTTCCTCCATCCATACATGCACCCAACGTGGTTGCTAGCATGTGTGACATCACACACTCCCACGTAAGCCAGCAAGCACGTGTGGCATGTGCATGGACAGAGGACGGAGCCCGGAGCCAGCAGCGGACACAGACAGGCAAAGTACAGTGAACAGGGCACTGGGGAGGGCACATGTGAAATTAGGGGGAACAGTGTCGTGCTGGCAAGGCGGCGGACTTGGCATCACACAAGGCCGATTCCTGATCAATTATAGCATTAAATTGATTGGGAAACGGCCTGCAGTGTATAATCAGCTGACACATCTCTCTCTAATCAGATTCGATTAGAGAGAAATTTGTCTCTTGGTTGAATCTGCCCATCATTGCCAGATGTATGGCTACCTTTTTAGAGTTTTTTTTACTACAGTAGTAAAGCAAACGTTAAAGAGGAAGATTACATTAGTAAATTGAGGGTCAATATGTTACTCCAAAATCCTTTACTAAGTTCTTCAGGACATTGGTGCTAGAACAGAACTCAAGTCCTTGGTTTGTGCTGACATCAAGATCTACAAATTCTTCACTCCCAAGGGTGCTCATATCCCCATATTCTTCAACTCCTGCAGAGTTTTAAAAATGCAAGACGGGAAGACACCGCGAACTTTGTCTTCTTCAGTTCTTTTCCATAACAAGCTTAGTAAACTATAATCTTGTCATACATCAGCTGATTGGCAATGATGATAATATCTAGCATTTACAGAGCATAACTTCAATAACTTTGAATATCTTTCCAAATACCTAATAATTATGGATGAAATCAAGGGGGTGCTTACTTAACTTTAAACTTCTCACTGCTTTTTAATTAGTGATACGCTCCCGGTTAATTGAATCTTATTTTCATATAATTATAGGTAAGAAATTTACAGATGTCATGTAATGAGGTAGACATTTCAACTTTTTCATATATTCTTACAAAAACATGTTATAATTCATATGCTGTAAGTGGTGGCTCAGTTTCACAATTGAGACCAGGAGGTTATTTTGGAGATCTAACTTCATGTAAAATTACATCTCCGATATGCAGCTTTTTGGAACTATTTAAATGTCTCCTTTCTATGCTTTGTTAAATGAAATACCAACACCTGTGCTAGGAAGCAGGGTAGCAATTTAAGCTGCTGTGTTATTTTGTCTTCAGATTCCTCCCTCATTCAGAAAAGATACAGTGATTCATTAAAGCTGAATTAAAAGGGGCTTAACTAACAGCTACAGTAATTATGCCATGTGCAAGAAATGAACAATTATATCAGCAGGAGATCACTACCGACACTTTATCTCTGCTAGAAGTTCATGTCAGGTCAAGACTAGGGGTGATCAATGAGATGCAACTAGTTTGTCATTGCATTCAGACGTCATGTAAATATTATGCAGCTTGAATTTGGATCAATAAAAATTGACAAGAAGTTATTTTGATTGGTCCAATTTCAAGCTGTATTAAATTTGAATGCAAGGAGAAATTATGTTCATTTAATTGATCATCCTTGGGTAAGACACAAAGAGGAATTATCCAAATATAATAGTGGGTGTGGCAAGACTGCAGTCTCCAGATACACGAGTCTCTGCAGAGTCCTTCAGGATGTATCAAGGGACCTTGGGGGACACAGAAGCGTTCGGTGGTGATAGGCAGGCGGAGAGAGGGAGGGACCTGGGGAAAAAAAACAGCACATTTATTTAAAAATAAATAAGAAAAATATGTATATAAAAATAAACAGCTGGGGAGCGATCAGACCCCACCAACAGAGAGCTCTATTGGTGGGGAGTAGAGGAGGGGGGGTTTACTTGTGTGCTGAGTTGTGCGGTCCTGCTGTGAGCCCTTAAAGCTGCAGTGGCCCAATTGAAGAAAAATGGCCTGGTCTTTAGGGGGTTTAATACCGCGGTCCTCAAGTGGTTAGGCACGCACCTATTGTTATAAACTGTTCTTATCACCTTGCTTCGACACCATCGTCTCACAGACTGTGAGACCACTTGACTCTCCACACAGCAAACAGGAAATAGACTTTCTCAGGCTTCTCCAATGTTTACGTTATTTATTCAGGAAACAGGAATACAGATAGATACATTCATCTCCTGGCCAAGCAGACTTCCATGTTGCGTTACAGCTGCTTGAGTATCTTCCTACTGAAGATACCCAGGTCTTCTTGTATCTACTCTATGTTACAGCTAGACTACCTATGTACAGCATACATTATATCAGATTACAGAAAGGAATAACATGCTTAGCGGTCCAAGTCGGCCTTGCGAGCTAGTGCAGAAGGAAGAAGCAGAAGTGAGTTCCCCATCGCTCGCTCCAGATTTAATACCGACTAGGAAAGAGTTAAATATGACATCATCTTCGCCACCCCCTATATCAGTCTATTGGTGGACCCTCTCGTGGTGTCATCATACCCGCCTACTCGATTAATAATCAATGAGGCACTTGGCCTATATGCAGGACCGTGGATGTTTAGTAAACATGGCCAATGTTTTCTGTTCCTGTTGAGGTCAGAGTGGCCGATGGCCTTCTGTTAGGAACATGTTCTCAGTATCTGCGTGTATCTTCTGCTACACGCAGACCCTGAGATGCCTCTGCCTGCATCACCAAACCTCTAACTATTTTAAAGGCATACACTGCGGACAAGCCTTTTACATAAAACTCAGGCCAAGTAACTGAGGCCTACTTAAATTATAACAATCCCCCCTAAAACGGCTTGACCCGCAGATCCCAGCGTCTGAACCTCCCAGTACCTGGTTTCTTTCTTGTATGTTTCACTTTTCGATGTTCGTGCTCACACAACTTCTCTGCTCTAGGCGGTTACCCCTGGAAGAGAGAGAGCAACACCTCTTGGTCTTCCTGTAACCAGGCTCTCTGGGGAGGCCCTACTTCTAAGTCCCTCAATACCACATGCTCAGCATTTGCGTCACTTGCGTATCACTCACAAACTTGCATGACCACAGAAAAGTGAAACTCGTTTGTTTGTTACTCGATGGAGCAGTGCCAGGTGCCTTCTAAAAGAGCGCCTTTATACAATCAGCTCCATCACAGGTACTACTAAACCTATACCCGTAACCCTGTAGATCCCTTAATTTAAACTATTGGTTCAGTAGATTGTTTATGAGGCACCAATCTCTGGACCAGGTTAATTTATTTTACGTAATTTTAACCCGCAACCTCACCTGGACAATGATGCCTAAAGTTGTCATCCCCATCCAGATGACCAGTGGGTGTAGAAAGAACTTTGGAACTGCAGATGCCCCGTCCGAGTGTCCCTGGAACATCACCGGAACCTTTGTCCACCAGGGCAGACTGGAACTCAGCTTCTTATTTTTGTGTTCTACCTCGTTAAGATCACCTGTATCATGGTGAAATCTTACCTCTAACTTAGTGTACTGTTTGTTTAACCTTTGTAACCAAATGTGGTCATCTTGGATCAAACCCTGTTCCCCTTTGTCCCATGTCGGGTTCTCTTTCAGGACGGGAACTACCCGTGAAACTTTGACCTTTAGAGTTCTCTTAACAATTTGAGAAACAACGTCATCAAACCTGGATGACAGGATCCATATGGGATCTCCACTCACACAATATGTTCCCCTTGGAAACTCCCCCTTATCGGAACAATTATGAGAATATACCTTGAATGTATCATTAGACCTTATGTTAAAAAACCAAGCCTTTCCTTCAGCCACCGGAACTATCGGTTGGGCTTCAGGGTGGATCTTTTGAATGGTATCCTCGCATTCTGCGTTCTTGAGCCTGCAGGCTTCTTCACTAAATTTGACTTGCCCCAGCCAACGCAGGTACTTCTGCAAGAATTGCCCGCATGAGGACAACTCTACTTGCTTCACCTCCCCGTCTAGCACCAAAAAAGGTTGACCTCTCAGGTCCTGGTGTAAGACACGGGTTGAGGTGGGAACTAAGGAAGTAGCGGTGCCTAAAGGAATGTTGCACCGTTTCCATTTGTTCACCCAAACATCTCGAAGCTGCCATGCAAAAGATCCTTCTCCAGAAAAATTAATATACCTCCCCTTGTCCAATCTCTCGCTGACAAAATATGTCCCCAGCTGTCCTGATTGGACCTCTTCCCCCCTTATGTCCTGAGGCACAATATGTACCTGAGGTCGGGAAGACTGTACTCTCTGCAATCTTTCGATTAAGAGTACCTCATCACTTACCCAACTATCATGAGGATAAGCTGCTGCATATGGACTGTGTAATATCGTCCCCTGTTGTGACCCGTGTGGTGTGAATGGGGTTCCCTGTGTGGGCTTTCCCTCCCCCGGGACCGCTCTCCCCACCCTCTTTGTCACCTGGAAATGTGGCTTGATCTCGATTTTTACTTCTTGTTTCGAGAACCACCCACCCTTGGCTTTCCAGCCTTTACGTGTGTATAGTTGTTTCAGAGGCACTCTCTGTTGGTAGCTCCAGAGTGTGATGTTGTCCCCTGCGTCTCTCTGGTAAGAGAATTGACGCCTCCTGCTCGTTCCTCTCCAATCTGGACCCATCTCACTCTGCATAACCAAGACAAGGTACCCCTGAATCACACACTCCACCTTTTGCATGTACCCATTGTACTGCAATGTACCTTTTAACAAACCTTTGGATCGGTGCATCGATTCTGGGAGTGTGGCATTCAATAGCAGATTTACACTGCCATTAAATTCCCACTGCCCGCACACTTGACCCTTCAGACCTTTCACCCACCTTGTGCCATGAAATTTGCTTTCTCCTGGCACAAGTGCTCTTTTCCTCCGTCCCTGCATGGTCCGTCTGTGCCAAGCGGAGGGAGGTGTGAAAGGATTAGTACCTTTGTCACCAAACATTAACATGCTTGGGCCTTGCATTCTCATTAACCCCTTATTATACATGAGAATGTCCTCTCTTCGTTCTCCTAGGACGAAATGGCAACCTAGGATCACCATCAGCACGGTACTCCTCATTATAAAAGCACCACCTTGGGAAAGAAAAACATTAGCAATTTGCACTATGCTTTGCTCAGACAGTTTTTTTAGTCTCTTTCCGATCTCCGAAATCTCGTGTTTTAGTCTCTTTCCGATTTCAGGAATCTCGTGTTTTAGTCTCTTTCCAATTTCAGGAATCTCGTGTTCCTCCAAGCTTAGATTAGCATCTGGAACCTTTCGCTTATCCGACTGACATCTCCATCTTTGCTGCCAGCACTGCAGCTGTCTCAATTCCATATTGCCAAACACCTGAAATCGAAATACAAACAAATCAATTCTTATTAATGATTTGGGATTCGCCCTGCGGCTTGTACTCTTTACACTTTAAATTGATCAATATATACCGTAATTGATCTCGTTGCTTTATGGTTCTCTTGAACTCTGTTTACTCTTATTGGTAGATTGGAGTTAAACTTCACCCCCCCTACCTCAGTACTATCCTCAGTACTTACCTGTTTACAATATGCTCCCGCGGACTTCACCTATGGAAGCTCGCTTCACCTTTGGAAGCTCTCACCCCATTGCAGCTCACTCCACATCCCCCCTTATCTGTCCATGCGCGGCCGTCGCATGCACAGATTACGGATGCCACACCTGATGCTGCTTTGCAGGTGAGCCTGCAATGCTCTTACTCATTATCGCATTTACTTATCTAGAACTTCATCGCGATACCAGCTCTGCTAGAAGTTCTGTGTGTTGTACCCTCTGATCCATGTTTGCCGTGCCACTACCCCCAGACTTCACAAAAAAAACGGCTGCCTCCCTGTAGGAAGGAGCACTTTACACTTAAACTACACAGGGTGCAGGGCTAAGCATACCAGCGTCACATGCCTGTATGCAGATTCCTGAATGCCCACATGGAAGGTAGTCACATGGCAAACAGCGTACTGATACACTGTCACTCTGTAAACGGCAATTTTATCATCTGTATAATTGCCCCATGAACTGTTTTCAGTCCTTGTTCTTTGTGCTACGATTGATAGGAGCTGGAAAAAACATATTTGACCAATCAGTGGACGAAAAAAAACGTACACAAAAACAGCTCCAGCCCAGCATAGACCTCTCAGTCCAGCTCTGGCCCTGTTCACGACAAAACCGGAAAAAACGTTACCGCTCTGCAGAAGCGGCGACGGAAACCCGAATTGGTCAACTCCCTTTTTTCCAACTCCGGCACCCCCCTGATGCACTGTCCCCCCCTATACTCTATTGGGAACTCATGCTGCACCACCCATTAAGGTGCCCCACTTACAGGAATAATCCCATAAGCAACCCAGTACAGACCCTTTCCTGATCTGCACTGCTACGTGTGTCCCTGCACCTAGCTGGGAAACACTTCCTATTCTGGCATTCCTGTCCATGGACCCAGGGAAAAGCTCTGGGGAAATACTTTGAGAACCGAGACACACAGGAGAATGTCTCTGTATTTCTACCCCCCTTCCTTTCAGCTGCTCTGCCCAGAGCCGCGAGCACAGCCTGACGTGACGTGGATCCCCCAGCCCCTCCTCCCCCCCTGCCATGACGTGTGGGGGCCATGACTCTCGGGGGCAGGCTCTCTCCACTGCCGCCATTTTGAGTCCTGGACTGCCAGCTAAGATGGCTGCTCCCATAACAGCCTCTCGTTCCTATACCTTAGGAAAGAAAACAAACTCAAATAGAACATACATTTTTTTTATGCATAGTTACACACAGCATCTATCCACAGTGCACAAAAATCAGCCTCAGCATTCCTTCACGTCTCAGCTGTAATCCGTACTGCCATCAGACATACGGATCCCCAGAGACGTAGGAATCTTTCTCACTCTATCACAGACATAACTAAGAACCGCCCGAGCGAGCTATACGACTCCAAACCACTGTAACTGTTTTAACTGTTAACATCTCAGCTCGAACTTCAACACAATACAGACATTGAAAAAACATGTTAGCAGCAGCACCGACTGGAAATGCGAGAAACGTGCAGAACATCTCACAAACAGAAAGACACTCGCTTTCCTCCTCTCTCCCTCTATCCCCTCTCTCCACAACTCATCTGCAGCTTATCTCAGCCATAACTCAGAACTATTACAGCGCTATTACTGAGACGAACAACAGACGAGCTGGCTGAACAACATAACAGATGCAGATATTTACAGGCATGTTAGCAACTCTGACTGGAAACGCGCGGAGGAAAGACAAACAAAAACCTCACCCATTATCTCAGCTGTCCCTCTGCGAACTTCCACAGCTACCCAGAGACAAGGGCTGTCCACCCAGCTCCCCGAGAAAAACGTACTTCTAAGTTTTACAACTGTTCTCTCCTGTCTACTCTGCTACCTCTCCCCCCTGTCCACCACTAACACTGTTGGTTTCCCTCTGCCGCGGGGGACCCCCTCCCCCCCTTATCTATCATCCTGCCCAGTCTCTGGACAGGGAGAGAAAAACAAAACAAAACCCAGAGAGAGAGAAAACAAAACATCTGCCACACAGGAACATCGAATCCTAAGAAACAATCAAAGCGCATAAACTCTGAAAACACGTTCTGTATTTACATCGGAGCTGCACCTCTCCTCACCCCTTCCTTCACGCACAGGAGAGATGAGAAGCCCGCAGCCTCCACTCTGCAATTAACACAGAATGTACACATTAACACAGATAACGCCATATAACAACGTAAAACATACTTGCCTGAGCAGAAGACTGTGTAAGCCTGCGAATTCGACCAGCTTTTGGCAACTTTCCACGACACTGAGTGGATCTCTGGAACTACTGAGCGTCAGCTCTGTGTACCCACACTGGCTCAGCGGATCAATCTCCAGCGGCAGCTGCCAGCCGGCCTCGGAGCCTTCCAGTCACCTGTGATCCGGTTTAGGCTGTGACTGATGTGCACTGTCAGTCAAAGTTTAACATCCACGAGTGTCGCCGCTGGTTCCCCCGAATTGCAGCCCGTGCCCGTGTGTGCTCGGCTCCCACACACTGCTCACACCAGCTTATCAGTCTCAGCTTGATAAGCTTTACAGTCCGTGTCCGTCTATTCCGCTTGTTTTGCTGTGGAATATCTTGAAACCATTTTCCTTCGGCCCCGGCCCCGTCTGCCTGTTTTGCTAGGCAGGGAAGGATTTCAGGCACCACTGTTATAAACTGTTCTTATCACCTTGCTTCGACACCATCGTCTCACAGACTGTGAGACCACTTGACTCTCCACACAGCAAACAGGAAATAGACTTTATCAGGCTTCTCCAATGTTTACGTTATTTATTCAGGAAACAGGAATACAGATAGATACATTCATCTCCTGGCCAAGCAGACTTCCATGTTGCGTTACAGCTGCTTGAGTATCTTCCTACTGAAGATACCCAGGTCTTCTTGTATCTACTCTATGTTACAGCTAGACTACCTATGTACAGCATACATTATATCAGATTACAGAAAGGAATAACATGCTTAGCGGTCCAAGTCGGCCTTGCGAGCTAGTGCAGAAGGAAGAAGCAGAAGTGAGTTCCCCATCGCTCGCTCCAGATTTAATACCGACTAGGAAAGAGTTAAATATGACATCATCTTCGCCACCCCCTATATCAGTCTATTGGTGGACCCACTCGTGGTGTCATCATACCCGCCTACTCGATTAATAATCAATGAGGCACTTGGCCTATATGCAGGACCGTGGATGTTTAGTAAACATGGTCAATGTTTTCTGTTCCTGTTGAGGTCAGAGTGGCCGATGGCCTTCTGTTAGGAACATGTTCTCAGTATCTGCGTGTATCTTCTGCTACACGCAGACCCTGAGATGCCTCTGCCTGCATCACCAAACCTCTATCTATTTTAAAGGCATACACTGCGGACATGCCTTTTACATAAAACTCAGGCCAAGTAACTGAGGCCTACTTAAATTATAACACCTATCAGCTGATGGCATGTGCATTTGCACACATGACTCAAATTGTATTAGTGACAAAAAGGTCTGAATAAACCTTCTGTGGAGACTTCTCGGATACTAAGTGATTATCAGTTACTCCCATGACCTGTGTTTCTAGTTTACTCATGCCAACTTGGCATTCAGCTGACTTCATCTCTGCCTGCTGGAGCTACTTACTGTTGACTTGGACTTGTTTGACCAGCTCTTGCTGATTCTGATCTATGCTGCTGCTGACTCAAATTGCCAATGACCCTGATAGATCAATCCTAGTTCTGATCCTCATGCTTAAAGGAGGATTACACTCAAAATTACATGTTTTGCCCAAATGCATTAAATTCAGTAAACAATTAATATGACGCTATAAGGCAGGGGACACACATGACTGTTTTAGTGTATGTTTTCTGTACAGAAAAACTGAGAACGCATGTTAATCAATATGCTATAGTACAGCAAACAGAGGAGTCAAAAGGATAAAAATTTACTAAAAGTCTTAAAATTGCTTAGGAGGCAGTGGTGGACTTACCTCCTTGAAGCAGGTACATAGACTGTCAGATTCAAAAAAGACACATTTATTGACATACTCCAAATACAATGTTGCAACGCGTTTCACGAGCGTGATCCTGCTTCATCATGCAATAAAAATGGGGAGTATATAACAGCATAGGGTCTGGGTTACACCAAGAGCCTCTGACATATAACCTGGTGTAACCAAGACCCTATGCTGTTATATACTTCCTATTTTATTGCATGATGAAGCAGGATAACACCTGTGAAAGGAGAATCATTTTGCAAAGACAATCTAAATAAAACCATTTTAAAAACTAGGACTGGAAGATAGGTAATCCTGTGACTTTAATAGGATCAGCTGCTTTTTTTAAATTAGATTTTTAGTTGTTCGACAATTGTAAAAAGTTGAAAGCTTTCACTAAATAGCTTCTGTCCTCCTAATCAATAGTTTGATGGAAACTTTATGGCATTCAAAGAGCTACAAATTATTCTATTCCAGGCTCACTGAGACTTATTTTGCATGCAGATAGGAATAAAATTAGAATAAAGCAGAATCTGCACCACTGGAGATAGAAATGCAAATGAGTTTTAATATATTACAGAAAGCATTAGTTTGTGGATACCTCTCATGACACTGCTCTTGTGAAATGACTCTGTCGCTTCTAATTAATGGGGAAAAAATATGCTATGTAATGTTAAAAACTGCATTATACACCCAAATGACAACAACAGTACCAAGGTTAATTGAAACATTTACAGCTAAAGCAAAGATAAAGAGATACAAGGTCTCATACATGAATACCAAGTAAAGTTACATACTGACATTGGATTAAGGCTGTACAGAGCAAAACCTATTGTCTGAATGCCGGTGAACGGTTCCTGGCGAACTTCCGTGGTTCGTGATCGTGGCGAACCGTGAACTTTTCCGGAAGTTCGGTTTGCCCTCATAGTGCATCATGAGGGTCAACTTTGACCCTCTACATCACAGTCAGGAGGCACATTGTAGCCAATTAGGCTACACTCCCTCCTGGAGCCCCACCCCCTTATAAAAGGCAGGCAGCATCAGGCAGTGGACTCACTCGTGTGCCTGCAGTAATTAGTGAAGGAATAGCTGCTGCAGACTTTCATAGGGAAAGCTTAGTTAGGCTCTTGTAGGCTTGTTAGCTTGCTCCTGGCTGATTGTTATTGCTAAAAAAGCACCCCTCAACAGCTCTCTTGAGAGCTAACCTAGTTCTTGTGATCTATTTTTTTTTGTGTGTGTGGCCCACTTGCATTATATACAGCCCTGTCAGTCAGTGTCACTGTGCCTGTCTGTGTGTGACAGGTGCGCATGTAATACCCATCACTGCATATACCTACTACCTGTTGTTCACTTCAGTGCACCCACCTACCTACATGAGCGCACGCAGTGTCACTGTGCCTATCTGGTACCTGTCTGTGTGTGACAGGTGCACATGTAATACCCATCACTGCATATACCTACTACCTGTTGTTCACTTCAGTGCACCCACCTACCTACATGAGCGCACGCAGTGTCACTGTGCCTATCTGGTACCTGTCTGTGTGTGACAGGTGCACATGTAATACCCATCACTGCATATACCTACTACTTGTTGTTCACTTCAGTGCACCCACCTACCTACGTGAGCACACACAGTGTGATATACCACTCCGTGCATACCTGTTAACTGCACCTGTGTGACTGACTGCACATTGTACTAGTCAACTCAGTGCATACATTTTCATCCCCCCCAATATGGAAAAAACAAAAGGCAGAGGCAGGCCACCTGGCAGGTCTGTTCGAGGTCGCGCCATCGTGATTTCGTGCGGCCCGCGACCAAAGTACAGTATTCAGAAGAAGGCACGTGTCATCAACCCCCAATATTGTCAGGACCTAGTTGACTATTTAACACAGAACACCTCATCTTTCTCAGTTTCTGCACGGAAGCATGACATATCTTCCTTCTCCTGCTCTGATTCTGGCACCACACTTAAAGTGAACCTAAAGCCATGGGAAAAAAATGAGATGAACTCACCTGGGGCTTCCCTCAGCTCCCTGCAGACGATCGGTGCCCTCGCCGTGCCTCTGCGATGCTTCTGCACCCGCCGGCAAACACTTCCGGTTTGGCCGTCACCGGCCGACAGGCATGGGAACGCGAGTGATTGTTCACGTTGCCAGCCTGTATATCGCCCCCTATGCTGCTATTGCGGCCTCCTGGCTCGCAGACTAAGTCAGTCCCCACACATAGCATCTCTGCCTGCACGCTGTGTGACTGCCTGCCTCAAGACTAAGTCGCTCCCCACACAGCATCTCTGCCTGGAGGCCGCTTGACTGCCTTCTCCTCCACCACCAACAGGGTCCAGGACTCCAGGCGGATTCCTGAATTTTTAAGGCTGCTGCTAGCAGCGGCCGCTATAATAATTTTTCTGGTGCATGTACATGCCTGCCTAATTTTTCTGGCTGCACTGCTGCTGCAACAACAAAACAAAAGGCATGTACATGTGCCAATTCCCCTTCATGATCATTACCTTGCCACGGTGAAGGGGCTTGCGTATCACAATGAAGCAATGACCGCCGGCTATATGAGTGGGGGGGGCACACCCAAGTTAATAAGGTCATTGCTTCATTGTGGACAGACCAAATTTGATCAGCTGGACAGTCACTAATTACACTCCCTGATTGATGTATACACATGCAAGATGTTTTAAAGCACTGGGCTTGAAAACTACGATGGCCTGAACTCTGGCCATGGTGCGCACCAGTCCAGCACGGCCGTCACTACACAAACAGCTGTTTGCAGTGCGTTACACAGTGAGTTTGGTGTGTCAGGTTGAAGCAGAACTCTAATTACACTCCCTGATTGATGTATACACATGCAAGATGTTTTAAAGCACTTTAGGCCTGCAATTTACCATTCAATGTGATTTCAGCCCTTAAAACCCTGCTTTGCATCAAATCCAGATCTTTCCCCGGGACTTTTGGCGTCTATCCCACTCCACCATGCCCCCCTTCAGGAGTTAGACCCCTTGAAACTTCTTTTCCATCACTTTTGTGGCCAGCATACATTTTTCTAGTTTTCCAAGTTTCCCTCCCCATTGAAGTCTATTGCGGTTCGCAAAAGTTGGCACGAACCGAACTTTCACGGGAGGTTATCTTTATTGATATGTACACTGAGCACGGCAGAGCAGTATATACCCAGCTACAGAAAGTGGGTAAAGTGTAGCAAGAAGGGAAATGCGATAACAATCAGTCAAAATTAGATCCAACATTACTTTCTGCTACTCCTTGAAGCAGGATCAGCTGCAAAAGTTGGGGTGAACCTTTAAAGTCATTGTACCGTTATGCCATAAAGGATTAAGGGCCACATCCTATCAAAATTTTGTTGGTTTTCTCTGAGGAAATATTTTTTCAAACTTTACCAATACATTCTTTTAAAGCTCTCAGCATGCAAGAAAACACTCAAAATAAGTCTTCCACCATGAGGTCCTCCCCTTCATGCCTCCATGCTGCCTAAACCGGGCACTGCATCCTCTTCTCCACACCTCCAGCACTAGAGACTCGGCTAGTCTTTCCAGGCTCCGTGATAGCAGGTCAACATCAAGGCCCCAGACTGGTGGATACAGTAAGAGCCCTCAGGGCACCTCAGCTGCACACGCTGCCTGCATAGAGACATTGTCAATATTGCCATGCATCTTGTCTGCTTGTTTGCTTTATGAACTGGCTAGCACTGGATGTGCCTTGCTTCAACCTGATATATGCTGATTTGCCACTTGATGTGCCTGTTTGCCAAAGTTTCCTAGGAATCATACTGCATGTGCTATGCTATGCTATAACACAGGACTGTATTCTGCTATATCAACATGTTATACTGAGGGGACTTGCTAGCCTGATGGGACGCTGAGTACTCTATCTGCTTTATTGGATGATTATGTGCATGGCCCCCATACAATATAGGAGGCTATATGATATGAAGAAACCACTGTGTATTGGATAAATGTTCTGGAATCCAGTTTCTAAATGAACTGCTTATGATATCTATAAATCTCCGCTTGTGAGAGATTCAGCAACAATTTTTCATATCAAGTTTTTGATCAATTTTTGTAGGGCTGCGCAGCCATTAATACGTGTGCACACGATCCAGAGATATATCTGTGCTTAGGAGGGGGATATTATTGGGGACGCCTGGGTGGGTATGTGCTTGGATGGGATGGGGGATGGGCTATATGGTGGGATTTTATCTTACAGTTTTTAATAATGAGCATATGTTTGAATAAAGTTTTGTATTTTTGAATAAGACTGATTTGTATTCAATCAGGTCTCACTCCTCCTTTACTCTATCTCATGGTTTGTACTAAGTTTTATAGTACTTTTTTACCTATTTGTTAGTACTTTTTCAATTGCTAAGTGATAAAAAATTATTTTTGGGTACAATTAAAACCCAGGTGAAAACATAAATTGGATATGGGACTACATGGAACCCCTCAAAAACACAAATATTATGATACTTGGAGCAGCTAAGTACTAAGTCATATCGTAAAAAGTTATGCTGATATTCACAAGTCAGGGATACCACCAGGGCCGGTCCTAGACTTTTTGCCGCCTGAGGCAAATTTTGAAAAAATTGCCAAAAAACCCTCTCCCCCCCCCCCCCCCCGAGCTGGAGGGGTAGCGGGCAGGACGGGGGTATTGGGGTTAGCGGTGGGGATCACTCACCTCTTCCTCATTCCAAAGTGCGCTTCACTGACGTCAACGCCGGCCACGTACAATACAGTGGGCGGCGTTGCAGGAAGTGACGTCAGTGGAGCGCACATTGGAACGAGGAAGAGGTGAGTGATCCCCACCCGTGCCTCTTACTGTCGGCTGCTTACTCACTATTTAAAGCCGGAGGGGAGCGCAGCTCGGAGGACCCAGGCGAGGGAGGGGGGGTCCAACCCCCACCCCACCGCTAGGCCCAATACCCCCGTCCTGCCCGCTACCCCTCCAGCTCGGCGTCCCCCCCCCCCCCTCCCGAACCCACTGACGGGCGGATGCCGCCCCTAGAAGTTTGCCGACTGAGGCAAAAGTTTCACCCCGTCTCATCAGCGAGTCGGCCCTGGATACCACAATAGGAAGAACTTAAAGTAAACTGCAGATGGGGGGGGGGGGGGAGATGACTTTTACTTACTTAAGGACTTACGGCTTCTTCTTGTTACCCTGTCTCAGGTACACTTTAAAATGCAGATGAAAAAAATTCTCCCCATCTCCAATGAATAGTAGCATTATTGATAAGGAATTCTTTATTCACATCCTATATATATATACAGTATATATATAATAAAGCAGAAGAGGAGGCACTCCTTTCAAGATAAGGTGGGATGTGCCAGGCCGTCCGGCAACCATCCGGATCCAATACTTGCAACAGATAAGGCCGGCACCATCCGTATTGTAAATGCTCTTTTATTGAAGTATTTCCATATCAGGCTGTTGCATAAGGTGCGACGTTTCGAAGATAAGTTCTTTATCAAGCAGGAGACTGTCGCATGCTTGATAAAGAACTTATCTATGAAACGTCGCACCTTATGCGACAGCCTGATATGGTAATACTTCAATAAAAGAGCATTTACAATACAGATGGTGCCGGCCTCATCTGTTGCAAGTACAGTATATATATATATATATATATATATATATATATATATATGTATGTATAATGCATTTCGTATTTTATATTATTTTCATTTATTACAGGAGGTTAGTTCCAGGGGCGTTTTTTAGGCATAGGCATTCCGGACCACTGCCTGGAATGTCATTTGTCCTGGGGACGCCATGTCCCTGATTAAGCCTCGCCCCAAACTAAGCCATGCCTCCCAGACTAAGCCATGCCCCCACAGGTGTTTGTGCCTCTTTATGTTCCCTTCGTGCCTCTCTCTGTCCCCTTATCCTATCTCTTCCTGTCTCCCTCCTGCGCTTCCCAACTTCCAAATCTAGTGTAAAAAGGCTGAGTATAACGCAGCAGAAGCTGTGCTCTAACTTCCCATCTGGAGTTCAGTGCTGTGCCTGTGTTACCATCCTGTCTATTTTCTGCTCCTTTTAGTGCTGGAACCTCACTAATCATACGTCATGCAGTAGGAGATGCTGGGCACTAGCGTGAGTGGTGAGTGGACAGGCGGAGGAACAGCAATGGATTCTTGCAGAAAAGTGAGAGCACAGCTTCCGCTGTGCTGTACTCTGCATTTTCACACTACTCTGTGGGAGTGCATCAATGGGGTATGGAACTAAATGAGATAGGATTAATGGGTTGTTTGTGTTTCAGGTACTCCGTGTATTATGCATCCACCCTATACAGCACATAGTTTATATTCCCGTGTGCATGTGTACGTGTGTGTGTGTGTGTGTGTGTGTGTGTGTGTGTGTGTGTGTGGGTGTTTTTTCGGGGGGGGGGGGGGGGGGGACAGGACTTCTGTTTTCGGGAGCACCGTTTAATCCTACAACTTAAGATGTTCATAAACGAAAAGCCAATTGGCCCCCTGCCTTAATCTTACTGTAAGCCCCATTGACTAGCCTGACACTAGCCTTCAAACTTGCTACATTTCCATTGCTTCAGTAATAATTTACTCTTCTTTGGCAAACATTAACCTGAACACTGTTTCCATTACATAGTGCCCATGTATGTTCATTCATGGCTTCCTGTACCCTGTGCAAATTCATGGGGAAAAAGAAAACATTCCTATCTTTCAGAATCGCACAATGTAATGTACAGCATTGGATATGCACATTGTCTGTTAAAGAGCAAAGTGCTGTGAGATGTTTTTCAGCACACAAAAAAAAATTACATTAGATGGATATAGCCCGCTGATTGTACACGGACTGGCAGATCTAATGTTTTCTTCACACATGCAAAAACTGCAAAGAGCTACTTCAGTGGAAAACAGGTCCTAGCCCCTCACCAAACTTTCACTTCTCCTCTTTGTCAGGAACCGGCCCGCGGCACGCCTGCTTATACGGTTCCCGACTGCGGGTTTGACCAGATTGAGAGGGGAAGCAGCCTTAGTCAAGCTAAAACAAGGCTGGGACCCCTCAGAACACCTCTCACTGCCACCACTAGCTGTTCGCTAGACACTTCCACTCTGCTGTTGAGTCCTCAGCGCGCACTCCGCGTTTTCGTATTCGGGTCAGCTTTGCGCTTAGGCCAAATACGGGAACGCCACGCACCCACACACACACACAGTTGCAATCTTACACTGTCGTGAAGCAAAGACCCACTAACAGTCATTCCGAACGATACTGTTAGCCACTCTGCTGTCGCTACTCGCACTGGCATTGTTCGTACGTTGGGTCAGCTGCGCGCTTAGGCCAACGTATGACAAACGCCCCCACACACAATGCAATTACAATTTCATACGGTAGTGTTGCTCAAACATACAACTAGGCATGAACTTATACACGGTTACACTTCAGTCTCTTCTAGGCTATGAGTGTTAGTTTAGTACAGCAGAAGTCAAGCTTATTAAATAATGATTTAATATTCCATAAAAACATAGAACAATGCAGAACTTAATATATACAAAGATTACAAAAAGACAAAGTAAAAATAGTTACAAGATAAAAGTTACAAAGATAACACACACGGATATTTGCGTAAAATAAAAATGGGGATTAAAAAAAAACGTTACCAACTTGAAGGTCTCAACGTTGTCGGCAGGAGCATGCCGCTTGTTCGACCAGAAGTCGAGATCAACTCTAGCTATGCGCTAACTCCAAGAGCAGATAGTCACTAGGCATCTGCCTCTGCTTTTTATACTCTGAGCTACGCCTGGAGGCTGCAACTTCCTTGGGGAGGGGAAGAACTAGGTTTTAATTACATCCTCAGTCATAATTGGATTTCTAGAGATCTAACATCCACAAAAAATGTACTATAGCCCACATACATGAAAAGACTTCCTCCAATAATTTAATTTCCTCACAGTGAAATAGGGTTTCTTCACCACAAGTTGACATGTGTTAGACTTTTCCTGCCTAGGCTTGCTTTGTGTATTGAGACAATGGGCCGTCTCCTGAGTTCAAAACACCAGGCAATTATCCCATTAGCAGAAACTCAAATAATTTCCTATGGTCAAGACAATACAAGCAATCAATGGCCACAGCTCCCTTCTAGCCGACCTATATGGAACACAGGCAGAAAAAAATGGAAGAATATGTTCCTGTTATCCTTACATCATAAGCACCCCAATATATTCCTGACACGCCCCCTCTTCCAGACGGCGCCGGCAGATGATTCTAACGGATCGTCCTGCCAAAGCCGACACTGACGGCCGGGCCTGGGGGGGTAACTCCTTAGCTCCAAGCTACAGGAATGGAAAAGTTGGTCAGGTTGCTGCAATGTGTCGTTGCCCTTGGCAACCTGACGTAACCAACCAGGGGAATGCGAGTCAGTGACGACCGTGAATTCGCGACCATAGAGACAGTGCTGCAACTGGGGAAGGGTTCCAACCGTCGCTACACGCACTTTCTCTATAGTGGCAGGAGCTATCTCGCGGTCCCTTTGGGAAACGAGTATCTGCCGGTCTGCCTCCTCCACCTCGGACAGCTCCGAGGGAGTAACTTCCCAGAACCCTCTCAGCCTGCCCCTCCCAGCTGGTGACCTGCTGGCTAGCCCCCTGAGCTCTTCCAGGCTGCTGTCAAATCGAACAGCCCCAGAGAGCTCAGTGCTGCCTGTCACACATTCCAGAAAGGCTGCAGACGGAGAGGCTCCTGGGCCCTCAGGGCCAGGTTCCGAACTGGATGTGGCTGACCCAGCAACATTTGCCACTTCGGTGGACAGTCCCTCTGCTGTAGGCCCGCTAGCGCTGCGGGTTACCACTGCAGCTGAGGGAGTGCCCACATTACCCACATCATTATGTAGCACAACACATATGACATCAGCATTATCCGTCTTACACATATTGACATTTAGAACATCAC